>NC_091309.1:36709608-36824608 GCF_038502225.1 Cherax quadricarinatus | reverse complement strand
GACATATGCAGAATGGGTGTCATTTCTGGGAGGATCAAACTCTGCAGCACTGGCTAACTCATGCCGTATTTGAGGCAAATCTGAATTGGTAGTCACAAATGATACTAGAGGATTTCTCAATACCTGTTGTGTACGTAGGGAATAACGACATTCAGGTTGATCGTCTGACTGAGTATTAGAGGTAGAGGGTACAGGATCAGGAGGATTGCCAGAGTCTGTCACAGTCTCAATTGGAACATCATTATCATCACATACTAACTTCATATGATCTAAATGCGATTCTTTATACTGACCAGTACTAATTTCTCTAACCTTATACTTATTGCCAGTGATATGTTCAACTACTCGATAAGGACCAACAAACTTTTGATGAAGCTTAGGCATTGCAAACGTTTTGTTAAAGTTAGTCAGCATAACTCTCGAACCTACTTTGATTTTGGACTGCTTTGCCCGAGTGTTAGCAACACTTGTAAATTCTGCTGTTGATTTATGAAGTGTTTCACGGATTCTTCTAAAGACGCTTTAAGCTAGGCTGGTACGAGTTGCTATGAAATCATCAGGGTTGTAATTTGGTTTCTGGTTAGAATAAAACAACTCATAAGGCAAACGTTTATCTACACCGTACAATGCATAATGTGGAGTGTCACCTATGGAAACAAGCAGAATTTATAGCACACTGCACATCAGGTATAACTTCATCCCAAGTTTCACTGTTGGGATTGATAGTAGCTCTCAAGACATCAAGTACTTTCTTATTGGTTCATTCCGCTAACCCATTGCTGGCAGGATGATGAGGAACAATGGTGGATTTAGAGATCTTGTACAAGGTACACAAATTTTCAAGAATCTCATCACAGAATTCACCTCCATTATCTGTTACTAGGGACTTAGGGGTGGTATGCCTGCAGATAATGCGTTCTTTAAACGCTTTAACTACTGTCTCGGCAGTCTTATCTGCAATAGGAATTAACTCACAATATCTGGTGAAATGGTCTACCATAACACACAGATGTTTGTTGCCCTGGAGGGAACACTGGAAATTAGTTAACAAATCTAGCACAACTCTTTCCCACGGTTCGCTTGTAGTTGGATATACTTGGATTGGATTAGGACCATTAGCATTACCTTTATGTTGCATGCAGACACTACATTTCTTAACATACTCAGAAATGTCACTTGCCATATGAGGCCAAAAGATATTTCAATCTGGCTTGTTTTACTGAACGATCCATACCAGGGTGTGCAACACTTGGTACATCGTGAACTAGCTGTAAGGCTACATTCACTAGTGACTGGAATTACTAACTGGTATACTCTTCTACTAGGAGTACCCAACTCGGCTGTTCGATACAGTAATTCTTGGTTCATGACAAAGTCACTGATGGATGCTGGTGGCTTCACAGTCAGAATAAGATCTACCTGGAGCAGGAATCGAATCACACCAGACCACATGGGATCTGTTCATTGAGCATTCTTTACATCCTCAGCAGTAAATGGAGGGTCTTCAGTTACTATACTAACATGTCGCGATAAAGCATCTGCGACTACATTTGACTTGCCAGGTAAGTGTTCAAAGGTAGGATTGAACTCTTGGATAGTCAAGGTCCATCTGGCTAACCTTCCAGTAGGTTGTTTGTTCTGGAATAAAGGTATCAATGGAGCATGGTCTGTCAATTCATGAACAGGATACTGATAAATAATGTCTCAGAAGTGCTTTAAAGACCATACTATTGCTAAAGCTTCTTGCTCAGTTACTGTATAATTACGTTCAGCCTTCGTAAGGACTCGGCTAGCAAATGCAACTGCGTTGTACTTGCCATCAGTCTTCTGAGCTAGTATGGCACCTATGCCAATAGAACTAGCATCAGTTGTAAGAAAGAAAGGCTTAGAAAAATCTGGAAATTTCAAAATTGGAGCAGATGTTAGCTTTTCTTTTAGAGTTCGGAATGCTCTTTCTTGACGGAAGGTCCAAACGAAAGACCAAGAAACTTGATTTCTGATCTGAAAAATTGATCTTTAAATTGGCTTCTTCAAGCTTACCAAGTACTACATCAAGTCTTTTCAAGTGTGTATCCATGTCTTTAGACATGACGATTATGTCGTCTAAGTACACCATAAGTGCATTACCTATGAGACCTCTAAAGATATTAGTCATGAGCCTTGAGAACGTGATAGGGGAGGATCGTAATCCAAAGGCCATATGGAGGAAGTGATAATGACCTGTAGGAGTGGAGAATGCGGTTAGCTTTTGGCTGTCCTCATGAAGAGGGACTTGCCAAAACTCTTGTAACAAGTCCAGGGTTGAAAAAACTTTGTTATCTCCGATGTTACGTAAAAAATCACCAAGTACAGGAAGTGGGAAGCGATCTGGAATAGTTTTCGCATTTAACTTCCTAAAGTCAATCAGTGGGCGCCAAGTACCATCCTTCTTAGGTACTAGGATCAAGGGCACATTCCAAGGCGAATTGCTAGGTGCAATAACTCCATCATCAAGCATTTGATTGATCAATTCTTCTGCGACAGCAACTTGTGAATGAGGCATTCTGTACGCAGGTATATAGATAGGTCTAGTACCAGGTTCAAGTGGAATACGATGGGACAATAAGTTTGTTATACCCATCTTCTCACCTGGTAAGCAGGGCCCAGGGCCTTCAGGCACTTGTTGCCCCAACAATTGTTGGTTGTGTGGCATGGGCTCTAGGTACGTTCAGGCTTCTACCTAGTAAATTAGTGCAGGCTCCATTGGATTTTTTTTTAAGCAGTTGGGAAGGGAAGGTAGGGGGTGAAAGGAAGGAAGAAAGGAGGAGTAGGAGAGTCAAAAGACAGGAGGGGTAGTGGCGAATCATCGTCTACATGTGGCGTCATCATCGAGGCGGCGGGTGGGCAGCCAATACAGGGATGAGAGTTCCCAGGTCTCAGACGGCCAGGTCCACCAGCCGGGCTGCGGTGTCTTCTTGGGTCGGGTCCCCAGGTGCCATTGGGAAGTGCCTCCGTCGGAGTGGCACCATCGCTGGGCAGTCGAGCAGGTATTGCACTAGTGACTTGGGGACCATCTGGTCGCAATGGCAGCAGTGCTCCTCTCGCACACGTTCGATGAGTCTTCTGGCGGTAGGGTAGCCAAGTCACAGCCGGTGGATCCCAACCTGCAACTTCCTGTCTAGCCTCCGCATGCTCGGTGGGGACATGGAAGGTGACTGTAACATTCTCTTCACTAAGCTTAAGCTCGATGCTGCACTAACCAAAGACAATTCCACGTCGCCTGGAGAGAGAGTTTTATATCTTTATTATGCACCCCAGACCCATGGTGTGGGTGGTAGTCAAAAGATTTCAGATGTACATAATGGGTCCAGGGACTGGGCCGTAAAATTTTGATAGCTAAATAAGTTACAGTTGTAATGAACTATTTACATGTTTATATCTGGATACAATCATTTATGCAGACATGTATTAGGTAAAATACTTTGACATTTGTTGAACATTTCTGAGCGAGTTGTTTCTGAATTTATTAATTTTATCACCACCACCAGATGGTGGTTGTGATAAAATTCAGTCACCACCAGATAGTGGTGATTGAACCTCCCAGAGATACTGGTAACCCAGCCAGAGCCTCACAATAGTGACAGGTGACTCCTCCTACATGATAAAGTGATGATAGGAACTGACTGGTGTCAGTCACCCTCAGTCACAAGCCAATGAAATGCAATTGAAGTTCTTTTCGTATAAACTGACAGCCCAAGATACAATCTCCTCCCTCTTTGAAGGCTTATAACTTGGCCAATTCATCAGTTTTATCATGCATTTGAAGACTAATGTGAGATGGCATACACAGAAGGTGTACTCCGATTCCACTGTCCACAAAATAATAACCTTTATGGTTATAATCATAACCATAATTTTTAAAGAGGTGGACCGGTAAACCAGTGGAAGGCCTTGGTCACATTACAAAAATCTCCAGCTGTAGGTCATATATGACTAAGACCCGCATCAGGAAACGCTTGTTCTGTTTCCTGACTAACATTATGTCTACCCACACTGTCCACAATCCTTTCATACCTGTGTCTGGCTTCTGACACAGGTATACCACAGTTGATACTCAGGGAGTTAAGAGCATTTATGGATGATAAAGAATCAGTTACAAGTAAAGCACCAAGATTAATACATAGACACATTTCAGTGCAAGGAGTATGGCAAACAGTTCAGTTTGAAGGTTATAGGACCAGTTATTGATGGGTGCTCCAGCAGCATAACCAGCTGCGGTAGTGCATTAATAATATAATAAAATCTTTATTTACTACAAGTACATGTACAAGGTATACAGTCCTGGCTGACATCAGTGACATACTACTATATAGAAAGCCGCTTGTTATGCTGAGCATTTCGGGCAAATTAGGTCAGTTTTGTCCCAGGATGCGACCCACACCAGTCGACTGATGGGTGAACATGGACAACAGGTGTCTTAAGGAAACACGTCCTGTTTTCCAGCCGTACCGGGGATTCGATATCCGGACCTCGGTGTGCGAGCTGAGTGCGCTAGCGATCGAGCTACTGGACACCTAACAGAACCATCAACATGCAAAATTTGTGAGTGTGCTGTGTGGATGGTACTACTTACAGCATACTAAGATTGTTCTGTCGAATACCGGGTAATTCTTTACTTAAATTATATAACATGAGCTATGTAACTGAGGAGCTTCCTAAATCATGAACCAATAGCTTCATCATTTCCATTCCAAAAACCAGTCAACATAATGAATTTCGCCCAATATTTTTTATTAGCTGTTTGTGTAAAACATTTAAGAGGGTGATTGTAAATCGTCTCATGCACACAGTCAAATCATTTGTCTCCCCTTGTGGAATGGTTTCATGCATAGGAGAAGTGTGCATCATTTCATTGCGCACATTTTCACCCTGCACACATACAGCTTCACTACCTTACTAGACCTTAAATCTGCAATAATTAGTGAACTTGCAAGAATGGATGTACGAGGATGGCTTCTCCGCTGGATTAAAGGTTACCTGTCCAACAGAAAGTCTTTATTGTTCCAGGGTCATAGAAGTGCAACTAAAAACAGAATTAGGAACCCCACAGGAAGGCGTCCTCAGTCCCACCCTATTTAATATTATGATTAATGCTTTACTAAATGCCAGCCCAATCATTATATGATCAGCTCTGCTGATGATGTAATGATTCACATCACCTGATTCTCCAGCACCTAAAATATCATTAACTAAGTACTAGTCTCGTGTCAGGACCTGGGATTGATTATCTCTGCTGAGAAAATGAAGGTACTTAACACATGTCGTCCACGACAGAGGCGCTCTCCGCTGAATCCACTTGCATGACGGGTCTCGGCTAGAGTATGTAACCAGATACAGGTATCCAGTTGTAATGAACTATTTGCATGTTTATATCTGGTCTTGTAACAAGATTTTTGTCGTCAATATAATGAGAGGCTGTGGTAGATTGAATATACCTGATCCGTGCTTGCTCTTGTATCAGACTGGATGCTTGGAGGGTTAGAAAAAATTCCGAACGAAGCAATTTGGATCAGGCTGGGATATCGTCGTACTGCCAAAATTTTAAACATGCAGAAAGAACTTAATAGTATTCTAAGCATGAGAGGTCGTGTCACTGAACGAAATGTCCTTATTTATAATAATATGCTCAGGCAAACCCATCCAAACCTTTGCACGGAAGCCCTGCAAACTTTCTTCAGCACCGAGGAGCATTTCTCTGCAATTTGTGATATTACCTTATTCCAGACAACTATCCCTCATTTTCTAATTACCCACCCCAAAAAACTCTTATATCACAACCAAAGCTTCGCCTTGAAACCAAATATGATGCCTTAAATTGTATTGATTCCTAAGTCACACAGCACTCTCCCACAAATTATGTTGATGGCTCAGTTCACCAATCCACTGGTACAGCTGTTAGTGGTGATGTCATAAAGAGTGATGGCTCTCATATAACCACTGAAACATACATCTATAACTGGGCTTCTGCCCTTCAAACTGAATTGTTTGGAGTACTCGTTGCACTTAGATGTGTCCATGTATCTAAGGTATCTCCTTCAGAGTGCAGTCATTGTATATCCCACCTCCAAGACTCAAGTCTGGCTAATTGGTTTCCCTGAATTCCTTCAAAGATGTTTACGTTGATCACACTCCAACAGCACATCGAAGCATAAAAACTACTTACCTTCACTCTTCAGGCTCACACAAGCCTGTTGGATGTCTAAGCCTTTAACATTTGAAACCTCCTTTATCTCTTTCCTCCAACCCTTCCTGGGACGAACGACCCTTACCTCTTCTTCCCTCCGTCCTAGTTTGCTTCATCCTCTCTAAATGTCCATATTACCTAACAGCACCTCCTGTGCTTTCTGTATAATACTGTTGGAAACCCTACACTTTCCATTCTCCACATTCCAAATTCTCTGCATAATATTCATACCACACATTGCCCTCCAACACGACATCTCTACTGCCTGCTTCACATCCCACGCTTCACATCCATACAGCAGTGTTGGTACTCGGGTACATTCCCCCTTTTTCGCCTTCATGGATAAGATTCTTTGTTCCAGAGATGCTTCAATGCACCATCCACCTTTTTTACCCTCGTTATTTTTACGGTTCACTTCATTTTTCATAGACACATATTCCCTCCCTCCCTCTAATACGATTTCTAATCTTTCATTACCTAGATTTTTGTTACCCTCATCACCTTGCTTTCTCCTATGTTCATTTTTTTAATCTCCTTTTTCATACCCTCCTCTCAGACACTGCATACCCTTTATGGGTTTAGCGCTTCCCATGATCATAATAATAAAATATACCCTACCAATTTTGTCTGCCAGTATTTGTAATTTGTCTTCAGAATCTTTCAAAAGAGCCATGTCATTGGCAACAAGCAAATGTGACAACTCCCACTTGGTATCAGGATCGTTATCTTTTAATCTCACAACCCCAACTGTAAATGCGTTAAACAACTAAGGGGAAATCAAACATCCCTGTCTAAGCCCTACGTTTACTGGAAGAAAATCTCCCTCTCTCCTACATACCCTAACCTGAGCCTCGCTATCAGCATAAAAACTCTTTACTGCTTTTAATAACCTACCACCTATTCCATACGTTTGCAACATCTGCCACATTGCTCTCATATCTACTTTATCATAAGTTTATTCTAAATCCATAACTGCAGCAATAAAGCTCCTTACCTTTATCTTAGTATTGTTCACTTATATGCTTCAATGTAAATACCTGGTCTACACATCTGTTACCCTTCCTAAAACCTCCGTATTCATCTGCGTTCCTCTTCTCTATCTTAACTTTAATTCTTTCGATGATAACTCCACCATGCAATTTATCCGGTATACTCAACAGACTTATTAACCTATAATTCTTACACTAGTATCCCTTTATCCCTTATACAAAGGAATTATACATGCTCTCTGCCAATCCCTAGGTACCTTTCCCCTTTTCTTGCAGCTATTGAACAAATGCACCAACAACCTCATTTCTGCCTTGATCTCATCTTTCCCAGCTGGTTTACTAATTTTCATTCTCCCTTTCTCACGCACTGCCCTCACACACACTTGTATCTGACTGACTCTTCTTCATTCGTACATGATGTTATACCTCCCTGCCTAATGCATAAAATAACTGCCTCTCTTCTTTTCTCAACTTTTAATAACTCCAGATATTTCCTCCATCTTCCCAGTCCCTCCACCTCCCTGTCAAATAACTCCCCTCTTTTGTTTATAACTGTTAAATTCATTTGCTCCCTTGGTTTTCTCAATTTATTGATTTCACCCCAAAATTTTTCCTAATTCTTATCAATAATTTTTGATAAAACTTCACCCAGTCTCTCACTGGCTCTTCGACTTCTATAATGGATCAAAACTCGTATAAACTTTCTATATTAAGCTGGAATATTGCATCACTTAGAAAAAGATTTCCTGACCTTCACCATAAAGTAACCACTGAACCCATTGATATTGTGTGTCTACAAGAATGCAGAGTCCCTGAAAAATCCCAACCCTCAAATCTACTAACTCTTGTGTTCTATATATTAAAAAATCATTTCCCCATCAACTTCTTGCACATAAGAAAACAGAGGGGCTATAATACCACGGTGTTAGGATATATACTGGGAACTCTGCTCTCAACTGGAGTCCTGCAGCAAATGGTTAGTAGACAACAAACTATCATTACACCTAGGGAAAACTGAAGCCATTCTCTTTGGCACGAAACATAAACTGAGAAGGGTAAATAATTTTAATGTTCAATGTAATGGGGAGCCCATCACTTTGGTTTCATCAGTAAAATATTTGGGAATCCCCTTTGACCCATGCATGTCAGGAGAATTGATAGGGAACAGTGTAGTAAAGAAAGCGAATGCCAGACTGAAGTTCCTGTATAGACAAGCACAGAGTCTACCTACTGAGGCTCGCAGGACCCTATGTCTAGCCCTTATACAATGCCATATGGATTACGCTTGCTCTTCTTGGTACTCTGCCTTGACAAAAAAAACTGAAAGATAGACTGCAAATCACCCAGAACAAAATCGTAAGATTCATCCTGGGGCTGGGACCAAGAGAACATGTAGGCCAGGATGAATTACAGCAGTTGGATATGCTGAATGTTGAAGACAGAGTAAAACAACTGAAGCTAAATCATGTTTATAAATTTGCTCACAGTGTCCAGAATATCTTGCTGTCAATTTTGTCAAGGTTGGGAACCAAAGCAATCATAGTACTAGGGGGAGAGAGCACAACTTTGTAGTACCCACAGTCAGTGGCCAGGCTTCAAACACCTTTTATTGTACAGCAATAAAGGAATGGAACAGACTGCCCGCACATGTCAAAGCCAGTCATAGCATGAACCAGTTCAAGAAGAGTGCCAAAAGGTGTCTGATGAATGTAGCTACAGAAAGGGAGGGGAATGATTTTCTATTTTTTAGCTAACATACGTGTAAATTTTACCTTATTCCTAGTAATGACCCTCGTATTGTAGATAGTCTTAATGACCTTGGTTTAGTAGATAGTCTTTTTAGTATGATAATAAGATGTTATCTTCATTGTAGAATAATAAGAAAATATTATAACCTTTATATTATAATAATAAGGTAAAAGGACCCCAATGGAAATAAGTCACTCTGTCTGACTTTTTTGGGTTATCCCAGGTTCTCTACACATATGCTGCTATGTATGATAATTCTATGTAACTGTATTTGTGTATACCTGAATAAACTTACTTACTTACTTATAACTTGTACGCTCCTGCTGATAAGTTTAATTACTTGGAGCTTCCAACTTGTGCTCAGTTTGAACCTGCTCTTATTATTGATGATTATAATGCAAGACACAAAAGCATTGGAAACTCTCAGTTTGGTAATCGTAATGGTAATCAACTGTTGTGACTCTTAAACAGTCATGATAATGTGCAAATTTTAGGTGACCTTGAACCCACACATATCTATGGAGGCGTCCTTGATCTGTGTCTTGGCTTCAACATTACTTCTGCCAGCTGTGAGTCTTCCATTGTAACAGATATAGCGTCTGATCATTTCCCAAGGCTAACCTCTCTAGATATTGGTAATACTATCCTTCCGGGTGTGATATTCAAACGGAAACGTTTTAATGTTTCCCCTGATCAGCATGATGACTTTGTTGCACATGTGACTGACTGATATAATTCCTGAGTGTCCCTCCGTTGAGACCTTTAACAATGACCTTGTGAGCAGTATTCAGAATTACTCAGAACCGCCGCTGAAACCCCATGGTAATATAAACTCATCTAACTTCCATAATAATCATACCTCCTATAAAAGCCATACTTATTACATTGATACTAAACTTCGAACACTGAAACGTACTACTCGCAGGCTAGGCCTAGCCTATAGAAACCATCGTACCCCTGGAATGTTGAGGCTCTTCCAAACTGCCCTTGCTGCTGCCAGAGAGCGTATGACAGAACTGCGGCAAACAGACTGGTGTCATTACGAACTCTATCTCTATACAGAGTTCAATTAGAGGCCCCCATTATTATTTACCCCGGGCACTCTAAACTTACCTACTATGCCCTATACAACAGTTTCTCTCATTTTAGCATTTAGAGCTCCCACACCAATTATTTTCGCACTTGATTCAAAGCTTCCTAAAGACGCGCTTAAATCCTCCCAATCTCTCTCTCTCTCTCTCTCTCTCTCTCTCTCTCTCTCTCTCTCTCTCTCTCTCTCTCTCTCTCTCTCCACACATTTCTTCCAAACTTTCTATAAAGAACTTTTCACATCACACCCTTATTCTAATCGACATAATTCATGAACTTATACACTTATATCCCCTCTTCTGACATAGTTAATCATTTAATATTATTGTCACACCTGACTTAACATTATTATTACTAACACAGATATACGAAGAAAGGCCTATTGTACCTAACCATAAATCAAGTGTCTAGACAGGAACCAGTCCTTAAGCAAATAAAAGCAAGGGCAAACACAGAGTGATTTTGAGTACCCGTATATTCCCTTCACCAATGTTTACAATATAAACAGTTCAACAGAGCACAAAGATGTTAATGAGCGATTGACTTTTCACCTCATACAAAATAAGATTTGTTCGGATTTTTATCCCGGGGGGTTAGCCATCCAGGATAACGCAAGAAAGTCAGTACGTTATTGAAAACTACCGGTCTTATTTCCATTGGGGGTTCTTAATTTTGTCCCCCAGGATGCAACCCACACCAGTCGACTAACACCCAGGTACCTACTTACTGGTATGTGAACAGGGACAGCAAGTGTAAGGAAACATGCCTAACGTTTCCACTCTACAGGGAATTGAACCCGGACACCTAGTATGTGAGGCGACAACGTTGGCAACAAAGCCATGGGATACCAGTATGTATGTATTCGAGCAGCCTCAGTCAGAGTTTACCCCGGAAACAACACATAGGGAATCGGAAAAACCACGGCCCCTCCACAGCTGCTCCGACGTAGCTGCCGGTTTGGCTTATGCAGAGGGAATGCAAGACGTGGTTGTGTGATGAACGCCAAATTAATTGAAACTTTCTTGATGCACACTACACCGTTGACACCCCACTGAAATTCTTCTACCCTATTGGTTCCACGTAGAGCTAGGATATCCAGCTTCATTTAATTCATAGCATTCACAATCAATTCTTTCTTCTCATCCATACTGTACCCATGCACATTCAAACGCCCCACCTTTAAAAGTTCATTTTTTTTCCATTTAGTTATTTATACAGAAGTTACAAGCCTTTTACGCCACGCATGTCTTACTGAGGAAGGACTCTTCTCCATGTCCCCATGGTAATGAAAGGAAACACTGTAAGAACAAGGACTGTTCAACGTGGTATCTCCACTGCCTCTAGCCTCCTCACTACAATGTTTAAAGCCCATGATTCACACTCATATAAAAGTGTTGGTACCAATGTTCTCTGGCACATTTTGCCTACACAAATAAGCTTTTTTTCTTTCTACAGATGCCTTAACATACCACCTACAGTTTTTGCCCTCGTCTACTCTGTAATTCACCTCGTCTCTCATAGACCCATCTGCCGACATGCTCATTCCAAAATATGTGAATGCATGCACTTCCTCCATATTTCCTTCAGTTTGATATCCAATCTTTCACTGCCTAGGTTTGTTGTTGCTCTCATCACCTTAGTCTTTTGTATCTTCACTTTTAATATTCCCCTTTAGGTTCCTTCCCCAGCCTTTAAAACATTTGTTCAAAATGTTCCAAAAGAACTGTCATCAGCAAAGAGCAACTGTGACAACTCTCACTTGTATCTTCTTCAGTGTCGTTAATCCCACACTTCTCAACACTCCAGCATTCACTTTTTACATACACATCTATAAATGGGCTAAACCTTCAAGGGAGGCTTGAGTCAGGTATGGGGGCTCTCGATCCAAGGAATTGACTTATCCTACCATTCCTTGGATGCAATATGAATGCCTCCTATTATCTGGATGCTATATGACCCCCACGGGCTTAGCGCTTTCCCGGATTAAAATATATGTTAAACCATGGGGACATCACACATCCCTGTCTAAGGCCTACTTTTAGTGAGAACTAGCCTCCCACTATGCATAATAGGCTGGATAATGAGAACCTTCAAAACTAGGGATGCAAAGCCCATGATGATTCTCTTCAAATCGCTTATGCTCTCTAGGCTGGAATACTGCTGTACACTAACGGCCCACTTCAAGGCTGGCGACATTGCAGACCTGGAGAGTGTACAAAGAACTTTCACGGCACACACAAGTATAATAAGGCACCTAAATTACCGGGAACGGTTGAAGTCCCTTGATCTGTATTCCCTGAAACGTTCCCAAAACTACTCAAGATGGCAAGGGTTACACCAATACATAAAGGTGGTGACCCTACAGACTTAAACAACTATAGGCCAATATCTAACTTACCATTGCTATCCAAAATCTTTGAGAAACTCGTGCACAGGAGACTGTATTCATTTATAACGGCTCAAAACATACTCAACCCCTGCCAATTTGGATTCAGGAAAAATAAAAGCACTAATGATGCAATCATAAAAATGCCAGATCTGCTTTACACAGCATTGGAAAATAAGGAATATCCACTAGGAATTTTTATTGACCTAAGAAAAGCTTTTGACACAGTAGACCACGCCATCCTACTCCACAAACTTGATCATTACGGTATAAGAGGCCATGCGCTTGCTTATTTCAAATCTTACATTACTAATAGGTATCAGTACGTCACCATTAAAGACACAGCATCAGCAACACGGCCACTTGATACTGGAGTTCCTTGGTCCCCTGCTCTTCCTCATATACATCAATGACCTTCCAAACGTATCCCAACACCTGAAACCCATTCTCTTTGCTGATGACACGACTTATGTCATCTCTCACCCTAATCTTGCCACCCTCAACACCATTGTGAATGAGGAGCTGATTAAAATATCGACTTGGATGACAGTCAATAAACTTACGCTTAACACTGACAAAACCTACTATATTATGTTTGGTAGCAGAGCAGGAGATGCTCAAATTAACATTAAGATTGACAACACTCTAATTACCAGAAATAATAGGGGCAAATTCCTAGGCTTATACCTTGACAACAACCTGAATTTCAGCACCCATATCCAGCATATAACCAAAAAAGTATCCAAAACGGTTGGGATCCTCTCCAAGATACGATACTACGTGCCGCAAAATGCCCTTCTCACACTATACCACTCACTTATTTATCCATACCTCACCTATGCTATTTGTGCTTGGGGATCAACTGCAGCAACACACCTAAAGCCAATAATAACCCAACAAAAAGCTGCAGTAAGAATAATCACTAAATCCCATCCCTGGCAACACACACCCCCACTCTTCATAGAACTAAACTTACTCCCAGTTCAGTACATCCACACTTACTACTGTGCAATCTACATCTACAGGGCCTTAAGCTCTAATATCAACCTTGACCTAAAACGCTTTCTTGATAGTTGTGACAGAACTCACAGGCATAACACCAGACACAAACATCTCTACGACATTCCCCGTGTCCGACTAAACCTTTACAAAAATTCAATGTATGTCAAAGGCCCTAAAATCTGGAATACCCTACCTGAGAACTCTAGAACTGCAGACACATTCATCACCTTCAAAACTACCATTAGAAAACATCTTATCTCCCTGATACACCCCGTCAACTAACTACACGAATACCACCTGGTGGTTCACACTTACACTCACTCACTCATTTGACCATAAACAGAAATATTAATCTCAATCTTAAAATAATGAATCCTGTGATACTCCAATACTGAAACTATGTACTGTGCCAAAACAAAAGCATTCACATTGCTAAACTCACAAACTAGTATTTAGTCACTTAGCCATAATACCAACTTACCTCATAATTTGTAATATTTTACAATTATGAATAAAACTAAGTCTGCCCGAAATGCCTAGCCATGCTAAGCGTTCTAGTGGTACACTCTGTAATCACAATTTTACTACATGTAAACCACACAATAACCAAATTTCTGTTAACTCAGCATTGTAATCCTTATAGAGAATAAACTTTGAATTTGAATTTGAATTTGAATCCAAGGTTCTCCCTTTAATGGCACTACTTGGCAGTGTGTTCCAGTCTTCTACAAAACTGCTCCTAAACCGGGTGCTTCCCTACATCCTAAGTCTAAATTTGTCCAACTTGAATCCCTTGCTGCGAATCCTGCCTTGATTCTGATATTTTCAGCACGTTATTTATGTCACCTTTATTTATTCTTGTTTTAATTTGGGTGATGCCTACTGATGTTAATATAATCTACGATAGAAAGCTGATTTTAGAAAGTCTGAAATCATGGTTATCTGTGATATGATAAAAGATAAGCTATCTACTTTGAAGCTAGCAGTGTAGAAGGCTGGGTTCAGTCTTGGTGTTACGCTGATGATAACACCGTCGCTGCTCCACACTACTATCAACAGATTCAATTATGGTGTTAAGTTTGTGTTAACAGCGTCGCATTACAACGTACCACAACCACCTTAGTCGAGCTCTTCAACACCAAATGTGAAGTGCGAACACAGAAAAGGAGAGAGAGTTGGTGCCAGCAAGATGTCGACAATCAAAAGTTATACAGAAGTGTTTATGAGCGCCACCATAACGCAGTACCTGACCAACAACACCCTAGTGAGTCTTATTTAATCTCCATTCTTCTATTGTATAAATTAGTACACTACATTGACTTGTTATCCTGCGTTATGTATAGTATTTTACAAGGTTAGACAGGGAATTAACATTGCTTTTGTTTACATAACATCCATCACGCAAGAGAGTTTTTCTGTCATACTCCACCACACAGGATGGTTTATACTCCACCACACAGGATGGTTTATACTCCACCACACAGGATGGTTTATACTCCACCACACAGGATGGTTTATACTCCACCACACAGGATGGTTTATACTCCACCACACAGGATGGTTTATAATCCACCACACAGGATGGTTTTCCTGTGATGGTGTGCGTGAGTAGGACCTGCCTAGTATGTCAACACCAGCCTTCCCTCACCACTTCAGCGTTCAGAGATGGTAAAAGTTGAAACAGGAGTACCATATCTGAGCGAAGAAAAGTTATAGGTGTGGTGCCTTAGGACACTTCTAGGTCCTTTGTTAATAACGTCTTAACAAAGGAGTGAATAGTAACATAAATATGCCGATGTCATTTAACATGTGGCGGGTAGTTAATTCGAAGACTCGAGGCTATGAGCTAAAAACAAAAAAAAAAAAAAACATACCATGGGCTAAAAATTAGTTAAACCAATGAGGTACCAAGTATCTGCTAAACAATATGAAAAAAATCAATAAATTAGACACTTGTGCAACATTTGGGTATTTATATTCTGTAAACGTTTCTCCACACAGTGGCTTCTTCGGTCTAATGCAGAAAAAGGTGTAAGATGAGGAGAGTTTGAGGTTATCAGTCCCTGAGGCTGGATCGATGTGTTCGGTCCACCAACCTTGACAAAAATGCAGCATATTCACGGAGATGAGGTGTCCGATCAGACACAGCATCGTCTTGGGATCTTGATTCAGGGATTTCTTCAAATACTTGTCTAACATATAGACACGACCTACTTCCACTAATGTTTTTGTTTGCTGGTGACTCCGTCTACCACTGCTCCACCTCATCTGTCATCAGTATATAAGAGCCCCATCCCCGTGAATAGACAGATTACTCCACTCCACATCTTACATCAATAAAAAGATAAATTTAGCCAAAGCCCGCCTGAACAATCTATACAGGTTTAATCAAGCCCCTTCCCACATCAAAAAACACCTGTACAAGATAATGATAAGACCTATGCTAGAATATTCCTGTGTACTCTTGTCATTAACAACTAAACCCAACATGCTACAGCTACAAAGAGTCCAGAATAGAGCATTCCGTTTCATCACAGGTACCAGGAGGAGAGACAGAATCAGAATGGAAGATCTACACATCCAACAGGACATAGATGCAATAAATGTAAGGCTTGACAAACTAAAGAAGAGACAACTACACGCCATGCAAGAACTCTATAAATTAGACAGAGAAAATCCTCCCCAACTTGCAAATACTACCGACTATATTATCAACACACCTTCCCACAGAACCCAAAGAATGACCCTTCAACAGAGAGTGACGATTCATCCACAGGGATAATCTCCAGAGGCCAAAGATCCTGAGCGACCTCCCAGAAGATATATATGTATGGGTAACACCGGAACTTCTTTTATGTCCATTAAGGATAACACCATCCTAATTTATGGAGACTTTCCTTATAACTTATCAACTATTACATTTAACCATGTAACATAGGCAAACCTACTATGACAGGACACCACCTCTGAAGAAGCCATTCGCTGCCTGGATGGGGTAGAGTGCGGTCGTGCTTAGCAACCCTCTATTGTTTACCCAGACGAGCTACTCAGAAACAACATGGCGCTAGGTGTGCGCCGGAGAGTGAATACAGTGGACATTGAGCTCGTCAGTGGGGTGCTAACGCCTACGTCATCCGAGGTGTTGTTGCCAAAAATTATACGAGAAACATACGGCATCAGGGACGAAGACTTATATGGAGTGGCACTGAATGGTGCTTATAGAATGTTTGTGAAACTGCTAACAGCTCAAGTGTATGAGGCGTTGGTGGATCGTTTCCAAGATGTCTGTATTAACATGACGCCGGCAGTGAGGGGCAGGTTGATGGATGTATCGTGACATTATACATGGGTCAAGCTCCGTAACATGCCTTTTGAGGCTGACGAAGTGGATATTCGAAGTGTCTTCGAAAGATATGGGACTGTTCATCTAGCCCAACCTGGAAAGTGGATGAAAGGGGCCTACGCAGGATTTCCGGGGGGCACCTTTAATCTTAAGATGACAGTGAGATATCCTATACCCTCTTATGTATATCTTGAGGAGATTAAAACCCAGGTAATGGTGGTGTATGCCGGGCAGAGGCGTACGTGCCATCTGTGTGGTGAATATGACCATATGGCAGCAGATTGTGGCAAGCGGAATTGGGCTCCTGGGCTGGCAAGAGGCGGAGCATCTGCGCATGAGAGAACGGTGTCTGAGGAAGAACGAGGTCAAGGAGGAGGGCATGGTCATACGAGGAGTGAAGAGGTGGTGGCTCCTCCTGTGGAAACGGGAGAGGATGTGGAAACCCAAGAATCACCCAGCCCATCGTCAGTACAGTTGTTGAGTGAGGAGGCACAAGTGTGCACCGAAGTGAAGGCTATAGAGGAGGAGTTGGCGACGGTGTTACAGGCTATGTTACAGCCTACCGAGGAGGAGAGTCACAAGGAGCAGGAGCCTGGGCTCAGGGCGGAAGAAGGTGTGTGTGAGAGGAGGGAGAACCATGTGGCACCTGCGATGGACAGTGCTGTGGACACAGAAGGCCATGGAGGCGAATTCAGGGTGGTGGAGGTGGAAGTCCATTATGAGACCTCTCAGGACACAGATATGGAGGCGGAGGTAGTAGCGAGGAAAAGGGCGGCAGCGTCAGATTCGGACGATGTCCTGACGCCGGTGCAAAGGCCCGGGAAAAAGACATGGGGTTATGGGACCCAGAGTGACCCTAAGAGAGGGCCACAAGAGCCGGGGGGGAGAGGGTTGGGAAGGAGAGTGGAGAGAGTGGCAAAGGTAATGCCCAGGGGAATGGTCAGAAAGTGAAGAGTGTTGAAAGGTGCCGGGGAGGGAAACCTTAAGTTGGCCTCAGGTGTGTAACTATAAATATAAATGGTTTGTGTGACGGCATGAAACGTGAGTACTTTAGAGTATTTTTGAACAGATATAAGGTAGACGTGGCTTTTGTGCAGGATCATAATTTTAAGCTTGGTCGTGAATTAGTGGTGTCTGGTTACCAAGCTTTTGTGTTGCCATCTGAGTGGTTGAAAGAGGGAGTAGGTGTGTTGATCAGGGAGGTGAGCCCATTTGTTTTGCACAGGAAGGAAGGAGGAGGGGGAGAGTATTATGTGTGGAAGGATGGTGGATGGGAGAGAGAGTGGCATTTGTGTGTGTATATGCCCCAGCTGAAAATGATACGAAAGTAAAGGCAGATTTTGTGCATGAGGAACTTGTGTACTTCCTACGCACGTTACCATCTGTGGCGATTGTGGGGGGTATTGGAATTGTGTAGTTAAGAGGGCATACATGGAACCCAGGGGAGCGGGGTATTTTTCTTCAGTCTTAGGAGGCCTTTTAAGAGATCTCCAGTTAAGAGATGCATTTAGGGGAGGTATGTGGGAGGTGGAGCATACTTTTGTATGGAGGGGATATGCAGCTTGGTTGGACAGGATATATCTATTGCAGAGGGTTTTGGTAGAGTCTTTTAAAACCATTGAGATGGTGTGTTCCGATCATAGGGCGGTAATGGTGGAGGTGGGGTGGGAGGCTTTGGCTCATAGGCATGGGAGTTATTGGAAACTGAATACAATGGTTCTGGGGGATAGGGAGGGAGTGGAAGGTTTTGCAGTATTATGGGAACAGCTCTGTGCAGAGGGAAGGACTGTGGAGGATGTGGTAGGATGGTGGGACAGTGTGGCAAAGGCAAGACTCCGTCAATTTTACATGAGGGAGGGCAAACAAATTAATCAATTGTGGTATGGCTTGTCAAATTTTTTGGAATTTAGATTACGGGAATGTTATGTGGGGGGACGGTGGCTGGGGATTACCCAGTGGAGGAAATACAAATGTTGAAGGATAGGATAAGGGATTTGCAAGAAGAGCGATTTGCAGTGATACGGGTACAGGCGGGGTTGGATGAGGTACTCTGGGGAGACAAGCCATCGGCTTGCATGCTATGAGGCCAGGAGGTGCGACAGCAAATGACTGCAATACCGGGATTGCAAGTCATTTCTTCAGTGGGGGGATTTCGAGTGGGTCAGGTATTACGAGAAACAAAGGGGATGAGTGCATATGTGGATAGATGGTATGAGGGGTATTGGGAAAGTCGTGGGGTGGATGGGGAGGTTCTCGGGCAGGTGTGTGGGTATGTGCCGTGCAAACTGGGAAGGAGTGATCGGGAGGCACTGGGTGGGGTCATTGAAGAGGAGGGAATATGGAGAGCCCTTATGGACATGAGTAAGGGAAAGGTGCCCGTGATAGATGGTTTACCTTGTGAATTTTATGTGCAACACCAGGGGCTGCTAAGAGGATTCCTAGTTAGGTTAATGAATGCAATGAAAGACGGAGGTAAGATGGGAGAAACGCAGTCATCGGCGGTGGTGGTGTTGGTTCCAAAGGGGAAAAAGCAGAGTACCCTTGGGGATTACCGAGCCATTTCGTTGCTATGTGCTGATTATAAGTTGTTTGCGAAAATCCTGGGGAATAGGCTTAGATGTGTTGTGGGGAGGGTGGTGTCTGAGTCTCAATTTGGGTTGCCAGGTAGGTCAGTGGTCGAGGGTCAAGGGATCATCAAGGGGTTCGTGGAGGACATGGAAGGGGGAAGAGGGGGTTGTTGGCATTGGATTGGCAAGGGGCTTATGACAGGGTGGAAAGGGGAGCTTTGCGGAATATTCTTATCAGACAGGGTTTTAGGGAAGAAATTGTGGGGTGGGTGGATACATTGTACTCGGGAGTGAAAGCACAGGTGCAAGTCAATGGGTGTATGGGGGAGGCAGTCAGCATGGGGCAGGGTCTTCGGCAGGGCTGTCCAATATCACAACTATTGTTTGCGTGTGTTCAGGATCCTTTTTATAGGATGGTGGAGGACTGCCTAAGAAATGGGGGAAGGGATGGTGTGAGGAAGCCTTGGCCTGGGTTGGTAGGTTACGTGGACGATACAACTATTCTGGTGTGTGAGGAGACGAGGTTAGGGGTTTTGGGGGAGGTTGTACACATGTTTGGGGGAGCTACCAGGATGAAAGTAAATCTGGAGAAGTCAATGATAATGGGGCTGGGAGAGTGGGCAGGGGGAGTGGAGTGGGGATGTGATGTGCAGCATTAGGCTGGGAGTCTGAAAATCTGTGGTGTCCTATATGGGGCTGACCAGAGCGCTGCAGGGGTGGACAATTCGAACAGGATGGTGGAATGGGTGCAGTGACATTTAGGAATGCTGCGACCTCACCATTTAACCCTTAGTTAAAGAGCAATTGTGACCAATGAATTATTATATAGTAAAGTCTGGTTTGTTTCGGCAGTGTTGCCGCTGACAGGAACGGCGATCACGAGTATTCTCAGAAGGGCGTTTAAATTCTTGTGGGGTTAGTTAGTTTAATATCTTTATAATGCACCCCATACCCATCCTGTGGGCGGTAGTCAAAAGATTACAAAGGTATATAATGGGTCCAGGGATTGGACCCCAAAGTTATGATAGCTGAACTAGTTACAAAGGTAATGAACTCCAGGTAGATCTGGTCACAATCATGGCAAGTTACGAAGGTAATGAATCAGGCTCACTCCTATACATGGTTACAGTCGTGAACAAATTACAAAGTGATGAGCCACTGATATGTCCACACCTGGTCACAATTATAAGGGTTCTGGGTGCGACTGGTTGCGACAGGAGGTAGTGACATTGCAGTGGAGGTGTGGAAAATATTGTATATTTTCCGAAAATGCAGTGTATTTTGTATGTAAATTGATGAAATATATTGTAGGTAATAAAAATTAATTTATAAATAAATACAGAACCAGCGAAATGGGTGAGCGTCGCTGGGGAAGAGTCGCCATGTTTTGAATGGACCAAGACAAATGTTAGTGAAAATCGGAAGAATTTTTGTCGCTGTAGAGGTTATATTGGGCTTAAAACCTCTCAAATAGGAGCCAAAATTGTTGGAATTGCAGTCCTGCAGAATGTGAGAATTAGGCGACTGGAAAAGACTCCGTAATTAGATGGAAACAGAATATTACCACAGATGAGTCGATGTCTATATTTATGTTGAAATTCTGGCCAGTATTTTCTTCATAATTTAGGCAGGGGGTTTTGTGTATGACACACCGTAATCTCCAGACTAATTGGTGAGTGGTATTAAGATAAATTCCTCTTCAATGTATATGTATTCATTTTTTAAATTTAATATACAGTCCACATATTTATATTAATGTTTTACCAGAATTCCTGGTGATGTATATTTCATTTGAAATTAATATAGGTCCAGAGTGACTTGTGGAGATAGAGATGTAGTAGGTATCGAAGGGGGACATTTTTTGCGACCTAAGTGTCCTAAAATTCCTACTTGTCTCTGTAACTTTGATAAAGAATAATTATCTTTGTTACAATTTACTGGTATGTATCTTATGAGATTCATCCAAGTAAATTTAATTTTCCACAGGAGGGTTGTGATTGTTGGACATGAGAAGGCCCATGAAATGTGTGTTTATTAAGAGGGAAGTGATGCGTGTAGGCGGATGGCTGGGGAGGGGAGCTTGATAAAGTACATGATCACCTACGGAAATGGTATGGGGGAGCGGAAATGAACGAATGTGAAACGGTGTTACGTGCCTTAGTGTTAGCTAGGGAACTGGGAAAAGTAAGCGTGGGAATTTTGTTTAAATTGTTTGAGGGAAACATAGTGGTACCGGTTGAAGGGATTTACTCTATGTATGCATGGGACGTAATATGGCGAAGATTCAGTAAATTAAGTATACGACCTAGGGCATGTGAGATTATATATCGCTTCCTACATGGCATATTGACGTTGGGAGCGATGCTCTGGGATAGGAGGGTCATGGAGGGTGGGGAGGAGACTGCGTATCATGTGGTCTATTTTTGTGAAGGATTGGAGTGCATCAGGGTATGGATGAATAGGGTAATAGAAAGGGTAGGGGGTCAAGGTGTGTCGGTATTGCGAGCGTTGAGTCTTGATATGGGTTGGGTGGATGAGGATGTAGCAAGGGGTTTAGCATATATAATCGTGGACTACGTATATGTTTTGTGGGGTATGAGGGGAAGGAGGGTGGGGAAGTGCGGAGAAGGGTATTGGCGGCGACGTTTTATCGAACATTGTGTCGCAATAGAGACATATATGGGAAACGGTGGGGTGAGGCTTTTTCTGAAGGTTAAAGAGGGCTAACAATAGGGAATTTATTGGTGTTATAACAGGTGTTTAAACTGCAGGGGTGAGTATGTTGATGCATGGGGAGGGGGGGGAATCAGGGGTTTGAAACGGGCTGACCACCTAGGGTGTGAGGTGATGGGTGGATGGGCGTGAGTGGAGGTATACGTGTGTAAATGGTTGTGTTGGTGTGAAAGGAATACTTATTGTTTAGTTCCCTTGTGGGGAAGGTATAAATGATAGGTTTAATATATGACGTACCATTGTTAAACGATATAGAGTTCTTGACATGGTGTGAATGTTGCGAACTGTGAGAGTGTGGTAGCAGGTTCCTTGATGGAAGAACATTAGTGCTGCAGGCTAATTGCTCATGTTGTTGAATGCCTGTGTATTCGTATTTTGTTACTGACCAAGCCTGGAGCATTTTAATTGGAGGCGAATGTGTCCTACTTGTAACGGTCTTGCATGTGTAATTTTTAACTTCTCTTGAGAGGATAAATCTTTCACTTTGTTCTTTGAAACATTGTGGTTTATTTGTATATTTTTGTAATGTGGTTCCTGCATCACCATTGAAATGTAGATACCTATTATTAAGTCAAGTGAAACAGGACGAGTGACCTAAATTAATATCTAATGTAATAGTGTGTAATATCGCACAAAATGCGTGCTAAAGGAATAACAGGAAAAGTTGGTAGATGGATCTATAATTTCCTCACAAACAGAACACAAAGAGTAGTAGTCAACAGAGTAAAGTCCGAGGCAGCTACGGTGAAAAGCTCTGTTCCACAAGGCACAGTACTCGCCCCCATCTTGTTCCTCATCCTCATATCCGACATAGACAAGGATGTCAGCCACAGCGCCGTGTCTTCCTTTGCAGATGACACCCGAATCTGCATGACAGTGTCTTCCATTGCAGACACTGCAAGGCTCCAGGTGGACATCAACCAAATCTTTCAGTGGGCTGCAGAAAACAATATGAAGTTCAACGATGAGAAATTTCAATTACTCAGATATGGTAAACATGAGGAAATTAAAACTTCATCAGAGTACAAAACAAATTCCTTCCACAAAATAGAGCGAAAACCCATCGTCAAAGACCTGGGAGTGATCATGTCGCAGGGTCTCAACTTCCAGGACCATAACATTGTATCAATCGCATCTACTAGAAAAATGACAGGATGGATAATGAGAACCTTCAAAACTAGGGATGCTAAGCCCATGATGACACTCTTCAGGTCGCTTGTTCTATCTAGGCTGGAATATTGCTGCACACTAACAGCACCTTTCAAGGCAGGTGAAATTGGTGACCTAGAAAATGTACAGAGAACCTTCACGGTGCGCATAACGGAGATAAAACACCTCAATTACTGGGAGCGCTTGAAGTTCCTGAACCTGTACTCCCTGGAATGCAGGCGGGAGAGATACATGATTATATACACCTGGAAAATCTTAGAGGGACTAGTACTGAACTTGCACACGAAAATCACTCATAACGAAAGCAAAAGACTCGGCAGACGATGCACCATCCCCCCAATGAAAAGCAGGGTTGTCACTAGCACGTTAAGAGACCATACAATAAGTGTCAGGGGCCCGAGACTGTTCAACTGCCTCCCAACATACATAAGGGGGATTACCAACAGACCCCTGGCAGTCTTCAAGCTGGCACTGGACAAACACCTAAAGTCGGTACCTGACCAGCTGGGCTGTGGCTCGTACGTTGGATTGCATGCGGAGAGCAGTAACAGCCTGGTTGATCAGTTTCTGATCCACTAGGAGGTCTGGTCACACACCGGGCCACGGGAGCTTTGACCCCCGGAACTCTCTCCAGGTAAACTCCAGGTAAATACTTACGTATCGTCTTTGCCCCTAAAAAAAAAAAACTTTTTATATGACTAATGTTGTAGTGAGGCAGGTGGTGGCAGACAGTGAATGTTGTAGTGAGGCAGGTGGTGGCAGACACAGTGAATGTTGTAGTGAGGCAGGTGGTGGCAGACACAGTGAATGTTGTAGTGAGGCAGGTGGTGGCAGACACAGTGAATGTTGTAGTGAGGCAGGTGGTGGCAGACAGTGAATGTTGTAGTGAGGCAGGTGGTGGCAGACACAGTGAATGTTGTAGTGAGGCAGGTGGTGGCAGACACAGTGAATGTTGTAGTGAGGCAGGTGGTGGCAGACACAGTGAATGTTGTAGTGAGGCAGGTGGTGGCAGACACAGTGAATGTTGTAGTGAGGCAGGTGGTGGCAGACACAGTGAATGTTGTAGTGAGGCAGGTGGTGGCAGACACAGTGAATGTTGTAGTGAGGCAGGTGGTGGCAGACAGTGAATGTTGTAGTGAGGCAGTGAATGTTGTAGTGAGGCAGGTGGTGGCAGACAGTGAATGTTGTAGTGAGGCAGGTGGTGGCAGACACAGTGAATGTTGTAGTGAGGCAGGTGGTGGCAGACAGTGAATGTTGTAGTGAGGCAGGTGGTGGCAGACACAGTGAATGTTGTAGTGAGGCAGGTGGTGGCAGACAGTGAATGTTGTAGTGAGGCAGGTGGTGGCAGACACAGTGAATGTTGTAGTGAGGCAGGTGGTGGCAGACAGTGAATGTTGTAGTGAGGCAGGTGGTGGCAGACACAGTGAATGTTGTAGTGAGGCAGGTGGTGGCAGACAGTGAATGTTGTAGTGAGGCAGGTGGTGGCAGACACAGTGAATGTTGTAGTGAGGCAGGTGGTGGCAGACAGTGAATGTTGTAGTGAGGCAGGTGGTGGCAGACAGTGAATGTTGTAGTGAGGCAGGTGGTGGCAGACACAGTGAATGTTGTAGTGAGGCAGGTGGTGGCAGACAGTGAATGTTGTAGTGAGGCAGGTGGTGGCAGACAGTGAATGTTGTAGTGAGGCAGGTGGTGGCAGACACAGTGAATGTTGTAGTGAGGCAGGTGGTGGCAGACACAGTGAATGTTGTAGTGAGGCAGGTGGTGGCAGACAGTGAATGTTGTAGTGAGGCAGGTGGTGGCAGACAGTGAATGTTGTAGTGAGGCAGGTGGTGGCAGACACAGTGAATGTTGTAGTGAGGCAGGTGGTGGCAGACAGTGAATGTTGTAGTGAGGCAGGTGGTGGCAGACACAGTGAATGTTGTAGTGAGGCAGGTGGTGGCAGACACAGTGAATGTTGTAGTGAGGCAGGTGGTGGCAGACACAGTGAATGTTGTAGTGAGGCAGGTGGTGGCAGACAGTGAATGTTGTAGTGAGGCAGGTGGTGGCAGACACAGTGAATGTTGTAGTGAGGCAGGTGGTGGCAGACAGTGAATGTTGTAGTGAGGCACGTGGTGGCAGACACAGTGAATGTTGTAGTGAGGCAGGTGGTGGCAGACACAGTGAATGTTGTAGTGAGGCAGGTGGTGGCAGACACAGTGAATGTTGTAGTGAGGCAGGTGGTGGCAGACACAGTGAATGTTGTAGTGAGGCAGGTGGTGGCAGACAGTGAATGTTGTAGTGAGGCAGGTGGTGGCAGACACAGTGAATGTTGTAGTGAGGCAGGTGGTGGCAGACACAGTGAATGTTGTAGTGAGGCAGGTGGTGGCAGACAGTGAATGTTGAGTTATGTGCAATGTATGTTAATAGTTGGTATATTTGTATGTACCGTCTTAGTTGTTATAATGGTTGTTGGTGTTTCTAATTTACTGTAGTCACGTTGTGTCATGTGGAGAAGCTTTATTAATGTCCTAGTATTGTATTCTTTTACTATATTTATGAACATGGAAATGGACGATTACATCGTCTTCACGTCTTCTGCTTCTATCAACTTTTCTCTACTCGACTGAAGAAGCCTACTGTGTAGGCGAAACGTTTGGAAATAAAGATACCTAAGTGTTACATATGTGTCTTATCTAACTGCTATATTTATACATCGTTGTACTTTCCAATAATGTAGTAATGTAGTGTATTTAATAGTACTATAAAATGTCAACTGTACTTTATGCAATGTTGTTATAAAGCGTGAACTTAATGGCGGCTACATTAATATTGATATTTATAACTTGTACGTGTATATTCCTCTACTTATAAAGGTTTATAAGTGTTCAGGAATGTAATGTTCTTATTTGTTAATAGTTTGTAATTTTATGTTTTGTGATTTTGGTGTTGGTTTACATATTATTCTTAAGTTATTGACGAGTTCAGGATATGATCCTAAATTTACGGTTAATTAATATTATGTTTCTTGAGAATGGTGAATGTGAATGTATTTTTAATGTGAGAGTGCGGTATAATGTTGAGTTTGCAGGATATGTTGTGAGTTGTATGTTTAGTTGTAATACTGCCATTATGTATGGTTTACCTGGAGTTTATCTGGAGAGAGTTCCGGGGGTCAACGCCCCCGCGGCCCGGTCTGTGACCAGGCCTCCTGGTGGATCAGAGCCTGATCAACCAGGCTGTTACTGCTGGCTGCACGCAAACCAACGTACGAGCCACAGCCCGGCTGATCAGGAACCGACTTTAGGTGCTTGTCCAGTGCCAGCTTGAAGACTGCCAGGGGTCTGTTGGTAATCCCCCTTATGTGTGCTGGGAGGCAGTTGAACAGTCTCGGGCCCCTGACACTTATTGTATGGTCTCTTAACGTGCTAGTGACACCCCTGCTTTTCATTGGGGGGATGGTGCATCGTCTGCCAAGTTTTTTGCTTTCGTAGTGAGTGATTTTCGTGTGCAAGTTCGGTACTAGTCCCTCTAGGATTTTCCAGGTGTATATAATCATGTATCTCTCCCGCCTGCGTTCCAGGGAGTACAGGTTTAGGAACCTCAAGCGCTCCCAGTAATTGAGGTGTTTTATCTCCGTTATGCGCGCCGTGAAGGTTCTCTGTACATTTTCTAGGTCAGCAATTTCACCTGTCTTGAAAGGTGCTGTTAGTGTGCAGCAATATTCCAGCCTAGATAGAACAAGTGACCTGACCTTTACATCCCTAGTTTTGAAGGTTCTCATTATCCATCCTGTCATTTTTCTAGCAGATGCGATTGATACAATGTTATGGTCCTTGAAGGTGAGATCCTCCGACATGATCACTCACAGGTCTTTGACGTTGGTGTTTCGCTCTATTTTGTGGCCAGAATTTGTTTTGTACTCTGATGAAGATTTAATTTCCTCGTGTTTACCATATCTGATTAATTGAAATTTCTCATCGTTGAACTTCATATTGTTTTCTGCAGCCCACTGAAAGATTCGGTTGATGTCCGCCTGGAGCCTTGCAGTGTCTGCAATGGAAGACACTGTCATGCCGATTCGGGTGTCATCTGCAAAGGAAGACACGGTGCTGTGGCTGACATCCTTGTCTATGTCGGATATGAGGATGAGGAACAAGATGGGAGCCAGTACTGTGCCTTGTGGAACAGAGCTTTTCACCGTAGCTGCCTCGGACTTTACTCTGTTGACGACTACTCTCTGTGTTCTGTTAGTGAGGAAATTATAGATCCATCGACCGACTTTTCCTGTTATTCCTTTAGCACGCATTTTGTGCGCTATTACGCCATGGTCACACTTGTCGAAGGCTTTTGCAAAGTCTGTTTATATTACATCTGCATTCTTTTTGTCTTCTAGTGTGTTTATTTTCTGTACTGGGGTTGTGATATTTGGAGTTTATTGTTAATATCCAGTATTATGATTCATTTTATTATACTTTTATACCTCCTTGTATTTGTCCTATGTTAAAAAAAAAAAAAAACTCTGAAGAGGCTGAGTCTGCCAGTATGTGCAGATAGTATACGACGGACATCACTTGTCTTGCTATCGTCATTTCCAGCCTACGTCCTGCAGTCGCAAAAGAAAGTCATTTGTAAATAGTATATCCCTTGGCAACTCACAGTCATGTAATTATACATTTGTTACAACTGTGTGAAACTGATGGGTAAGTATTATATCCTATTCAATGAAACTGATTTCATTAATGACACTACACACACACATACATGTATTAAATGCACCAAAGTGGTTGGGTCACTTACCTTTATTATCCCACCTCTCCTCCCCCATCCACCTTTTTCCCATATTTCCATCCTTACCCATCCTACTTCCTTCCCAATCTTACCAAAGCTCTGGTCACACAAGTTGTCAAGTTATTGCACTTTTGTCAATTTTAATAGACTGAAGACATCGAATCCAGGCTAAGGGACTGATTACCTCAAACTCCTCCTCATCTTCCACCTTTTTCTGCATTGGACTGAAGAAGCCACTGCGTGGCGAAACGTTTCCAGAATAACAATACCTAAATGTTGAACAATTGTCTCATTTATCAACTTGTCGGTTTTGCAAACCATTTTATTCACAATATGAAAAATCATATATCCGAATGTAAAAATGGACTCGAAGCCATTACTAATAAAAAAATAAAATAGAATCTGTATTTTCCAATAAGATGCATATTTTCAGACATATTGATATTTTACTACACGATAAAGCTTCTAGTTGCACAATATTTCGGGGAATTAAAACAAATTAAAATTGCTTGAAACTGATTAGCTCAAGGTAGATTATATGAACGCTAAGGTTACTATAACTACTCTGAGGGTAAGAGTTCAACACAGTGGTTGTTGTGTACGAATGGTATATAATACTGACAAGATGAGATTAAGACACATGTGCAACATCTGGGTATCTTTATTGTAGACGTTTCGCCATCCAGTGGCTTTATCAATACAAATTCTAGGACATAACTTGAAGACAGTAGAACTATGTACAGAAGATGAGGTAATCAGTCCCTCAACCTAGGAGTAGGTGCGAAGAGCACCATAGTCGTGGAGATATCACCTCCTCTGAACATTGAGTTCCATGGGGCACTGAAGAAGGTCAAACACCTCGAATAACCACTTTTTCTCACGTAGCTTAATTTCCTGGAGCGGGAAATGAAAGGTATACTGATGCGTTACCTGGTAGACATGCCACTAGAAGTAATAATCCACAGCAATTTAAAAATCATGTCAGCTGAGAGACTCCGAATGAAGGACAACAACGTAACAATGAGACAGGCCTTGACTCAACATATAAAGATTCTCTTAGCTTAATTTTTTTTGACTCCTGGGAAAAGTATCGGGTCAGAGAATATAACCCAGAACCTCTAAGGTTCTTCATAAGCCAGAGGTATAATCACCAGAGTATGAGAGGCCGGTGCCTCTCAAACTCTGAGAGAAGCTGTGATTAGTGTCATCCCTACTCTTGCAACATTGCACAGCTCCTGATGACGCACTGAGAAGTGTGAAAGCACTTGAGTTAAAGATTCCCCCCCCCGTGGCTTGTCTTGCATGTATATATATATATATATATATATATATATATATATATATATATATATATATATATATATATATATATATATATATATATATATATGCAAGACAAGCCAAGCCACGGGGAGGAAGGGGCTTCAAGAGTGACTTCAAGAGTGTATCAGTCTGCAGTGGAAGGAAGGCGTGGTAGGGGTCGGCCTAGGAAAGGTTGGAGGGAGGGGGTAAAGGAGGTTTTGTGTGCGAGGGGCTTGGACTTCCAGCAGGCATGCGTGAGCGTGTTTGATAGGAGTGAATGGAGACAAATGGTTTTTAATACTTGACGTGCTGTTGGAGTGTGAGCAAAGTAACATTTATGAAGGGGTTCAGGGAAACCGGCATGCCGGACTTGAGTCCTGGAGATGGGAAGTACAGTGCCTGCACTCTGAAGGAGGGGTGTTAATGTTGCAGTTTAAAAACTGTAGTGTAAAGCACCCTTCTGGCAAGACAGTGATGGAGTGAGTGATGGTGAAAGTTTTTCTTTTTCTGGCCACCCTGCCTTGGTGGGAATCGGCCAGTGTGATAACATAAAAAAAATAATATATATATATATATATATATATATATATATATATATATATATATATATATATATATATATATATATATATATATATATATATATATATATATATATATATATATATATAGTGCCGAATAGGTAAAATTGGTCAACTCATTTAAAATTAAGTCCTTTCTAAAATTTTCTCTTAAAAGTTTAAAGATATATTTTCATTTAATTTATGTTAATTTGAAAATGAATAATTTTGTACCAGAAGAACCTTAGAAAACTTACCTAACTTTATTATAACAAGCGCAATTTAATTGAGCCTAATCCATCTAAATATATTTTAGATAAGTTTACAATAATTTAATAATAAACAAACAAAATGAAATATACTTTTTTCGTTAGGTTCAGAATGATTTTTAAACACAAGAAATAACTCCTGTACCCAATGACACCAATCAAACCCAGCCCCTCCCACTCATATATTTGTCCAGTCTCTTCTTAAAGCTACCCAAGGTCCTAGCCTCTATCACCCCACTGGGAAGACTGTTCCACGCATCTACAACTCTATTAGAAAACCAGTACTTACCTATGTCCTTTCTAAATCTAAATTTATCCAACTTAAATCCATTATTTCTGGTTCTTACCTGGTTCGACACCCTCAGTACTTTATTAATATCTCCCTTGTTTATGCCCGTCATCCACTTATACACTTCAATGATATCCCCCCTCGTTCTACGCCTCTCCAGAGAGTGGAGATTTAAGGCTTTAAGTCTATCTTCATACGGGAGGTTCCTTACACAGTAAATCATTTTAGTCATTCTTCTCTGTATGTTCTCTAATGAGTCTATATCCATCCTGTAGTAAGGGGACCAAAACTGAGCAGCATAGTCTAAATGAGGCCTCACTAGTGATGTATAGAGCTGTAAAATAACTTTTGGACTTCTGTTACTTATACTTCTTGAGATAAATCCAAGTAATCTGTTAGCCTTGTTGCGCACACTTAGGCACTGCTGTCTTGGCTTTAGGTTTCTGCTTACCGTGACTCCTAAATCCTTTTCACATTCTGTATGATCAAGCTCTACTTCACCTAGTTTATAGCTTCGAGGGTTATTTTCATTACCAAGGACTAGTATTTTACATTTATCCACATTGAACTTCATCTGCCATTTTTCAGACTAAGACATTAATTTGTCCAAATCCCTTTGAAGTTCATTGCTGTCCTCCTCAGAATGAATGATACAGCCTATCTTTGTATCATCAGCAAATTTGCTGGAAATAAATGGTATAAAATACCGACACAATGGAAATATAAACACATATGCAGTTTAATGTGATCCTTTATTGGCAACGTTTCGCCCACACAGTGCGCTTTTTCAAGTCACAAACAGATCTACCTGGGAAGGAAGGTACGCGAGTATTTATAGTCAGGTTCGGAATGTTGAGGTCAGGTGGAGAATGCTGCATCTGATGATCTACCGAGTGGGGTTGTAGAGCCTAAAATCTTGGGTAGCTTGGAAGGGAGATTGGATAAGTTGTGAGCAGGCCTTCTGCAGGGTTCTTCCATTCCTATGTTCTTATGTGGGATAGCGATGAAGAAGTTTCTTGGCAAGTGGTTCAGCTATGTTATAGAAGCCATTGTTCTGGTTGAAGAATTGAGACACTTATGCAACACATGGGAATCTTTATTGAAGAAACGTTTCGCCACACAGTGACTTCATCAGTCCAATACAAAGTAGAAATGGGTAAGGAGAGTAGAAGTTTGAGGTAATCAGTCCCTCAACCTGGAATTGATGTGTTCAGTCCATCACTCTTGTAGGAAGTGCAGCATAGGGCCAGAGAGGTGGCTTATATACGGCAGTCAGATGAGTTGAAGCAGGAGGAGGCGGGATCACAGTGGGACCTGCCACTAGTGTAAGTAGGTCGTCGTCCAAAGGTTGGGCAAGCGTTGAAGTCTTTGTACCAAGATCCCATGATGTTGCAGTGTCTGACAGATGCAACATCATGTGTGGCGAAACGTTTCTTCAATAAAGATTCCCATGTGTTGCATAAGTGTCTCAATTCTTCAACTTGTCGGTTTTCAAAACCATTCATCACATTGTTCTGGTTGAAATTGTTGGTTATAGAGATAAGCGATGATTCCAGGATTCTTCGGTATTGAGTGTTGTCTTCTCTGGCGATAAGTCTTAAGTTTCTGTAGTTAATTAAATGGTTGTGTGAATTGCGGTGTTGTACACAGACATTCCTTGTATCGTCAGTCCTGCTTGCGTATTGATGTTCTGAAATACGTTTTTGGAGGTCTCTGCTGCGAATGTTCAACAGAAGATCAGACTTACTAGGAAACTACAAACTCTCTGCGATAATAGTCATTGGAAAAGTTTAGGAAGACCTGAAATTATTCAAAATCTTTCATCTCGTCCACTGTCAACCACAGAAACCGAAGCCCTCAGCTTAGGCCTCAAATTCGCAACAGGAATTACGAAACCAAAACAAGGCCTCAATTTCATCGCCAAAAACTACGGACACAATGACTCCGACTTCCAAAAAGGTTTTCTTCAAGGCATCATCTCAGCAGCCATCTCTACACGCAGCTCCCCAGTCATACCTCGACGTTACATCATTGCAGTTAAAGGTTCAGCAGAAGACACGACCAACAGGGTCACCACCGCTGATAAAGGAGGTGGTGTTATCATGAACACTGACGATTACATGAGCAAAATGCTCAATCTACTTAATGACCCAGATACCTACAAACCTCTCACAACTAACCAAGTGGACAACCTTACTAAAACTTTTCTTCAAAGGACTCGCCGCATTCTGAGGGACTCAGAACAACCCTAGAAGAAAATTGTCAAAGTGGGAAGTCTGAATGTGAGTGGATGTTGTGCAAATGATAAGAAAGAGATGATTGTAGATGTTATGAACTAGAGAAGCTGGATGTCCTGGCTTTAAGTGAAACAAAGCTGAATGGGGTGGGAGAGTTTCAGTGGAGAGGAATAAATGGGATTAGGTCAGGGGTTTCAAATAGAGTTAGAGCTAAAGAAGGAGTAGCAATAATGTTGAAGGATAAGATATGGCAGGAAAAGAGGGACTATAAATGTATTAATTCAAGGATTATGTGGAGTAAAATAAAGGTTGGATGTGAAAAGTGGGTTATAGTAAGTGTATATGCACCTGGAGAAGAGAGAAGTGTAGAGGAGAGAGAGAGATTTTGGGAAATGTTGAGTGAATGCGTGGGGAGTTTTGAACCAAGTGTGAGAGTACTTGTGGTTGGGGATTTCAATGCTAAAGTGGGTAAAAATGTTGTGGAGGGAGTAGTAGGTAAATTTGGGGTGCCAGGGTAAATGTAAATGGGGAGCCTTTAATTGAGCTATGTGTAGAAAGAGATTTGGTAATAAGTAATACGTATTTTATGAAAAAGAGGATAAATAAATATACAAGGTATGATGTAGCACGTAATGAAAGTAGTTTGTTAGATTATGTATTGGTGGATAAAAGGTTAATGGGTAGGCTCCAGGATGTACATGTTTATAGAGGGGCAACTGATATGTCGGATCATTATTTAGTTGTAGCTACAGTTAGAGTAAGAGGTAGATGGGACAAGTGGAAGGTGGCAACAACAAGTAGGAGGGAAGTGAAAGTGTATAAACAAAGAGAGGAGGAAGTTCGGGTGAGATATAAGCGACTATTGGCAGAAAGGTGGGCTAGTGCAAAGATGAGTACTGGGGGGGTTGAAAAGGGTTGGATGAGTTTTAAAAATGCAGTATTAGAATGTGGGGCAGAAGTTTGTGGGTATAGGAGGGTGGGGGCAGGAGGAAAGAGGAGTGATTGGTGGAATGATGAAGTAAAGGGTGTGATAAAAGAGAAAAAGTTAGCTTATGAGAGGTTTTTACAAAGCAGAAGTGTTATAAGAAGAGCAGAGTATATGGAGAGTAAAAGAAAGGTGAAGAGAGTGGTGCGAGAGTGCAAAAGGAGAGCAGATGATAGAGTGGGAGAGGCACTGTCAAGAAATTTTAATGAAAATAAGAAAAAATTTTGGAGTGAGCTAAACAAGTTAAGATAGCCTAGGGAACGTATGAATTTGTCAGTTAAAAACAGAGTAGGGGAGTTAGTAGATGGGGAGAGGGAGGTATTAGGTAGATGGCGAGAATATTTTGAGGAACTTTTAAATGTTGAGGAAGAAAGGGAGGCGGTAATTTCATGCACTGGCCAGGGAGGTATACCATCTTTTAGAAGTGAAGAAGAACAGAATGTAAGTGTGGGGGAGGTACGTGAGGCATTACGCAGAATGAAAGGGGGTAAAGCAGCTGGAACTGATGGGATCATGACAGAAATGTTAAAAGCAGGGGGGGATATAGTGTTGGAGTGGTTGGTACTTTTGTTTAATAAATGTATGAAAGAGGGGAAGGTACCTAGGGATTGGCAGAGAGCATGTATAGTCCCTTTATATAAAGGGAAGGGGGACAAAAGAGATTGTAAAAATTATAGAGGAATAAGTTTATTGAGTATACCAGGAAAAGCGTACGGTAGGGTTATTATTGAAAGAATTAGAGGTAAGACAGAATGTAGGATTGTGGATGAGCAAGGAGGTTTCAGAGTGGGTAGGGGATGTGTAGATCAAGTATTTACGTTGAAGCATATAAGTGACCAGTATTTAGATAAAGGTAGGGAAGTTTTTATTGCATTTATGGATTTAGAAAAGAGTGGATAGGGGAGCAATGTGGCAGATGTTGCAAGTATATGGAATAGGTGGTAAGTTACTAAATGCTGTAAAGAGTTTTTATGAGGATAGTGAGGCTCAGGTTAGGGTGTGTAGAAGAGAGGGAGATTACTTCCCGGTAAAAGTAGGTCTTAGACAGGGATGTGTAATGTCACCATGGTTGTTTAATATATTTATAGATGGGGTTGTAAAAGAAGTAAATGCTAGGGTGTTCGGGAGAGGGGTGGAATTAAATTATGAGGAGTCAAATACAAAATGGGAATTGACACAGTTACTTTTTGTTGATGATACTGTGCTTATGGGAGATTCTAAAGAAAAAATGCAAAGGTTAGTGGATGAGTTTGGGAATGTGTGTAAAGGTAGAAAGTTGAAAGCGAACATAGAAAAGAGTAAAGTGATGAGGGTATCAAATGATTTAGATAAAGAAAAATTGGATATCAAATTGGGGAGGAGGAGTATGGAAGAAGTGAATGTTTTCAGATATATATATATATATATATATATATATATATATATATATATATATATATATATATATATATATATATATATATATATATATATATATATATATATATATATATATATGCAATAAGATCACAGTAAACAGGTGATTTCAAAATATGCAAAACAACCACTCTGAAAGAATAGAGAAATTCCAAGCGCTTTCGTCACTACTCACATTATCAAGGAACTATGAAAGTAAAGCATCCAAGGAAGCTATATAAGGGGTCGGCCAGCACCTCACTATCAGATCCCACAACGGTTTAAACACCTGACGCGCGCCGACCCAACTTGGATAGGTCCTTGGCACAACTCACCCCACAAACTATTCTACCCAAGAAATAAGAAATTTTAACGATTATTTGTCCAGTGTATTATTAAATTCTTCCCAAATTCTATTAATTATAAATGGATCTAATTTATATAAACCAAAGGAAATATTCATATTATTGTCAAAACTGCTTTTTATGAAACAAGATTCAATTATATTCCTGTCGACCATGGACTTGCTTGATACTACTTTCTCAACTTTTTGAAAATCAATTGGATGGTTAAAATCTCTTACATGAATAAATAGAGCATTGGAATCTTGTCCAGTTCTAATGCTATATTTATGTTGTTTTAATCTTAGTTCGAGATTTTTACCAGTTTGACCGTAATAAACTTTATCGCAAATTTTACAAGGAATCTTATAGACACATCCATCAGCATTTTGGGGGGAATTCTTTATCAAAAGTTTTTTTACTGTATCAAGATTTTTGAATACAACTTTAATATTAAAAGTCTTAAGAAGAGAAGGCACATCAACCAAGTTTTCATGGTAAGGGAGAACCAACATATTTTTATTTGAATAAGGCTGGTTGTCCCTTTTTGGATTGTAAAAAGTATTTCTAGCAACTTTAAAAGATTTATCAATTACATTTCTTGGGTATTTTAAATCATTACCTATTTCATAAATTTTGGATATTTCCTCATCTATGAACTCAGGACTACAAATTCGTAAAGCTCTCAAAAACATTGATGAGAAAACAGACAGTTTGACTCTATCTTGATGCGAGGAATAATAGTGGACATAGGAACAGTTATTTGTAGGTTTTCTGTAAATTTTAAATTTGAATTCATTATTACCCTTAATAATTAAAACATCTAGAAAAGGCAATGAGTTATTTTCTTCAAACTCAACAGTAAAGTTTATAGAATGGGCTAAGCTATTTAATTTTCCTAGGAAATGGTGTATATCTACATTTTTGGGCATAAGACACAAAATATCATCAACATATCTGAACCATTTAGCTCTATTAGGGAGGATTGTGTTAAGTAACCTTGTTTCAAAAAATTCCATGTATAGGTTACTAAGAACAGGTGAAAGAGGATTTCCCATTGCCATACCAAACTTCTGAGTGTAAAACTTATCATTAAATACAAATTTTGCATCAACAATGCAAAGTTTAATAAGTTTAATGATAGTAGAAACTGGCAATGGTAAATCATAGTTAACGAGTTCTTCAGATAAGAAACTTAATAAATCATCAACAGGAACTTTCGTAAACAAGGAAGTAACATCAAAACTAACCATGTTAAAATCATTTAAGTCAGTCAAGGAGCTTAATTTATCAACCAAGTCTATGTTGTTTTTAACATTAAAGTTAGAAATTTTGCCAACAATAGGGCTCAAAATATCAACAAGCCATTTGGATAATTTATATGAAACTGACCCTATGGAGCTAATAATTGGTCTGACTGGATTCCCTGGTTTGTGTGTTTTTATTAGTCCATACATGTAAGGTAAAGATGGATTAGTGGAAGTAAATTGTTTGACTAATTCATCTTTGCCTTTCAGTAGAAGTTTTATTGTTTTATTGAAATTGCTGTTAACGGTTTCTAGGGGATTTTTCCTAAGTTTAGAATAGGTTTCAGTATCATCTAAGAGATTATTCATTTTTTCTTGGTAATCATTTTCTTTCATAATTACTATTGCATTTATTTTGTCTGCTTTAGTAAGGCGCAAATTTTTATTGTTATTAAGTGTATCATAAGACTTAAAGAATCTTTGAGGGCAATTGGGAATGTTTGGTTTTAACATAGAGCTATATACCATTCCTTTACTAATATTAATTTCATCAGAGGATAAATCAGAAAATTTTTCAAAGTTACAAAAGGCTTTTGCAATTTCAACATTTTCTTTCAGATTGGTTGTTTTGCATATTCTGAAATCACCTGTTTACTAATTTACTAATTTATGGCAAAACAAAATTTTCATTTGGTAATTCTGCAAAATACACCCTATGTCAAATATTCCAAACTCGGCGATTCGGCTTAATCGACACGACATATATGCGTACATACGTACATACATCCATGCATATAATATGGGCATTGGTTTGACAAAGTCACTGGTAGGCGAAACGTTGTTGCTCTTATAATCGTCTCATTAACTTACTTATATGTTCATTTAACTAATTAGGTTTCCTGAAATTCTCTTTATTAAATTATGTTCTTACACTTGGTTAAGACACCCTTTGGTCATAGATCTCTCGTGCTGAGGGCTTGAAATTTCCTCTGGTTAAAAAACTTCATATCGTATAATGTGAGCAACTTGTGTACAGTGGTAATAATGCAGGGGACCTGGTACTGTAAACAATACAAATTGTTTTGGCAGCCAAGTCACTTCACATATTAAAAGATGTCCTTTCTTTCAGGTCGGTGATTTTCTACGACAAGTAAGTGAGTCTGTGTGGAGAGCAGACTTCTGGCTCCCGTCTGGTCTCACTTGGCAGGATCTTCAGAGCACTGACAACCTTCAGTTCCCCGAGTTCAGTGATGTTTGGATTTATCCGCTACTATTTAGCTTAGTCTTTCTGTTTTTTCAATATAATTTTCTGGAACCATTGGTGCTTGCTCCTCTGGCGAAGGCAGTGGGTATTAGTAACTTCCGGCCTCCTCCTCCTCCGCCGAACTCTTCCATGGCGATCATTTTCCACCGATATGGGAGGAAAGTGCCCGAGGCAGTGCTGGTGGAGGCGTCGCGTGAATCCAAGCTGTCAGTGCGGCAGGCGGAGAGGTGGATTCGTGCTTGCTATAAAGCAACACGTGTAAATAAACATGACTTGTTCTTGAGCGCTGGTGTAAATGTCATCTCTCACACCATCTTCTTCATCGGTGGATGGTTGATCATGTATTTTAAACCTTGGGTGTGGAATATTACACTGTGCTGGCAAAACTACCCTTATCACAACGTGGATGCTGACGTCTGGTGGTACTATATGACAGTACTGACTTTTTTCTGGGCTTCCACAATCTCAGATATTGGCCAGCCTCGCAGAATTTCGGAAGGTAAACTGAAGATAATTGTTCACCACGTGTTAACAGTAATACTTATGACTTTTTCTTGGGTCTGCAACTTCACTCGCATTGGGACATTGGTGCTGCTGGTGCACGAGTGTGCCGACATTCCTCTGCTCTTGGCGAAAATGTGCATATACGCAAAAAAGCAAACGGCTTCCAACATTTTCTTCGTGGTGTTCTTGGTGCTGTGGCTCGCGACTCGCTGCGTGATGTACCCATTCTGGGTGATGCGCAGTGTGTTCTTCGAGGCCACCACCTATATGTTCATGCCGTCAGCCTACATATTCTTCTTTCTCTTAACCGCTGTCTTAGTACTCAACCTAATGTGGACACTGCTAATCTTCCGCACACTGATACGACTCTTACAGAAGAAAGGTCCTCTAAAAGAAGAAAAGTCATCAACGGAAAGTGAAGATGAAGTCGAAGAAACGAAGAAAGAAGAATGAGGCAGACACATTAAATTAAATATTTATTATTTTCAGTTTTCAAAAGTATTACACACATTTTAGTGTCCCACAAAGAACTCCAACGTAATTTACAACTCACATGGCTCATACATTCATTTCTTGTCCACATTATATGTTCTTATTTTTGCTAAAATAATTTTGAGTAACACTGTTAACCTTTATCAAAACTGATCCATTTGTGAAGGTTGATGTATAAATGCATGATGAACAGCATTATTATTATTATTATTATTATTATTATTATTATTATTATTATTATTATTATTATTGTTATTATTATTATTATTATTATTATAGTCAAGCGCTATACCCGAAAGGTCATGCAGCAGTAAGTAAGGGTAGGATGAATTAGCCACCTGAAATTTGATGCGAGGGGCGAGCTAGGCTCCCATGTCTGATGTGTCAGACATGTCCTCATGTCATGGCTTGTTTGTTGTTGCTGGGAGTGGTAGTTACCTTGAGTGTTGTTCCGTACAGGATGGTTATGCGGAATATAATAAAAGTATCAAATTCAGTGACTCTCAGGCTCACCCTGGAACAGGTCATTCACTCAACTGTCACAGACAAACTTCCAATAATTACGTCCATCATGTATGAAATACTCTGCATAGCATGGGCTTTCAAATTATTATTATTATTATTATTATTATTATTATTATTATTATTATTATTATACATTACCACAATGAGGCACCGTTATCAGTTGACTGTTAGAGGTATCTTTCAGTATCATGTCACAGGTTATCAGTTGACTGTTAGAGGTATTTTTCAGTATCATGTCACAGGTTATCCACGATGTTGTCATTCATATGACCTGAAAGGGATGTCGTAATTCTGGTAAAGGGCTTTTGATCCAAGGAAGTTGAGCTAACCCTCTCTTTCCTTGAATCAAACCTGATTATTTCCCATTACCTAGGTCCTGTATAACTCTCCTACGGTTTTAGTGCTTCCGCATGATTATAATGGTCATCCAAACAACTTCATTGGTATAAAGACAAAGACACAAGTTGCAGAACATGACAAAAACACTACACGGAGCACTAAATCCGTAAGGGGGCCACAGCCCCTGGGTAGGGAGTCTGTTTTGATCCAGGGAAGGGGATGTTAGGTCAGGTCGCCACCCAATAAGGGAAAATGTAGGCAAGTTGATCATGTACATAAAAAAAAAAAGAATTGTTACACTGAAATATATGTTAACTCTCTTTGCTTAATTAAAATTAACACGCTTCTAAACTTGAAATTATTTCTTATCTTTTCACTCTTCAATGTGGCATTTACTAAATAAGTGAAATACATTCATACATACATATATATATATATATATATATATATATATATATATATATATATATATATATATATTATATATATATATATATATATATATATATATATATATATATATATATATATATATATATATATATATATATATATATATATATATAATTTATTCTCTAACCTCTGTCTACAAAAATAAGGATGATAAGACACAGTGCAAGTTAAGGTATTTTATTAGTCAATAGTTTTCGTTCACCAATAATTTTTTAATCGCTAAAGTCCCTAACTAGAACGAAAGATCTCGGCAACGCAGCCTTCACTGTATCTCATCTCCATACATGAATAACGATTGCCTTTGATCTCGGTCTCTTTGTTTATATTCCTATGCTTTGCTAATCATATGTCACTCTTACAGCTATGTTGATTTTTATTTTAATGAAGGTAATGATTATTGCTATGAGAACTAGCTGGTGTTTCCCTTCACAGCGTAGTTGCTGGTTCCTATGATGTTATGTCAACTTACCTCCACAATGTGTACATTGAAAGTTTTTTTCTTTTGCCTTTGTAATAAACAACGATTTTTTTAAATATTGAATTTTTATTTTATTTAATTTCCTACTCGTCTTTATATGTTTTAAAAGTATGAACATAAGCATAAATCTATGAGCAAAGAGAGAAGAAGATGAGAGGTAACGAGATTGATTTATGATGAATGAAAGAAGGAAAAGGTGATTGGAGAGATGAAAACTGAGTAAAATCAATGTGTTTCTTTAGACTAGAACATATATAGAAAGTATAAATGGACGTTACAAATTTTCTTTGCCGAGATAAGAATTGAGAAATGAAAAATCCTACGTGAGACTATCCTGAAATGTCGACATGATCTGATAAAGATCACTCAGAAGAGAATGAAAATATGTGAGAAAGGGAGGACCTAAATGAAGAAGGTAAGAAGGAGAAGACGTAGCTCGATCGCTAGCATACTCTGCTCACACACTAAGGTCCAGGGATCTAATGCCCGATACGGCTGGGAAACATTAGGACGTATTTCCATAAGACACCTGCCTGCTGTTCCTGTTCACCTATCAGTAAAATGAGTATGTGGGTGTTAGTCGACTGGTGTGGCTTGCATCCTGATACCAAGTTGACCTAATTTGCCCGAAATGTTCTGCATAACCAGGGGCATTTTGTATAGTAGTATGTCATTGATGTCAGCTAGGCCTTTATACCTTGTACATGTGCTTGTAGAAATGAAGATATTATTATTATTATGACATATTATTATTAGTATTATTACTGAAGGAGGAGATGAGAAGGGGAGGACCTTACTGAAGGAGGTGAGAAAGGGAATATACCCTACTGAAGGAAGTGAATAGGATAGGACCTTACTGAAGGAGGTGACAAGAGGAGGACCTTTCTGAAGAAAGAGGTAAGGAGGAGAGGACACTACTGAAGGAAGGAGGGAAGGACTACTGAAGGAGGTGAGGACGGAAGCACTCTACTGATAGAGGTAAGGATTATACTGAAAGATGAGGTTAGGAGGGAAGAACCCATATTCTCCACTGGTTTCTTCCCACAGCCTATCCTCTTAATAAGTCAGTATTTCACTGTTGCTAAGAAGGCCAAATAGATAACCTATACAAAATTATTAAACAGTAATTATTCGACTGTTTTTTGTTTTGGGTGAGGAGGCAAGAGAGGACCTTCAGTACCTAGAACAGTCAGGCCTCAACCTGACCATATCTTATGTAGTTCGTGATGTATTTATATGTGTCTGTTTTTTTCTTGGCTGCCATGTTTGTGACATTTTTATTTCAAGATAAACAAGTTTCAGAACAATTTCTTATTCAGACATTTCGCTCCACGTAGTTTTATCATGACTCAATTAAGCTCTACACAGAGCTTAAGTTTGTTCTATAATTTTGGTCTCTGTCTTCATACTTATCGGCAGTGCTCTGTTTCATCTGGTTTGTTTCATATATTTCAGTCCTCTGCTTGGTGAAGAGTTCAATATTATGCTTCATTTACATATTATCTATTTTACGTGTATGTGAATTAGTCTGTAGAAGACTTTCAAATACAACAAACAAATTGGTTATTCGGAATAAAAAAGAACACCAATATAAAAATTTAATAAATAAAATAAATACACAATTGAAAACTATATATAAAAGGGAAAGAAAAAAGAGACGGGGTCGAGGGTTAGAGGCGCACAGTAACACCAAGTAGTGAAGGAGAGGGTTATTCATTTTTTTTTTTTTACAAAATTTGATACATCAGTATATAACAATATAATAGTACATACAAGTGTTGAAATTTGTCGGCCTAAGGGAAAAAGACTTCAGTAGAGCAATGATAGCATCAAGTATCGTATAAAGGTTCAGCGGCTACTAGAGCTTTAAAGACTCACGAAATCGTAACAACACGATAGAAAACAAACCACGTAACAGGTGGGGTATGAAGGCACTGCCCTGAAGTCTTAGGACTCACTCGCCATTGGTTCAGACCCCATCCGTTCTGTGGTTTGAGCTTCAAAGGTTTCGTTCCAGCAGAGTTGGAGTTACTTGTACATGGGAATAAACAGCTGATAATTCTCATTCACTGTTGGTGTTACACCAGCAGTGAAGGAAGTGTTAAAGGATTTGGGAATGGAGAAGGATAGAAGAATCTGGGGCAGATGAGGGTAGGTTTCATAATCTGTGTTGGTTACATTCTTGAAAGAGAAACACTGATGACTAGAATTAGTGAAAATGTGTGTGTACATCGGCGCTCTTACTACATATACTTATCTGACATTTTCACCACACGACATTTCAACATATTACTAGCAAAGAAATGTCTATTAAAATATGTATTAGCGTGGCCGTGCGGGATTTAGCACAAGCAGGTATGAGGCTCATTCGAGGAATTATGTCGTATGTACTGCAAGGTGAGGCAGGCGTTTGTTGTTTTCACTCAGATTTCGAGGTCAAGAGGTCTTGGCGAAGGTAAAGCCATGCCAGCTGACTAGAATGTCTCTTGTTTTATATATCGTCGATTCTTGTCTTGTCACAATCTGGAATAACCTGGAATTCCATCTAAGTAGCTGGTGATGGACTTCCATTGTTCGCCTCCCAAGATATGCTGAATACTGTCACAGCTCGTGGGTGTCTTCGAATCTGGAGTGTCTGTTAAGGGGGACATCTCAGGCACACGGTGACGACCTCCCTCATCCTGCACAAGATATACACATTAATTCTTTATTTCAATATGTACACATATCATTAAAAAAAATAGATTATGGGGAGCCTCGGGGCGCCAGCGGCCAGCGGCCTAAGAAGCGCTAAACCTACAAGGGTCATACAGCGCATCGGGAGAGGGAAGAATACAGTGGTTCTGAGGAGCAAGAGGGAGAAGTAACATAGCAACGGGGCAGGGGAAAGTACAGGGGGTATAGGGTAGCAAGAGGGAGAGGTAGAAAGGGCTACGAGGAATGCTAGAGGCAGCATCATCATCAAAGTTTGTGAAGTAAATCAGTTGCTGTCAAAAAGTCAACGAGAGAGTCTGAGTCAAAGGAGGGTGTCAGCAAGGAAGTAGAAAATGTGGGTTACTGTAGAGCAGTGTTGTGGAGGACACCTGGAGCCACCATGGCCGTGCTTCACCGATAACTGTGAGTACTGTGCACAAACTGGTGAATTTACCTGGGAAAACATAACTGTCATCAGTAGAATATGACAAAAGAAGCTCAGAATCACTAGGAGCATACATCGAAGTGGCTAGCTAGCTTATTGTTCACTTGTCCTGCGAGGTGTAGAGCAAGAGGACAGGATTATATAGGTTACAGTGAGTCTGTCAAACCCCACTGGACACAGTTAACATCTTTAAGATATTACGGTTATTTCGTATATTACAGTGTCATCACACAGCTGATCCACCCAATGTAATACGTAGATATAATCTCAAGAAAATAACGTATATTACTACTGAATTGCAGTGGTACTTTAGTACTTTACACTCTCATTAAGTAATAAATAGCTCATTCAAGTATCCGGTGCAAAACGTGGATGCAACTTTAAAAAAATTATTTGCCATTTATTATATAATGTGTTTGAAAGTCTTTAAAAAGATGGATGTTAGGTTACTAACCCTCCGCGTTAATAATCCCAAAAAAGTGTTTAGATAAGTGGTACTTTAGTAATTTAACTACAAGGGTTTAAAAATTACATATTAGCAAACACTAGAAAGTGTTTCTTCCCGGGACCTTGATAACTTTCGAAACGCTTTCTAATAAGTATCCTAGTGCTTGTTTAATTGTCTGTAAACCACTGGACGGTAGTCATTATTAAGGTTTATATCAATTAAACTGTACTTGTTTTGTACATTAAGAGAGCTGACCTGTGTAGCAATGTTTGACCACTAGTTCTTAACATGGCAGAATCGCATCCAGTGTTATAACCACATACACCTGCTATTATCTAGTATTAACAGAGCTATTATTTATGGTGTGTGGCTCAAGGAAGGGAGGGGAGACACTTTTTTTCACTCTCACGGACCCATCATCTCAAAGTTCCGCAGCCAAAACGTTTTTAATGTCCCAGTGTTGGATTAGTGTCTTTTTTAAACCGCTTCTCACCCTTACCTATAATAATGATAATAAAAATAAAATAATAATAAGGATGCATATAACTTATACGCCACTAAAATAGGGATTAAAGTAAACTCACAGAAAATATATATAATGTGATGCATAGGTGTATATATTTTTGTTGAAGAGCTATAACCTTAGCTTATTTCAAAGTCCAGGCCTATGTAAGGTATACTACTACCTCCCTAGGATGCGTCACACAACAGTCTACTAACACCCAGGTGTTTGTGTATATATCGCCTGCTCTTGCGAATTCCTTGCATATATATATATATATATATATATATATATATATATATATATATATATATATATATATATATATATATATATATATATACAGTGGACCCTCGATTTGTGTAAATAGATTATTTGTCTGTATTATAACAAAATATAAGCAATACTGAGAGAGAGAGAGAGAGAAAGAGAGAGGCATAGATAAGGCATGAATTTCTTACTCTTCCAGGGATTAAACTTTTTGTGGATTTTTTCACACATACGCTTCCGGGAACAAGATCAGACGATATTTTGCCTATCATTAACAAGAGAATGTCAAGTATTTGGTTACTCAAATGCATTAAAAATTGTTAGAAAAGAACTAGGAAAAAGTCTATGGAGACAGTAAATAGATCAATAGATTACAAGCTATTACTGCTATATGTATCTTTGGCAGTTCAATTTGTATTGAAATGTGAATCATATGAAATGTAAACTGTGTGGAAAGAGAGCCAAACACTGAAAGATTATATCTTACAATAAACAAATATCCACCCATTTAAGAGACATGTCCAAACAAACTTGACAGAAAATAGCAATCACTTCAGTTTTAATCATAAGATATCTGATATCTTGAATTTATATGTACACTTTACATGCTACGTTAATGAATTGTTATTAATGAGAGTGTAACCTAGTAAATGACTAGTGTTCATAATTGTAAATTAAGCTTCCTTGTCTACATATTGCATATTGCCAACCTCAACAGAACGCATGACCATAACACAAGGCACAGATCACTCTTTGATGTTCCTCGTGTCCATCTCACACTTTGCAAAAACTCAATGCACATAAAAGGCCCTAAAATCTGGAACTCATTACCTGTAAATATAAAAGAAACACTACCTGTTTATAAATTCAAGTCTCTTCTCAAAGATCACTTACTCACCCAAAACCAAATAAATACTGAATAACTGAACCTTATAAATTGTATATCTTAAATGTTTCTCACAATTATATCACATAAATGTTAAACCTAAAACCCAATCTAACTTTATTATTTTTTAAATACACTACCTAACAGAATACTCCATTCTACTGAATGTACAACAATGCATACAACCATATGACCTGTCTTTGTAATACTCACTTGTGCTTTATAGTAATCTGTTTACATTAAAGTTTTATCACCGATGTCATCATTGCTTAGTTCATCTTAAGTTAATTTTAAGCCAGCCCGTAATGCTATGCATAGTATAAGTGGCTTTGGCATACTGCTCTTTTCTGTATTTTTTGTACCTCTGTATGTGTGCACAAATTTTTAAATAAATAAATAAATAAATAAATGAATGTTTAGCTATAAGATGAGACCGTAATATATGAAATGACTAATATCTTGATGTAACTATGCCTAGTGGAGTCTGAAAAGACCCACTATGACTTTTTTTGCGCTGCTGCTCAGACGGCACATAGTTACTATAATTGAGGCCTAGAACCACGTAGGGGACTAACAGGGATCACAGAGACAAAATTTAAATTAGAAATTGGAAAAAAGGCTGCTAAGAACAATTTAGGGTAAAACAGAGACAAGAGAGAGCCATGATAGGCTAAATTAGAGAACATAAATATTAGAGATCTTAAGAGAGAAAAGGATCTAGACCCAGAGGTGGTAATACAGTAAACAAGAGCTCTTACTTATGTAAAACTATTTGAGAGAAAAACTTATGACGTTTCTGTTAGTCTTGGATCATAATCAAGTCGTGAGAGAGGAAAGCTGAGAAAACCAAATGATACGTTACATGAAAAGTTGAGAAAGCCAGGAAGCAAGTCATGTGAAGCTGATCAGAAAGCCAAGGCCTGATCATGTCTGAAAATTAGAGCATTTGACTATACACTGAAAATGGCATGCATCAACCAAAAAAAAAAAAAAGGGAGGGAGACTAAGATTAAAGTTGGGAATGTTGTGTAACGGCCGCTTCAACTAGGAGGCGTAAAGAATACATTTCACTTTCCTGTTGTTTCTTAAAAGTTCTCATTCCTGTAGCATTTCCTATCCGATTTACGAGGCTTGGTTTGAGACCTGACCAGGGCAGCGATGACCCTGCCCCCTGAACCATAAGAGTTATAATTATTTAGGTGGTCAATATATGCGTGATTGAGGGTGTCTGACCTTGCTGAAGCGAGCACAGTAGTTTCTCTCCACCAAGTCTCCATTACGGCTGTTACTGTCTACATCGAGTGAAGGAGGGCAGCTACATCAAGTGAAGGAGGGCAGCCAGTTGGGTTAGTGCAGTGGGTTCCCCTGGAATGGACAATGTCAGGTTATAACTTATCAGGCGTCACACAACTAGTGTAAATGAGTGGTGTTTAGTAGTGAAGGTGTCACAATAAGTAGAAGTGATTAGTATTAGTGGGGATGATGATACAGCTAGTGTAGGTGGGTGGTGTATAGGGGTGATGGTGCCACAGGTGGAAGTGGGTAGTGCTTAGTGGTGATGGTTATACAACTAGTGTAGGTGGGTGGTTTAGTGGTGATGGTATCACAGTTAGAGGTGGGTTGTGTTTAGTGGTAATAATATCACAAGTGTTGGTGGGTATTGGTTAGTGGTGAGTGTCACAATTAGTGGAAGTGGGAGATGCTTGATAACAATGATATGTGCCAACAATAATTGGAGTAGGGTGAACATTTATTTATTTATTCGTATTAAATAACAAGTCTCAGGTTCTGACTTTCCATTAAGCATCACCTTTAATTGAATAAAACTTTCAACACACACTGTTTAAAAACAGATTCAAACATGATAAACAGTCACAATGATATTACAAGCAAATTATTAGCTACATGTTGCTGTCCAATCTAACCACAATTATCCTTAACCTAACCCAGCATAACACTTGTATGAATCCTAAGATTGTCTAAGCTCCCTAAAATGGAAAAATACATTAACTAAATTTTTGTAACTGGACTTTTAATAAGTGCTTTCTTTTTGGTATTTGTTGGTAAGTAGACATATATAATGTGGTGTGAGAGGCTTCCTCAACCTCACTTGTAAATAAACAACGCTGGCAGACGGGTGTGTGTACATTGCACCATATTTTAGTTTAAAATGAATTAAGTGTATGTGTATGTGTGCGTTGGTCTCATCCAGAGTGCAGAAGTGGACTCCGTGTTACCGCTGATTTAATTCAAGGTAAGTAACAACTCTGCATTGACATTCCGTCATATTTTGGATGAAGTGCCGACCCAGTAAGTCATGGTATTGCTGGCAGCGCCTGGACATATTTCCTGTATTTGTGATAATAATGTACTTTTTGGGGGAGGATGGGGGCATTCTCTCATATATCCTTTTGGTATATCATTTTGTTTATAAAGTTAGACTGGAAAATTTATAATGTATTGCTGCGTTTACAGAATGGTGTTTGGAAAATGATTGCTGTTAAACTGACGACATTGTTGAAGAAAGCAGTGTTTGTGTGGTTAAAGAGAACAAACGATATTAAACAAATAATATAAATACAAGTAAAAGTTTTAACTGAAATGTGTTTAAAGCTCATTAATGGTTCATCAGCTGATTACTTACAGTATAAAAATCATCTGGTGATGGAAAAAACTTTGAAGTTTGTGCATTATTTTTATTTACGTGAAGTTACATTACTGAAATGTATTAATAATAATATAGGAAAATAGGGCTATAGTTACGGACAGTTATTCTGCCGAACTCGGGCATTAGTTTAATTTACGGCAAGCTTTTCATTACACACAGTTTAGTTTAATATCTTTATTTTACACCTCCATACCCAGCCTGTGGGCGCCATTACACACAACCTACGTGTTTACAGCGTGGAATAAGTATTTCTTGTGCAAATTGTTATTTTGGGAGATGCGAGCGAAAAGAACCTAGATTACGTTACTTTCAGCTACGTTAGGTTACGTTCAGTTACGATCAGGTTGAGTTACGTTTAGTGAAGGTTAGGTTGCATTACGTTACGTTACATTTGGTTAGGTTAGGTAAGTTAACCTGGAAAATGCCATCGCTAGTTGTGCGTCCATGTTTACATTTGACCACCATGCGCGAGATGCTTTAGTGTGTAGCGCAACTAGTAAAACAAGTCTAACCAGTGGTATGTGAGTCACTTAGTAAACGGCAACAGGCAGGTTGTTGCGAGTGACAGTAGGTATAAACCTTCACATGTGCACCAGTTACATGTGGTAGTGCTGGGAGGACAGGTGTGAGTGATGGGCTCTTCCTTACTGATGTCACCCCCTATTGTCTGAATTAGGTTATATATTCAGGTCATTGAAAAATGAATTACAAAATGTATATAAGGCTAGGTAAGGAGCAGTGACAGGAAAGTGCCAAAAGATTTGGTCATTGGTTGAATGAGAAGCAGTTGGAAATTAGGGCTGTAGTTACCGAAAACTACCTGGTGTAACGCAGTTATCATTTTATACTTTTAAGCTGTATATTGCTGTATAGCCCTTGGGGTTTAGCGCTTCTTTTTGATTATAATAATAATTTACACTTTTAAATCTCTACAACTTGTGTACATCATGGGATAAGTATTTTCTGTGCAGATTTTTATTTTATGGAATATTAACAAAAATAGGTTATGCTTGGTTTAGTTTAGTTAGGTTGGGGATGCTGGGCAACCGAAATAAATGTATAAATTTAACTTATATCCCAAAACAACAATTTGTACAAGAAATGGTTACCTATTCCGTGTTGTACAATGGTTTTATGTATCGAAAAGTGAAAAATAATGACCAAGTTCCACAGAGTACCTCTTAGTAACTATTACTGAAAACAGTGAATAACTAGAAGACATTAAATATCTGGGGAATAAGCGAAAGTGAATTATAATGATAAAGACAAGACACTGAAATGTGAGATATAATGACAGATTAGGCACCATAGCGTTATTAAGTGACCTTACTCGCTCTGCAGCAAATAAGGTTCATATACTATGAACTGTTAAATACCTTATAGAAGTAATTACCTGTTGACCTAATACTGCTCGTAAATAAATTGTAATATTGTGAATATGTTGTAGATGTGTTGCACTAAGTCCTTCATCACTTCTTGACACCTTTACTCTGTGTAGGACGCCAGTGACAAGTGTTATGAAAATTATTAATTTGTATAAGAAAAAAGTCAATTGAGAATCTTGCAAGTAGCTCAAGTTTTCAAAAAATATAAAATTTATAAACAAACTGGCAGATCTGTATTGTTTATACAAACATCACAGTTTTAATTATGATTTTTCAATTAAAATTTCAATTAGGATTATGCATTTAGATTTATTTTGAATAGTATTAAGGGATTATTCGACTTGTTCTGCCGAAGTGAACATTAGCTTAGTATTTTAGCTTCATTGGTTGCTAAATAATTTTGCTGTTATTGTAGCATCATATTCCCCCAAGAATGAACATAGGTGTTATTGTAGCCTCACCTGTATTGACGAAATATATAATGATATAGTCTCACCTGCGTCGACGAAATAAGCATTGATGTTATTGTAGTTTCACCTGCGTTTATACAGGTATGGTAGAGGATGTAGGCATCCCTCTCATAGTCGACATGGAAGTCGCGGTAGCAAGCAAAGTGCTTGTAACAAAACCTGTCTCCCAGATCAGTGTGCAGCTACAAGACCAGTCTTCCAACTCAGTGTACAGCTACCAGACCAGTCTTCCAGTTCAGGGTGCAGCTACCAGACCAGCCTTCCAGCTCAGTGTGCAGCTACCAGACCAGTCTTCCAGCTCAGTGTGCAGCTACCAGACCATCTTCCAGTTCAGGGTGCAGCTACCAGACCAGTCTTCCAGTTCAGGGTGCAGCTACCAGACCAGTCTTCCAGTTCAGTGTGCAGCTACCAGACCAGTCTTCCAGTTCAGTGTGCAGCTACCAGACCAGTCTTCCAGTTCAGGGTGCAGCTACCAGACCAGTCTTCCAGCTCAGTGTACAGCTACCAGACCAGTCTTCCAGCTCAGTGTGCAGCTACCAGACCAGTCTTCCAGCTCAGTGTGCAGCTACCAGACCAGTCTTCCAGCTCAGTGTGCAGCTACCAGACCAGTCTTCCAGCTCAGTGTGCAGCTACCAGACCAGTCTTCCAGCTCAGTGTGCAGCTACCAGACCAGTCTTCCAGCTCAGTGTGCAGCTACCAGACCAGTCTTCCAGTTCAGTGTGCAGCTACCAGACCAGTCTTCCAGTTCAGTGTGCAGCTACCAGACCAGTCTTCCAGCTCAGTGTGCAGCTACCAGACCAGTCTTCCAGCTCAGTGTGCAGCTACCAGACCAGTCTTCCAGCTCAGTGTGCAGCTACCAGACCAGTCTTCCTGTCAGTGTGCAGCTCGTACTGCGTCTGGTTGTCCATGTTAGTGAGCGATCATAGCAGGATGTTTCCTGCAACCACCTCAACAGTCTGTCGTGCGTCAGTCAGTCAGTCAGAGGGGGAAGGGGTCGTCAGGAAGGAAGAGAAGGATAAGGGATCAGGGTGAGCCTCAGAATTAGACGAAGTACGTAGAGAAAAAATGGAAAAATTATATAAAAAATAGTTAAGTTTTAGTCTTTTTAAAAACAGTGTGGAAATTAAACATTGTTGGCAGAATTATCACTTTCAGTGCTGGATAATTTCACAATAGGAAAAAAAAAATGGGTGTGAAAGAATCTGATCTAAAATATGTTAAGTTTCCTGGTATGTAACAGTCTGTTTTTACTTCTAGGTCTCGAGCGATCTGTTATTACTTTTAGGTGTCTATGTAAAATTTTTCCATTGTTTTAGTTCGGTGGTGCAGTTTTGCCATGGCTTAAATAAGTCCTGGCCCATTCAGTGGCTAAGATGGTAATCCCAGGCAGCGGATTTGAGTCCTGATCATTTCGTTCAATTGTTTACTGTGTTTATGCTGTTCAAAATGATGTCATAAACAATTGCCTCATATTGGTTGAAAAAACATGTTTTTGAATGAATTTTGGATAATTTTTTAAAATGACACTCATTTTGTTATGATAATTGTAACATGAGTTCCAATTCCATAAAGTAGGCTAGTAATTTTGTTTTGTTTTTAAACACATCACTCATCGCTGATTTCCGTCTTGTGGCTTCATTTGTTTTGATGTGAAATATACTGAAACAGATGTTTTGTATAAATATAACCTTGAAAAAGAATGGCAAATCCGTACATCTGACAAACAGTTGTGTTTTGTGTTGTATCTTCAAGCCTAGTCCCACGCATTGTATTTTTATAATACAAGGAATGAGGAATGACAATAAATATATGCATAAATACTGAGTAAACAAATTAACGGATACATAACCCTAGTGATTGACACCTCGTTAGAAAACCATCAAAAGGTGACATTAGTGTAATTGGTGATACTGTATTCGTTAAATTCCAATATTAGATTTGATAGACTAAAATAAGGGTCTTTGCGAATGAATACTCACTGATTCAGCAGGTTTGCCTTTTGATCATTATGGTAATATTATATTAATGGTTTTAATAGTTGTACTATAGTAGCAGTAATGTCTGTAGCAGCAGTAGTAGTAATGGTTGTAGTAATAAAGGGTGTAGCAACAATAGAAGTAAAATGTTACTACCAGGAACGGAAATAGTATTAAGTTAGTCACAACAGTATTAATAATACTGACGAGAACAGTATTATTAAAAGGTATAGAAGAACCGAGAAGAGTAATAATAATGTGATTGTTAAGAGTGAACACGAAAACCTCTACAGGTTACGGAAGTAGAAATACAGTGACATTTTCTAGTCTATATATTTTAGAAAATATAACTAATAATATAAAATATTTTATAATATGAAATAAAATCAGTTAAAATATTTAAAGCCAATTTAAATAAAGTGCGTAGAAAATATATTCTGAAACTAATTAGAATGAAACCAAATATAGGGTAAGAATAACTAAAATACAACATAATCAGTACTAAGTACTCTAATATAATAAATTATTATAATTTATGTATTCCCGTTAATTGCCTGATCAAGCAAGCACGCCAGTGATCAAGACTGGCCCATGGCCGGGCTCTGGGAGTACAAAAACTCCCGGAAGTCATCAAAGATAAATAAATTATTGGTGTATTTTTAGTTTGTAAATATTGTTTTCACAGGATTATGGAAAGGTATCTTTCTCAGCGTATATATGTCGAGAGCTTAAATGTCTATATTAGGGATGCAAGTACAGTATTCATGTCTGGTGCTTAAAAAGTTACGTGCAGCCTTAATGACCGTAGTATATTCGATAGGCTTAAAGCCTATTAAACAACCAATCAACATTGTTGCTTTTAACGGGCAAGTCATTGGCAGTCGGAGTATACTTGGAAGGTGTTCCAGGGGTCAGTGCCCCCACGGCCCGGTCCATGACCAGGCCTCTCAGTATTCTCATTATACAACTTGTGGGTAATTGTATAGAGCCATCAAGAAATTATACAAGGGAGTAGGATTGGACCACCTTATTAATTTAGGTACTTTGATTTTTATAAATATATTAATAGCGTGAAATTAGTTTAGGGTTGAAACGAAATAACTTTCAGAAAATATTCTAGAATCATGCAAGTTGAGAACGAGTCAGGAGCGACTCTGAAGAGTTGTAACATAATCACCAGGTTTGCCTCTTGCTGACGACGTTGGTTACAGGACTGGCTGAATCACAAGGAATTCTCTTATAACCATTGATTTTTTTTTCCAAAATTGTATACATCAGCAAACGTCCCGCTATTCCAGTCAGGAGCGACTCTGCGAGTTGTTGCAGATCACCAGGACTGGCTGAATTATAAGGAATTCTCTCATAGCTACTTACTTGCTTTTTTGCAAAATTGTATACATCAGCAATGTCGTGCTGTCCTAGTCTGTGTTTATTGTACCAGTCTATGTTTATTGTACCAGTCTATGTTTATTGCACAAGTCTGTTTCTTGTACCAGTCGGTGTTTATTGTACCAGTCGATGTTTATTGTACCAGACTGTATTTATTGTACCAGTCGATGTTTATTGTACCAGACTTTTTATTGTACCAGTCGATGTTTATTGTACCAGTCGATATTTATTGTACCAGACTGTGTTTATTGTACCAGTCGATGTATATTGTACCAGTCGATGTTTATTGTACCAGACTGTGTTTATTGTACCAGTCGATGTTTATTGTACCAGACTGTGTTTATTGTACCAGTCGATGTTTATTGTAACATACTGTGTTTATTGTACCAGTCGATGTATATTGTACCAGTCGATGTTTATTGTACCAGTCGATGTTTATTGTACCAGTCGATATTTATTGTACCAGACTGTGCTTATTGTACCAGTCGATGTTTATTGTACCAGTCGATGTTTATTGTACCAGTCGATGTTTATTGTACCAGTCGATATTTATTGTACCAGACTGTGCTTATTGTATCAGTCGATGTTCATTGTACCAGTTAATTGGTTGTTGTCAAGTCATTGTTATTATCAGTGGTTATTGTCAGTTATCTGTTATTATCGGTGGTTATTGTCAGTTATCTGTTATTATCGGTGGTTATTGTCAGTTATCTGTTATTATCAGTGATTATTGTCAGTTATCTGTTATCAGTGGTTGTCAGTTATCTGTTACTATCAGTGGTTATTGTCAGTTATCTGTTATTATCAGTGATTATTGTCAGTTATCTGTTATCAGTGGTTGTCAGTTATCTGTTATTATCAGTGGTTATTGTCAGTTATCTGTTATTATCAGTGATTATTGTCAGTTATCTGTTATCAGTGGTTGTCAGTTATCTGTTATTATCAGTGGTTATTGTCAGTTATCTGTTATTATCAGTGGTTGTCAGTTATCTGTTATTATCAGTGGTTATTGTCAGTTATCTGTTACTATCAGTGGTTATTGTCAGTCAGTGGTTATACTGAATGTTTAGTGTCAGTAGTTTCTTCCTTCAGTCAGTAATTACGAACACAAAGTACATTATCAGTGTCAGTAGCATCAGTGGCAATAGTATCAGTGTATCAGTGGTAATAGTATCAGTGTATCAGTGGTAATAGTATTAGTGTCAGTAGTATCAGTGTCAGTAATATCAGTGTCAGTAGTATCAGGGTCAGTATCAGTGTCAATAGTATCAGCCAGTGGCAGTAGTATCAGTCAGTGTTAGTAGTATCAGTCATTAGCAACAGTATCAATCAGTGGCAACAGTATCAGTCAGTGGCAACAGTATCAGTCAGTGTTAGTAGTATCAGTCAGTGTTAGTAGTATCAGTCATTAGCATCAGTATCAATCAGTGGCAACAGTATCAGTCAGTGGCAGTAGTATCAGTCAGTGGCAGTAGTATCAGTCATTAGCAACAGTATCAATCAGTGGCAACAGTATCAGTCAGTGGCAGTAGTATCAGTGGCAGTAGTATCAGTCATTAGCAACAGTATCAGTCAGTGGCAGTAGTATCAGTCAGTGGCAGTAGTATCAGTCAGTGGCAGTAGTATCAGTCATTAGCAACAGTATCAGTCAGTGGCAACAGTATCAGTCAGTGGCAGTAGTATCAGTCAGTGGCAGTAGTATCAGTCAGTGGCAGTAGTATCAGTCAGTGGCAGTAGTATCAGTCAGTGGCAGTAGTATCAATCAGTGGCAACAGTATCAGTCAGTGGCAGTAGTATCAGTCAGTGGCAGTAGTATCAATCAGTGGCAACAGTATCAGTCAGTGGCAACAGTATCAGTCAGTGGCATTAGTATCAGTCAGTGGCAGTAGTATCAATCAGTGGCAACAGTATCAGTCAGTGGCAGTAGTATCAGTCAGTGGCAGTAGTATCAGTCAGTGGCAACAGTATCAGTCAGTGGCAGTAGTATCAGTCAGTGGCAGTAGTATCAGTCAGTGGCAACAGTATCAGTCAGTGGCAGTAGTATCAGTCAGTGGCAGTAGTATCAGTCATTAGCAACAGTATCAGTCAGTGGCAACAGTATCAGTCAGTGGCAGTAGTATCAGTCAGTGGCAGTAGTATCAGTCAGTGGCAGTAGTATCAGTCAGTGGCAGTAGTATCAGTCAGTGGCAGTAGTATCAGTCAGTGGCAGTAGTATCAGTCAGTGGCAACAGTATCAGTCAGTGGCAGTAGTATCAGTGAGTGGCAGTAGTATCAGTCAGTGGCAGTAGTATCAGTCAGTGGCAACAGTATCAGTCAGTGGCAGTAGTATCAGTGGCAGTAGTATCAGTCAGTGGCAGTAGTATCAGTCAGTGGCAACAGTATCAGTCAGTGGCAGTAGTATCAGTCAGTGGCAGTAGTATCAGTCAGTGGCAGTAGTATCAGTCAGTGGCAGTAGTATCAGTCAGTGGCAACAGTATCAGTCAGTGGCAACAGTATCAGTCAGTGGCAGTAGTATCAGTGGCAGTAGTATCAATCAGTGGCAACAGTATCAGTCAGTGGCAACAGTATCAGTCAGTGGCAGTAGTATCAATCAGTGGCAACAGTATCAGTCAGTGGCAGTAGTATCAGTCAGTGGCAGTAGTATCAGTGGCAGTAGTATCAGTGGCAGTAGTATCAATCAGTGGCAACAGTATCAGTCAGTGGCAACAGTATCAGTCAGTGGCAGTAGTATCAGTCATTGGCAGTAGTATCAATCAGTGGCAACAGTATCAGTCAGTGGCAACAGTATCAGTCAGTGGCAACAGTATCAGTCAGTGGCAGTAGTATCAGTCAGTGGCAGTAGTATCAGTCAGTGGCAGTAGTATCAGTCATTAGCAACAGTATCAATCAGTGGCAATAGTATCAGTGTCAGTAGTATCAGTCAGTGTTAGTAGTATAAGTCAGTGTCAGTAGTATCAGTGTCAGTAGTATAAGTCAGTGTCAGTAGTATCAGTGTTAGTAGTATAAGTCAGTGTCAGTAGTATCAGTGTCATTAGTATAAGTCAGTGTCAGTAGTATCAGTGTCATTAGTATAAGTCAGTGTCAGTAGTATCAGTCAGTGTCAGTAGTATCAGTCAGTGCCAGTAGTATCAGTGTTAGTAGTATAAGTCAGTGACAATAGTATCAGAGTCATGTCAAAGTCAGTAATATCAGTGTTAGTAATATCAGATAGTGGCAATAGTATCAGTGTTATAGTATCAGTCAGTGGCAGTAATATCACTCAGTGTCAGCAGTATCAGTCAGTGGCAGTAGTATCAGTCAGTGGCAGTAATATCACTCAGTGTCAGCAGTATCAGTCAGTGGCAGTAGTATCAGTCAGTGGCAGTAATATCACTCAGTGTCAGCAGTATCAGTCAGTGGCAGTAGTATCAGTCAGTGGCAGTAATATCACTCAGTGTCAGCAGTATCAGTCAGTGGCAGTAGTATCAGTCAGTGGCAGTAGTATCAGTCAGTGGCAATAGTATCAGTCTCAGTATCAGTCAGTGTGACTATCAGTGTCAGTAGTATCAGTCAGTGGCGATAATATCAGTGTCAGTATCATTGTCAGAAGTACCAGTCAGTGTCAGTGGCAATAGTATCAGTAAGTGTCAGTAGTATCAGTGGCAGTAGTATCAGTGGCAGTAGTATCAGTGTCAATAGTATCAGTCAGTGTTAGTAGTATAAGTCAATGTTAGTAGTGCCAGTAGTATCAGTCATTGGCAATAGTATCAGTCGGTGTTAGTAGTATGCCAGTGCCAATAGTATCAATCAGTGTCAGTAGTATCAGTCAGTGGCAGTAGTATTAGTCAGTGGCAGTAGTATCAGTGTCAGTAGTATCAATCAGTGGCAACAGTTTCAGTCAGTGGCAGTAGTATCAGTCAGTGGCAGTAGTATCAGTCAGTGGCAGTAGTATCAGTCAGTGGCAGTAGTATCAGTCAGTGGCAGTAGTATTAGTCAGTGGCAGTAGTATCAGTGTCAGTAGTATCAATCAGTGGCAACAGTTTCAGTCAGTGGCAGTAGTATCAGTCAGTGGCAGTAGTATCAGTCAGTGGCAGTAGTATCAGTCAGTGGCAGTAGTATCAGTCAGTGGCAGTAGTATCAGTCAGTGGCAACAGTATCAGTCAGTGGCAGTAGTATCAGTCAGTGGCAGTAGTATCAGTCAGCGTCAGTAAGATCAGTCAATGGTAATAGCATCAGTGTTAGTATCAGTCGGTGTTAGAAGTATCAGTCAGTGTTCGTAGTATGTCAGTGTCAGTAGTATTAATCAGTGGCAGTAGTATCATACAGTGGCAGAAGTATCAATGTCAGTAGTATCAGTCAGTGGCAGTAGTATCAGTGGCAGTGGTATCAGTCAGTGGCAGTAGTATCAGTGTCAATAGTATCAGTGCCAGTAGTATCAGTGTCAGTAGTATCAGTGTCAATAGTATCAGTGTCAGTAGTATCAGTGTCAATAGTATCAGTGTCAGTAGTATCAGTCAGTGGCAGTAGTATCAATCAGTGGCAACAGTTTCAGTGGCAGTAGGATCAGTCAGTGGCAGTAGTATCAGTGTCAATAGTATCAGTGTCAGTAGTATCAGTCAGTGGCAGTAGTATCAATCAGTGGCAACAGTTTCAGTCAGTGGCAGTAGGATCAGTCAGTGGCAGTAGTATCAGTGTCAATAGTATCAGTGTCAGTAGTATCAGTCAGTGACAGTAGTATCAGTGTCAATAGTATCAGTGTCAGTAGTATCAGTCAGTGGCAGTAGTATCAGTGTCAATAGTATCAGTGTCAGTAGTATCAGTCAGTGGCAGTAGTATCAATCAGTGGCAACAGTTTCAGTCAGTGGCAGTAGGATCAGTGTCAATAGTATCAGTCAGTGGCAGTAGTATCAATCAGTGGCAACAGTTTCAGTCAGTGGCAGTAGTATCAGTCAATGTCAGTAGTATCAGTCAGTGGCAGTAGTATCAGTGGCAGTGGTATCAGTCAGTGGCAGTAGTATCAGTGTCAATAGTATCAGTGTCAGTAGTATCAGTCAGTGGCAGTAGTATCAGTGTCAATAGTATCAGTGTCAGTAGTATCAGTCAGTGGCAGTAGTATCAATCAGTGGCAACAGTTTCAGTCAGTGGCAGTAGGATCAGTCAGTGGCAGTAGTATCAGTCAATGTCAGTAGTATCAGTCAGTGGCAGTAGTATCAGTGGCAGTGGTATCAGTCAGTGGCAGTAGTATCAGTGTCAATAGTATCAGTGTCAGTAGTATCAGTCAGTGGCAGTAGTATCAGTCAGTGTCTTGTATCAGTTTTATTGTATCAGTCATTGTTTGATGTATCAGTATCTTGTATCAATCACTGCCTATTGCGTCAGTGTCTATTGTATCAGTGCATACTGTATCAGGCAGTATCTATTGTATCAGTCAATATCTACTGTATCAGTTTCTGTTGTATCTATCTACTGTACCACTGTCTATTGCATGGATCAGTATCTGTTGTATCATTGTCTATTGTGTCAATCAGTATTTATTGTATCAGTCAGTATCTATTGTATCAGTTTCTATTACATCAATGTCTATTGTATCAGTGTCTACTGTACTGTATCAGCGTCTATGGTATCAGTTAGTGTCTATTGTATCAGTGTCAATTGTATCATTGTCTATTGTATCGTTGTCTATTGTATCACTATTGTATCGGTGTCTATTTTTATGTGTATTGTATCAATGTCTATTGTATGTGTCTATTGTATCAGTGTCTACTGTATGTGTATTGTATCAGTGTCTATTGCATCAGTATGTATCACACTGTCTGACTTTTTTGTGTTATCCCAGGTTCTCTACACATATGCTGCTATGTATGATAATTCTATGTAACTGTATTTGTGTATACCTGAATAAACTTACTTACTTACTATGTACTGGATCAATGTCTATTATATCATTGTCTATTGTACCAGTCATTGTCTGCTGTAACAGTCATTATCTGCTGTAACAGTAATTGTCTGCTGTAACAGTCATTGTCTGCTGTAATAGTAATTGTCTAATATATCAGTCATTGTTTGCTGGAATAGTAATTGTCTGATGTATCAGTCATTGTCTGCTGTAACAGTCATTGTCTGCTGTAACAGTTATTGTCTGCTGTAGCAGTCATTGTTGTAACAGTCATTGTCTGCCGTAACAGTAATTGTTTGCTGTAACAGTCATTTTCTGCTGTAGCAGTCATTGTCTGCTGTTACAGTAATTGTCTGCGGTAACAGTCATTGTCTGCTGTAATAGTAATTGTCTGATATATCAGTCATTGTCTGCTGTAACATTAATTTTCTGCTGTAACAGTCGTTTTCTGCTGTAACAGTCATTGTCTGCTGTAACAGTAATTGTCTGATGTATCAGTCGTTTTCTGCTGTTACAGTAATTGTCTAATGTATCAGTCATTGCTGTAACAGTCATTGTATGTTGTAACAGTAATTGTCTGCTGTAACAGTAATTTTTCTGCTGTAACAGTCTTTGTCTGCTGTATCAGTCATTGTCTGCTGTATCAATCATTGTCTGATGTATCAGTCATTGTCTGATGTATCAGTCATTGTCTGCTGTAACAACCATTGTCTGACGTATCAGTCATTGTCTGATGTATCAGTCATTGTCTGCTGTAACAGCCATTGTCTGCTGTAACAGTAATTGTCTCATGTAATAGTAATTGTCTCATGTAACAGTCATTGTCTGTTGTAACAGTCATTCTCTGATGTAACAGTCATTGTCTGCTAGAATAGTAATTGTCTGATGCATCAGTCATTGTCTGCTGTAACAGTCATTGTCTGTTGTAACATTCATTGTCTGGTGTAACAGTCATTGTCTGGTGTAACAGTAATTGTTTGCTGTAACAGTCATTTACTGCTGTAACAGTCATTGTCTGCTGTAACAGTAATTGTCTGCTGTAACACTCATTGTATGCTGTAACAGTAATTGTCTGATATATCAGTCATTGTCTGCTGTAACAGTCATTGTCTGCTGTAACAGCCATTGTCTGCTGTAACAATAATTGTCTGCTGTAACAGTCATTGTCTGCTGTAACAGTAATTGTCTGCTGTAACAGTCATTGTTTGCTGGAATAGTAATTGTGTGATATATCAGTCATTGTCTGCTGTAACAGTCATTGTCTGTTGTAACAGTAATTGTCCGATGTATCAGTCGTTTTCTGCTGTAACAGTAATTGTCTGCTGTAACAGTAATTGTCTGCTGTAACAATCATTTTCTGCTGTAACAGTCATTTTCTGCTGTAACAGTCATTGTCTGCTGTAACAGTAATTGTCTGATGTATCAGTCGTTTTCTGCTGTAACAGTAATTGTCTGCTGTAAAAGTAATTGTCTGCTGTAACAGTCATTTTCTGCTGTAACAGTCATTGTCTGATGTATCAGTCATTGTCTGCTGTATCAGTCATTGTCTGATGTATCAGTCATTTACTGCTGTAACAGCCATTGTCTGCTGTAACAGCAATTGTCTGCTGTAACAGTAATTGTCTGATGTAACAGTCATTGTCTGATGTAACAGTCATTGTCTGATGTAACAGTCATTGTCTGATGTAACAGTCATTGTCTGATGTAACAGTCATTGTCTGATGTAACAGTCATTGTCTGATGTAACAGTCATTGTCTGATGTATCAGTCATTGTCTGATGTAACAGTAATTGTCTGATGTATCAGTCATTTTCTGATGTAACAGTCATTGTCTGATGTAACAGTCATTGTCTGATGTATCAGTCATTGTCTGATGTAACAGTCATTGTCTGATGTAACAGTCATTGTCTGATGTATCAGTCATTGTCTGATGTAACAGTAATTGTCTGATGTATCAGTCATTGTCTGATGTAACAGCCATTGTCTGATGTAACATTAATTGTCTGATGTAAGTCATTGTCTGATGTAACAGTCATTGTCTGATGTAACAGTCATTGTCTGCTGTAACAGTAATTGTCTGATGTAACATTGATGTAACAGTCATTGTCTGATGTAACATTGATGTAACAGTCATTGTCTGATGTAACATTAATTGTCTGATGGAACAGTCATTCTCTGATGTATCAGTCATTGTTTGATGTATCAGTCATTGTCTGCTGTAACAGTAATTGTCTGCTGTAACAGTCATTTTCTGTTGTAATAGTCATTGTCTGCTGTATCAGTCATTGTCTGATGTAACAGTAATTGTCTGATGTAACAGTCATTGTCTGATGTAACAGTAATTGTCTGATGTAACAGTAATTGTCTGATGTAACAGTCATTGTCTGATGTAACAGTCATTGTCTGATGTAACAGTAATTGTCTGATGTAACAGTCATTATCTGATGTAACAGTCATTGTCTGATGTAACAGTCATTGTCTGCTGTAACAGTAATTGTCTGATGTAGCAGTCATTGTCTGATGTATCAGTCATTGTCTGATGTTACACTCACTGTCTGCTGTAACAGTAATTGTCTGATGTAACAGTCATTGTCTGCTGTAACAGTAATTGTCTGATGTAACATTGATGTAACAGTCATTGTCTGATGTAACATTAATTGTCTGATGGAACAGTCATTCTCTGATGTATCAGTCATTGTTTGATGTAGCAGTCATTGTCTGCTGTAACAGTAATTGTCTGCTGTAACAGTAATTGCCTGCTGTAACAGTCATTGTCTGATGTAACATTCATTGTCTGATGTAACAGTAATTGTCTGATGTAAGTCATTGTCTGATGTAACAGTCATTGTCTGATGTAACAGTCATTGTCTGCTGTAACAGTAATTGTCTGATGTATCAGTCATTGTCTGATGTAACAGTAATTGTCTGCTGTAACAGTCATTTTCTGTTGTATCAGTCATTGTCTGATGTAGCAGTCATTGTCTGCTGTAACAGTAATTGCCTGATGTAACAGTCATTGTCTGCTGTAACAGTCATTGTCTATGTAACAGTAATTGTCTGATGTAACAGTCATTGTCTGATGTAACAGTCATTGTCTGATGTAACAGTCATTGTCTGATGTAATAGTCATTGTCTGATGTAACAGTCATTGTCTGCTGTAACAGTGATTGTCTGCTGTAACAGCCATTGTCTGCTGTAACAGTAATTGTCTGTTGTAACAGTCATTGGTGTAACAGTCATTTTCTGCTGTAACAGTCATTTTCTGCTGTAACAGTCATTGTCTGCTGTAACAGAAATTGTCTGATGTATCAGTCGTTTTCTGCTGTAACAGTAATTGTCTGCTGTAACAGTCATTTTCTGCTGTAACAGTCATTGTCTGATGTATCAGTCATTGTCTGCTGTATCAGTCATTGTCTGCTGTATCAGTCATTGTCTCGTGTAACACTCACTGTCTGCTGTAACAGTAATTGTCTGATGTATCAGTCATTGTCTGCTGTATCAGTCATTGTCTGCTGTATCAGTCATTGTCTGATGTATCAGTCATTTTCTGCTGTAACTGCCATTGTCTGCTGTAACAGCAATTGTCTGCTGTAAGAGTAATTGTTTGATGTAACAGTCATTGTCTGATGTATCAGTCATTTTCTGCTGTAAGAGCCATTGTCTGCTGTATCAGTCATTGCCTGCTGCAACAGTAATTTTCTGATGTAACAGTCATTTTCTGATGTAACAGTCATTGTCTGATGTAACAGTAATTGTCTGATGTAACAGTCATTGTCTGATGTAACAGTCATTGTCTGATGTAACAGTCATTGTCTGCTGTAACAATAATTGTCTGATGTAACAGTCATTGTCTGCTGTAACAGTAATTGTCTGATGTAAGTCATTGCCTGATGTAAAAGTCATTGTCTGATGTAACAGTCATTGTCTGATGTAACAGTCATTGTCTGATGTAACAGTCATTGTCTGCTGTAACAATAATTGTCTGGTGTATCAGTCATTGTTTGATGTATCAGTCATTGTCTCATGTAACACTCACTGTCTGCTGTAACAGTAATTGTCTGATGTAACATTGATGTAACAGTAATTGTCTGATGTAACATTGATGTAACAGTCATTGTCTGATGTAACATTAATTGTCAGATGGAACAGTCATTCTCTGATGTATCAGTCATTGTTTGATGTATCAGTCATTGTCTGCTGTAACAATAATTGTCTGCTGTAACAGTAATTGTCTGCTGTAACAGTCATTTCTGTTGTAACAGTCATTTTCTGCTGTATCAGTCATTGTCTGATGTAACAGTAATTGTCTGATGTAACAGTCATTGTCTGATGTAACAGTCATTGTCTGATGTAACAGTACTTGTCTGATGTAACAGTCATTGTCTGATGTAACAGTAATTGTCTGATGTAACAGTCACTGTCTGCTGTAACAGTAATTGTCTGATGTAACATTGATGTAACAGTCATTGTCTGATGTAACATTAATTGTCTGATGGAACAGTCATTGTCTGATGTAACAGTCATTGTCTGATGTAACAGTCATTGTCTGCTGTAACAGTAATTGTCTGATGTAACAGTCATTGTCTGCTGTAACAGTAATTGTCTGATGTAACAGTCATTGTCTGATGTAACAGTAATTGTCTGATGTAACAGTCATTGTCTGCTGTAACAGTAATTGTCTGATGTATCAGTCATTGTCTGATGTAACAGTCATTGTCTGATGTAACAGTCATTGTCTGATGTAACAGTCATTGTCTGATGTAACAGTCATTGTCTGATGTAACAGTCATTGTCTGATGTAACAGTCATTGTCTGATGTAACAGTCATTATCTGCTGTAACAGTAATTGTCTGATGTATCAGTCATTGTCTGATGTAACAGTAAGTGTCTGATGTATCAGTCATTGTCTGCTGCATCAGTCATTGTCTGCTGTATCAGTCATTGTCTGCTGTATCAGTCATTGTCTGATGTATCAGTCATTTTCTGCTGTAACTGCCATTGTCTGCTGTAACAGCAATTGTCTGCTGTAAGAGTAATTGTTTGATGTATCAGTCATTGTCTGATGTATCAGTCATTTTCTGCTGTAAGAGCCATTGTCTGCTGTATCAGTCATTGCCTGCTGCAACAGTAATTGTCTGATGTAACAGTCATTTTCTGATGTAACAGTCATTGTCTGATGTAACAGTAATTGTCTGATGTAAGTCATTGTCTGATGTAACAGTCATTGTCTGATGTAACAGTCATTGTCTGCTGTAACAATAATTGTCTGATGTAACAGTCATTGTCTGCTGTAACAGTAATTGTCTGATGTAAGTCATTGCCTGATGTAAAAGTCATTGTCTGATGTAACAGTCATTGTCTGATGTAACAGTCATTGTCTGCTGTAACAATAATTGTCTGGTGTATCAGTCATTGTCTGATGTATCAGTCATTGTCTCATGTAACACTCACTGTCTGCTGTAACAGTAATTGTCTGATGTAACATTAATTGTCAGATGGAACAGTCATTCTCTGATGTATCAGTCATTGTTTGATGTATCAGTCATTGTCTGCTGTAACAATAATTGTCTGCTGTAACAGTAATTGTCTGCTGTAACAGTCATTTTCTGTTGTAACAGTCATTGTCTGCTGTATCAGTCATTGTCTGATGTAACAGTAATTGTCTGATGTAACAGTCATTGTCTGATGTAACAGTCATTGTCTGATGTAACAGTAATTGTCTGATGTAACAGTCATTGTCTGATGTAACAGTAATTGTCTGATGTAACAGTCACTGTCTGCTGTAACAGTAATTGTCTGATGTAACATTGATGTAACAGTTATTGTCTGATGTAACATTAATTGTCTGATGGAACAGTCATTGTCTGATGTAACAGTCATTGTCTGATGTAACAGTCATTGTCTGCTGTAACAGTAATTGTCTGATGTAACAGTCATTGTCTGCTGTAACAGTAATTGTCTGATGTATCAGTCATTGTCTGATGTAACAGTCATTGTCTGATGTAACAGTCATTGTCTGATGTAACAGTCATTGTCTGATGTAAGTCATTGTCTGCTGTAACAGTAATTGTCTGATGTATCAGTCATTGTCTGATGTAACAGTAATTGTCTGATGTAACAGTCATTGTCTGATGTAACAGTAATTGTCTGCTGTAACAGTAATTGTCTGATGTAACAGTCATTGTCTGATGTAGCAGTCATTGTCTGATGTAACAGTCATTGTCTGATGTATCAGTCATTGTCTGATGTAACAGTAATTGTCTGATGTAACAGTCATTGTCTGCTGTAACAGTAATTGTCTGCTGTATCAGTCATTGTCTGATGTATCAGTCATTGTCTGATGTAACACTCACTGTCTGCTGTAACAGTAATTGTCTGATGTATCAGTCATTGCCTGCTGTAACAGTAATTGTCTGCTGTAACAGTAATTGTCTGCTGTAACAGTCATTTTCTTTTGTAACAGTCATTGTCTGCTGTATCAGTCATCTGATGTAGCAGTCATTGTCTGCTGTAACAGTAATTGTCTGATGTAACAGCTATTGTCTGCTGTAACAGTCATTGTCTGATGTAACAGTAATTGTCTGATGGAACAGTCATTCTCTGATGTATCAGTCATTGTTTGATGTATCAGTCATTGTCTGATGTAACAGTAATTGTCTGCTGTAACAGTAATTGTCTGATGTAACATTGATGTAACAGTCATTGTCTGATGTAACAGTCATTGTCTGATGGAACAGTCATTCTCTGATGTATCAGTCATTGTTTGATGTATCAGCCATTGTCTGCTGTAACAGTAATTGTCTGCTGTAACAGTAATTGTCTGCTGTATCAGTCATTGTCTGATGTAACAGTCATTGTCTGATGTAACAGTCACTGTCTGCTGTAACAGTAATTGTCTGATGTAACAGTCACTGTCTGCTGTAACAGTAATTGTCTGATGTAACAGTCATTGTCTGCTGTAACAGTCATTGTCTGATGTAACAGTCATTGTCTGATGTAGCAGTCATTGTCTGATGTAACAGTCATTGTCTGATGTAACAGTCATTGTCTGCTGTAACAGTCATTGTCTGATGTAACAGTCATTGTCTGCTGTAACAGTCATTGTCTGATGTAACAGTCACTGTCTGCTGTAACAGTCATTGTCTGCTGTAACAGTAATTGTCTGATGTAACAGTCATTGTCTGATGTAGCAGTCATTGTCTGCTGCAACAGTCATTGTCTGCTGTATCAGTCATTGTCTGATGTAGCAGTCTTTGTCTGCTGTAACAGTAATTGTCTGATGTAACAGTCATTGTCTGATGCAACAGTAATTGTCTGATGTAACAGTCATTGTCTGCTGTATCAGTCATTGTCTGATGTAGCAGTCTTTGTCTGCTGTAACAGTAATTGTCTGATGTAACAGTCATTGTCTGATGCAACAGTAATTGTCTGATGTAACAGTCATTGTCTGATGCAACAGTAATTGTCTGATGTAACAGTCATTGTCTGATGTATCAGTCATTGTCTGATGTAACAGTCATTGTCTGATGTAGCAGTCATTGTGTGATGTAACAGTCATTGTCTGATGTAACAGTCATTGTGTGATGTAACAGTCATTGTCTGATGTATCAGTCATTGTCTGATGTAACAGTCATTGTCTGATGTAGCAGTCATTGTCTGATGTAACAGTCATTGTCTGATGTAACAGTCATTGTCTGATGTAACAGTCATTGTCTACTGTATCGGTCAGTGTCTGCTGTATTGGTGAGTGTCTGCTGTATCAATGTTTCCTATGGTAATGGTGTTTTCTGCGCCAGTTATTGTCAGCGGTTGATGCCAGTCAGCAGTTATTGTCAGTCAGCGGCCATTGTCAGTTAGTAGTCGTTGTATTGTCAATCGCTGAGTATTGTTTGTTTCTACTGTTAGTCAGTGTTTATTGTCAGTTATTGGTTATTATCAGTGGTTATTATTAGTCAGTAGTCACTGTCAGTGTTTCTTTTCTGTCAACCAGCGGTTGATGTATGAGAGGGAATTGTCAGTACTTGTCAGTCTAGGTAATGTTAGTCGTTAGTTGGTCAGTACTTGTCAGTCTAGGTAATGTCAGTCGTTAGTTGGTCAGTACTTGTCAGTCTAGGTAATGTTAGTCGTTAGTTGGTCAGTACTTGTCAGTCTAGGTAATGTCAGTCGTTAGTTGGTCAGTACTTGTCAGTCTAGGTAATGTCAGTCGTTAGTTGGTCAGTACTTGTCAGTCTAGGTAATGTTGTTAGTTGGTCAGAACTTGTCAGTCTAGGTAATGTTAGTCGTTAGTTGGTCATAACTTGTCAGTCTAGGTAATGTTGTTAGTTGGTCAGTACTTGTCAGTCTAGGTAATGTTGTTAGTTGGTCAGTACTTGTCAGTCTAGGTAATGTCAGTCGTTAGTTGGTCAGTACTTGTCAGTCTAGGTAATGTTAGTCGTTAGTTGGTCAGTACTTGTCAGTCTAGGTAATGTCAGTCGTTAGTTGGTCAGTACTTGTCAGTCTAGGTAATGTCAGTCGTTAGTTGGTCAGTACTTGTCAGTCTAGGTAATGTTAGTCGTTAGTTGGTCAGAACTTGTCAGTCTAGGTAATGTCAGTCGTTAGTTGGTCAGAACTTGTCAGTCTAGGTAATGTCAGTCGTTAGTTGGTCAGAACTTGTCAGTCTAGGTAATGTCAGTCGTTAGTTGGTCAGAACTTGTCAGTCTAGGTAATGTCAGCCGTTAGTTGGTCAGAACTTGTCAGTCTAGGTAATGTTAGGTGTTAGTTGGTCAGAACTTGTCAGTCTAGGTAATGTTAGTCGTTAGTTGGTCAGAACTTGTCAGTCTAGGTAATGTTAGGTGTTAGTTGGTCAGTACTTGTCAGTCTAGGTAATGTCAGTCGTTAGTTGGTCAGTACTTGTCAGTCTAGGTAATGTCAGTCGTTAGTTGGTCAGTACTTGTCAGTCTAGGTAATGTCAGTCGTTAGTTGGTCAGTACTTGTCAGTCTAGGTAATGTTGTTAGTTGGTCAGAACTTGTTAGTCTAGGTAATGTTGGTTGTTAGTTGGTCAGAACTTGTCAGTCTAGGTAATGTTAGTCGTTAGTTGGCCAGTACTTGTCAGTCTAGGTAATGTTAGTCGTTAGTTGGTCAGAACTTGTCAGTCTAGGTAATGTTGTTAGTTGGTCAGAACTTGTCAGTCTAGGTAATGTTAGTTGTTAGTTGGTCAGAACTTGTCAGTCTAGGTAATGTTAGTCGTTAGTTGGTCAGTACTTGTCATTCTAGGTAATGTTAGTCGTTAGTTGGTCAGTACTTGTCATTCTAGGTAATGTTAGTCGTTAGTTGGTCAGTACTTGTCAGTCTAGGTAATGTTAGTCAGTCGTTGGTTTGTCAGAACTTGTTGTCAGTATAAGTATTGTCAGTCAGTGGTTATTGTGCGTCAGTGGATATTATCATTACGTGGTATTTGTCAGTAGATATGTCAGTCAGTGGTTACTGTCAGTGACTGTCAGCATTTATTGTTGTCATTTTCAGTTAGTGGTTCAGTCAGTATTTATCGTTTTTGTTACTAGATATTTGTCAGTGGTTATTGTCAGTCAGTGGTTATATTAATTTTTTATTGGTTTCTTCTGTCCTTAATGTCAGTAGGTGTTGTCAGCCAGTGGTTATTGTAATTTTTGTCAGTTAAGTGTCAGTGGAATTTTCAGTCAGGAGTTGTCTGAACTTGGATGCTTGATTGCAGTTAGGTAATTTTTGTCAGTTATCTGTCACCGATTATTGTCTGTGAGTTACTACGCGAAGCTGTGTTTATTTCAAGTCAGTGAGTTAAGTGAATCAGTTATTCTCGTCTGTCAGTAGGTATTGTCAGCAGTTTTTCTTTGTCAGTCGACGTGAATTGTTAAGTGATTATTACCATTCAGTAATTATTGTCCGTCAGTAATTAGTGATTATTGTCCGTCAGTGATTAGTGGTTATTGTCCATCATTGATTAGTGGTTATTGTCAGTCAGTTGTTAGTGGTTATTGTCAGTGGTTATTGCCAGTCAGTGGTATTGACTTTCAATGATATTGCCAGCCAGTGGTACTGTCAGTCAGTGGTATTGTCATTCAGTCATTGGTTGTCAGTGGTTTTTGTCAGTCGATGTTAATCAGTAGTTATCAGTGATATTGTCTTTGGTTATTTTCAGTGGTTCTCAGTGGTTAGTGCCAATGTTTGTTGTCAGTGGTATTTTCTGTGGTCATTGTCAGTAGTGCCATTGGTTGTTGCCAGTAGTATTGTCTGTGGTCATTGTCAGTAGTGGCAGTGGTTGTCAGTAGTGTTGTCTGTGGTCACTGTCAGTAAGTGTCAGTTGCTGCCAGTGGTATTGTCTGTGGTCAATGTCAGTTGTCATTATTGTCATCCAGTCACTGGTTACTGACTAGTTACAGAGAGTAGATATTGTCAGTGGTTATTGTCTGGCAGTCATTGGTTATCAGTTTTTGTTGGGGTGTGGTTCTCAGCCAGTGGTTACTGTCGTCAGCAGTTATTAATAGTCAATAGTTGTGAGTCAGTGCTTATTGTCAATGGTTGTCAATCTGTAGTTATTGTCAATCAGTAGTTATACCTGGAGTTTACCTGGAGAGAGTTTCGGGGGTCAACGCCCCCGCGGCCCGGTCTGTGACCAGGCCTCCTGGTGGATCAGCGCCTGATCAACCAGGCTGTTGCTGCTGGCTGCACGCAAACCAACGTACGAGCCACAGCCCGGCTGATCAGGAACTGACTTTAGGTGCTTGTCCAGTGCCAGCTTGAAGACTGCCAGGGGTCTGTTGGTAATCCCCCTTATGTGTGCTGGGAGGCAGTTGAACAGTCTCGGGCCCCTGACACTTATTGTATGGTCTCTTAACGTGCTAGTGACACCCCTGCTTTTCATTGGGGGGATGTTGCATCGTCTGCCAAGTCTTTTGCTTTCGTAGTGAGTGATTTTCGTGTGCAAGTTCGGTACTAGTCCCTCTAGGATTTTCCAGGTGTATATAATCATGTATCTCTCCCTCCTGCGTTCCAGGGAATACAGGTTTAGAAACCTCAAGCGCTCCCAGTAATTGAGGTGTTTTATCTCCGTTATGCGCGCCGTGAAAGTTCTCTGTACATTTTCTAGGTCGGCAATTTCACCTGCCTTGAAAGGTGCTGTTAGAGTGCAGCAATATTCCAGCCTAGATAGAACAAGTGACCTCAGTAGTTACTGTTAGTAGTTATTGTGAGTCAGTATTTGTTAGTGGTTATTGTCAGTCGGTAGTTATTGTCAGTCAGTAGTCATTGTCAGTCAGTAGTTATTGGGAGTCAGCAGTTATTGTTAGTGGCTACTGTCAGTCGGTAGTTATTGTCTGTCAGTGGACAGTGTTACTGGTTGTCGGTCAATACTGTCTGGTTATTGTCAGTATATATCAGTCATTGGTATTGTTAGTCGGTGGTTATTGTCAGGTTATTGTCAGTGGTTAGTGTCAGTGGTTATTGTAAATCAGTGGTTATTGTCAGTGGTTGTCAGTGTATATTGCCAGTGGATATTGTCAGTGGTTATTGTCAGTCAGTGATTATTTTCAGTGAATGGCAGTCAGCAGTCATTGCTAATCAGTAGTTACTGTCAGTCAGTAGCTACTGTTAGTCAGTGGTTATTGTCAGTCAGTAGTTATTGTCAGTCAGTAGTTACTGTCAGTCAGTGGTTATTGTAAGTCAGTTATTGTCTGTCAGCAGTTATTGTTAGTGGATGTTGTCAGTCAGTTGATATTGTCAGTCAGTGGTTATTGTCAGTTAATGGATACTGTCAATGGTTATTGTTAGTCAGTGGTTGTCAGTCAGTGGGTATTGTCAGTGGTTGTCAGTCAGTGGGTATTGTCAGTGGTTGTCAGCAGTTACTGTCAATCAGTGGATACTGTCAGTGGTTGTGAGTCAGCAGTTGTCAGTCAGTGGTTATTGTCAGTCAATGGATATTGTCATCAGTGGTTATTGTCAGTAAATGGATACTGTCAATGGTTATTGTCAGTCAGTTATCGGTTAGTGGTTATTGTCAGTCAGTGGATATTGTCATCAGTGGTTATTGTCAGTAAATGGATACTGTCAATGGTTATTGTCAGTCAGTTATCGGTTAGTGGTTATTGTCAGTCAGTGGATATTGTCAATGGTTATTGCCAGTCAGTGGTTATTACTAGTCAGTGGATATTGTCAGTGGTTGTCAGTCAGTAGTTATTGTCAGTCAGTGGTTATTGTAAGTGGTTATTGTCAGTCACTAGTTATTGTCAGTGGATATTGTTATTCAGTGGTTATTATGTCATTGGTTGTCAGTGGTTATTGCCAGTCAGTGGATACTGTCAGTCAATGGATACTGTCAGTCAGTGGATATTGTAAGCCAGTAGTTATTGTCTGCCAATGGATACTGTCAGTCAGTGGATATTGTCAGTGGTTCGTGTATATCAGTGGTTGTCAGTCAGTAGTTATTGTCAGTGGTTATTATCAGTCAGTGTATATTGTCAGTGGTTGTCAGTCAGCAGTTATCGTCAGTCGGTGGTTATTGTCAGTCAGTGCTTATTGTCAGTCAGTAGTTATTGTCAGTCAGTATTGTCCGTCAGTAGTTATTGTCAGTCAGTAGTTACTGTCAGTCAGCAGTTATTGCCTGTCTGTAGTTATTGACTCAGTTATTATCAGCCAGTGGATATTTTCAGTCAGTAGTTATTGTCTGTCAGTCAGTAGTTATTATCAGTGGATATTTTCATTCAGTGGTTATTGTCAGTCAATAGTTATTGTCAGTCAGTTGTCAGTCAGTGGTTATTGCCAGGCAGTGGATACTGTCAGTCAATGGATACTGTCAGTGGATATTGTCAGTCAGTAGTTATTGTCTGTCATTGGATACTGTCAGTCAGTGGATATTGCCAGTGGTCAGTCAGTGGTTGTCAGTCAGTAATTATTGTCAGTGGTTATTGTCAGTCAGTGGATATTGTCAATCAGTAGTTATTGTCTGTCAGTGAATATTGTCAGTCAGTGGATATAGTCAGTGGTTATTGTCAGTCAGTGGATATTGTCAGTCAGTAGTTATTGTGTGTCAGTGGATATTGTCAGTCAGTGGATATTGTCAGTGGTTGTCAGACAGCAGTTATTGTCAGTCAGTGGTTATTGTCAGTCAGTGGATATTGTCAGTCAGTAGTTATTGTATGTCAGTGAATATTGTCAGTCAGTGGATATAGTCAGTGGTTATTGTCAGTCAGTGGATATTGTCAGTCAATAGTTATTGTCAGTCAGTATTGTCCGTCAGTAGTTATTGTCAGTCAGTAGTTACTGTCAGTCAGCAGTTATTGCCTGTCTGTAGTTATTGTCTCAGTTTTTGTCAGCCAGTGGATATTTTCAGTCAGTAGTTATTGTCTGTCAGTCAGTAGTTATTATCAGTGGATATTTTCATTCAGTGGTTATTGTCAGTCAATAATTATTGTCAGTCAGTTGTCAGTCAGTGGTTATTGCCAGGCAGTGGGTACTGTCAGTCAGTGGATATTGTCAGTCAGTAGTTATTGTGTGTCAGTGGATACTGTCAGTCAGTGGATATTGTCAGTCAGTAGTTATTGTATGTCAGTGAATATTGTCAGTCAGTGGATATAGTCAATGGTTATTGTCAGTCAGTGGTTATTATCAGTCAGTGGATATTGTCAGTGGTTGTCAGTCAGCAGTTATCGTCAGTCGGTGGTTACTGTCAGTACTTATTGTCAGTCAGTGGTTACTGTCAGTCAGTAGTGTCCGTCAGTAGTTATTGTCCGTCAGTAGTTATTGTCCGTCAGTAGTTATTGTCAGTCAGTAGTTACTCTTAGTCAGCAGTTATTGCCTGTCTGTAGTTATTGTCTTAGTTATTGTCAGCCAGTGGATATTTTCAGTCAGTAGTTATTGTCTGTCAGTCAGTAGTTATTGTCTGTCAGTCAGTAGTTATTATCAGTGGATATTGTCATTCGGTAGTTATTGTCAGTCAGCGGTTATTGCCAGTCAGTGGATATTGTCATTCAGTGGTTATTGTCAGTGGATATTGTCAGTCAGTGGTTATTGTCAGTCAGTAGTCATTGTTAGTGGTTACTGTCAGTCAGTAGTTATTGTCAGTGGATATTATCAATCAGTAGTTATTGTCTATCAGTGAATATTGTCAGTCATTGGATATAGTCAGTGGTTATTGTCAGTCAGTGGATATTGTCAGTCAATAGTGGATACTGTCTGTCAGTGGATATTGTCAGTCAGTGGTTATTATCACTCAGTGGATATTGTCAGTGGTTGTCAGTCAGCAGTTATCGTCAGTCGGTGGTTATTGTCAGTCAGTGCTTATTGTCAGTCAGTAGTTATTGTCAGTCAGTATTGTCCGTCAGTAGTTATTGTCAGTCAGTAGTTACTGTCAGTCAGCAGTTATTGCCTGTCTGTAGTTATTGTCTCAGTTATTGTCAGCCAGTGGATATTTTCAGTAAGTAGTTATTGTCTGTCAGTCATTAGTTATTATCAGTGGATATTTTCATTCAGTGGTTATTGTCAGTCAGTAGTTATTGTCAGTCAGTTGTCAGTCAGTGGTTATTGCCAGGCAGTGGATACTGTCAGTCAGTGGATATTGTCAGTCAGTAGTTATTGTGTGTCAGTGGATATTGTCAGTCAGTGGATATTGTCAGTGTTTGGCAGACAGCAGTTATTGTCAGTCAGTGGTTATTGTCAGTCAGTGGATATTGTCAGTCAGTAGTTATTGTTTGTCAGTGAATATTGTCAGTCAGTGGATATAGTCAGTGGTTATTGTCAGTCAGTGGATATTGTCAGTCAATAGTGGATACTGTCAGTCAGTGGATATTGTCAGTCAGTGGTTATTATCAGTCAGTGGATATTGTCAGTCAGTGGTTATTATCAGTCAGTGGATATTGTCAGTGGTTGTCAGTCAGCAGTTATCGTCAGTCGGTGGTTACTGTCAGTGCTTATTGTCAGTCAGTAGTTACTGTCAGTCAGTAGTGTCCGTCAGTAGTTATTGTCCGTCAGTAGTTATTGTCCGTCAGTAGTTATTGTCAGTCAGTAGTTACTCTTAGTCAGCAGTTATTGCCTGTCTGTAGTTATTGTCTTAGTTATTGTCAGCCAGTGGATATTTTCAGTCAGTAGTTATTGTCTGTCAGTCAGTAGTTATTATCAGTGGATATTGTCATTCAGCAGTTATTGTCAGTCAGCAGTTATTGTCAGTCAGCGGTTATTGCCAGTCAGTGGATATTGTCATTCAGTGGTTATTGTCAGTGGATATTGTCAGTCAGTGGTTATTGTCAGTCAGTAGTCATTGTTAGTGGTTACTGTCAGTCAGTAGTTATTGTCTTTCAGTGGATATTGTCAATCAGTGGTTATTGTCAGTCAGTGGATATTGTCAATCAGTGGTTATTGTCAGTCAGTGGATATTGTCAATCAGTGGTTATTGTCAGTCAGTGGATATTGTCAATCAGTGGTTATTGTCAGTCAGTGGATATTGTCAATCAGTGGTTATTGTCAGTCAGTGGATATTGTCAATCAGTGGTTATTGTCAGTCAGTGGATATTGTCAATCAGTGGTTATTGTCAGTCAGTGGATATTGTCAATCAGTGGTTATTGTATGTCAGTGGATATTGTCAATCAGTGGTTATTGTCAGTCAGTGGATATTGTCAATCAGTGGTTATTGTATGTCAGTGAATATTGTCAGTCATTGGATATAGTCAGTGGTTATTGTCAGTCAGTGGATATTGTCAGTCAATAGTGGATACTGTCTGTCAGTGGATATTGTCAGTCAGTGGTTATTATCACTCAGTGGATATTGTCAGTGGTTGTCAGTCAGCAGTTATCGTCAGTCGGTGGTTATTGTCAGTCAGTGGATATTGTCAATCAGTAGTTATTGTCTATCAGTGAATATTGTCAGTCATTGGATATAGTCAGTGGTTATTGTCAGTCAGTGGATATTGTCAGTCAATAGTGGATACTGTCTGTCAGTGGATATTGTCAGTCAGTGGTTATTATCACTCAGTGGATATTGTCAGTGGTTGTCAGTCAGCAGTTATCGTCAGTCAGTGGTTATTGTCAGTCAGTGGATATTGTCAGTCAGTATTTATTGTCAGTGGATATTGTCAGTGGTGGTCAGTCAGCAGTTATTGTCAATCAGTAGTTATTGTCTTTCAGTAGATATTGTCAGTCAGTGGTTATTGTCAGTCAGTGGATATTGTCAATCAGTAGTTATTGTCAATCAGAAGTTATTGTCTATCAGTGAATATTGTCAGTCATTGGATATAGTCAGTGGTTATTGTCAGTCAGTGGATATTGTCAGTCAGTATTTATTGTCAGTGGATATTGTCAGTGGTGGTCAGTCAGCAGTTATTGTCAGTCAGTGGTTATTGTCAGTAGTTACTGTCAGTCACTGGTTACTGTCAGTGGTTATTTTCATTCAGTGGATATTGTCATTCAGTGGTTACTGTCAGTCGTTAGTAGTTATTGTCAGTCAGTGGATATTGTCAATCAGTAGTTATTGTCTGTCAGTGGATATTGTCTGGCAGTGGTTATTGTCAGCCATTGGATATTGTCAGTCATTGGATATAGTCAGTGGATACTGTCAGTCAGTGGATATAGTCATTGGTTATTGTCAGTCATTGGATATTGTCAGTCAATTGTGGACAATGTCAGTCAGTGCATATTGTCAGTCAGTGGTTATTAGCAGTCAGTGGATATTGTCAGAGGTTGTCAGTCAGCAGCAGTTAATTGTCAGTCGGTGGTTATTGTCAGTCAGTGCTTATTGTCAGTAGTTATTGTCAGTCAGTAGTTATTGTCCGTCAGTAGTTATTGTCTGTCAGTCATTGTCAGTCGGTGGATATTGTCAGTCACTTTCAGTCGGTGGATATTGTCAGTCAGTAGTTATTGTCTGTCTTATTGTCAGTCAGTGGATATTTTCAGTCAGTAGTTATTGTCTGTCAGTCAGTAGTTATTATCAGTGGATATTGTCATTCATTAGTTATTGTCAGTCAGTGGTTATTGTCAGTCAGTGGTTATTGTCAGTCAGTGGATATTGTCATTCATTGGTTATTGTCAGTGGGTATTGTCAGTCAGTGGTTATTGTCAGTCTGGTTATTGTCAGTCAGTAGTTATTGTTAGTGGTTACTGTCAGTCAGTAGTTATTGTCAGTCAGTGGATATTGTCAATCAGTAGTTATTGTGTCAGTAGATATTGTCAGTCAGTGGTTATTGTCAGTCAGTGGATATAGCCAGTTGTTCTTGTCAGTCAGTGGGTATTATCAGTCTGTGAGTAGTTATTGTCTGCCAGTTATTGTTAGTGAGTATTATCAGCAGTAGTTATTGTCTGTCAGTTATTGTCCGTCAGTAGTTATTGTCAGTCAGTAGTTATTGTCTATCAGTCAGTGGATATTGTCATTCATTAGTTATTGTCAGTCTTTGGTTATTGTCAGTCAGTAGTTCTTGCTAGTGGTTACTGTCCGTCAGTTATTGTCAGTCAATAGATATTGTCAGTAGATATTGTCAGTCAGTGGATACTGTCAGTCAGTAGTAATTGTCAGTCAGTAGTTATTGTCAATCAGTGGTTATTGTCAGTAGTTATTGTCAGTAGTTATTGTCAGTCAGTGGTTACTGTCAGTAGTTATTGTCAGTCGGTGGATATTGTCAGTGGTAATTGTCAGTCAGTAGATATTGTCAGTGGATATTGTCAGTCAGTAGTTATTGTCAGTCAGTAGTGATTGTCAGTCAGTGGATACTGTCAGTCAGTAGTTGTCTGTCAGTGGTTACTGTCAGTCAGTGATTATTGTCAGTCAGTAGTTATTGTCAGTCAGTAGGGATTCTCAGCCTGTGGATATTGTCAATCAGTAGTTGTCAGTCAGTGGATATTGTCAGTCAGTGGTTACTGTCAGTCAGTGGTTATCAGTTGTTGATAGAAATTGTGACTCAGTGGTCTTCTGCCGGTGACTGTTGTGTCTGGCAGGTGTTAATGCCTTTGATAGTGGTCAGTGTCTGTCAGTGTTTAATTTTCCCAAGGGGGTTGTCTGCCATTGGACAAAGTCTCCCTTATCTGTCATCTGGCAGTTTACATCGTCGGCAGCGTGCCTGTCAGTGGTCGTTGTGTCTGAGTTTTTCAAAAGTCGTGTTTGTCTGTCAGTGGTAGTTACGTGTGTTAGTGGTCACTACTTGCCAGTGGTGGTTGCATATCTAAGTGGTCACTGCTTGTCAGCCAGTGGTAGTTACGTGTGTTAGTGGTCAGTGCTTGTCAGTGTTCTCTGCCAATGGTAGTTACGTGTGTTAGTGGTCACTGACAAACACTGTTTGTCAGTGTTTGTCTGCCAGTGGTAGTTAGGTGTGCTAGTGGTCACTGCTTGTCAATGTTTGTCTGCCAGTGGTAGCTACGTGTGTTAATGGTCACTGCTTGTCTGTGTTTGTCTGCCAGTGGTAGCTACGTGTGTTAGTGGTCACTGCTTGTCTGTGTTTGTCTGCTAGTGGTAGTTACGTGTGTTAGTGGTCACTACTTGTCTTTGGTGGTCTGCCAGTGGTAGGTGTGCTAGTGGTCACTGCTTGTCAATGTTTGCCAGTGGTAGTTAGGTGTGCTAGTGGTCACTGCTTGGCAGTGTTTGTCTGCCAGTGATAGTTACGTGTGTTAGTGGTCACTGCTTGTTAGTGTTTGTCTCCCAGTGGTAGTTACGTATGTTAGTGGTCACTGCTTGTCAATGTTTGTCTGCCAGTAGTAGTTACGGTGTTAGTGGTCACTGCTTGTCAGTGTTTGTCTGCCAGTGGTAGTTACGTGTGCTAATGGTCACTGCTTGTCAGTGTTTGTCTGCCAGTGGTAGTTACGTGTGCTAGTGGTCACTGCTTGTCAGTGTTTGCCAGTGGTAGTTACGTGTGCTAGTGGCCAGTGCTTGTCAGTGTTTGTCTGCCAGTGGAAGTTACGTGTGCTAGTGGTCACTGCTTGTCAGTGTTTGCCAGTGGTAGTTACGTTGCTAGTGGTCACTGCTTCTCTGTGTTTGTCTGCCAGTGGTACGTGTGCTAGTGGTCACTGCTTGTCAGTGTTTGTCTGCCAGTGGTAGTTACGTGTGTTAGTGGTCACTGCTTGTCAGTGTTTGTCTGCTAGTGGTAGTTACGTGTGCTAATGGTCACTGCTTGTCAGTGTTTGTCTGCCAGTGGTAGTTACGTGTGCTAGTGGTCACTGCTTGTCAGTGTTTGCCAGTGGTAGTTACGTGTGCTAGTGGCCAGTGCTTGTCAGTGTTTGTCTGCCAGTGGTACGTGTGCTAGTGGTCACTGCTTGTCAGTGTTTGGCTACAAGTGGTAGTTACGTGTGCTAGTGGTCACTGCTTGTCAGTGGTAGTTACGTGTGCTAGTGGTCACTGCTTCTCTGTGTTTGTCTGCCAGTGGTACGTGTGCTAGTTGTCACTGCTTGTCAGTGTTTGTCTGCCAGTAGTAGTTACGTGTGTTAGTGGTCACTGCTTGTCAGTGTTTGTCTGTCAGTGGTAGTTACGTGTGTTAGTGGTCACTGCTTGTCAGTGTCTGCCAGTGGTAGTTATGTGTGCTAGTGGTCACTGCTTGTCTGTGTTTGTCTGCCAGTAGTACGTGTGCTAGTGGTCACTGCTTGTCAGTGTTTGTCTGCCAGTGGTAGTTACGTGTGTTAGTGGTCGCTGCTTGTCAGTGTTTGTCTGCCAGTGGTAGTTACGTGTGTTAGTGGTCACTGCTTGTCACTGTTTGTCTGCCAGTGGTAGTTATGTGTGCTAGTGGTCACTGCTTGTCAATGTTTGTCTGCCAGTGGTAGTTGTGTGTGTTAGTGGTCACTGCTTGTCAGTGTCTGCCAGTGGCAGTTACGTGTGCTAGTGGTCACTGCTTGTCAATGTTTGTCTGCCAGTGGTAGTTGTGTGTGTTAGTGGTCACTGCTTGTCAGTGTCTGCCAGTGGCAGTTACGTGTGCTAGTGGTCACTGTTTGTCAGTGTCTGCCAGTGGTAGTTACGTGTGCTATTGGTCTGTTTGTTAGTGTCAGGTGGTGTCTTGATAGTCTGTCATTAATTATCTGCTGGTGATTTTATCTGCCATCGAACGCTGCGTCTGCCACGAGTCTTTGTATCTGCCAGCAGTCATTCCCTGTCACTGGTAATTGTCTCCCATTGGTTAGACTGTCTGCTCGATGTTTCATAGTGGTAGTCTGCCAGTGGTCGTTATTTCCTGGTAATTGCTATTTTTTCAAGTGACCATAGCGTCTGCCAGTGGTTCATGTGTCTGCCAGTGGTTCATGTGTCTGCCAGTGGTTCATGTGTCTGCCAGTGGTTCATGTGTCTGCCAGTGGTTCATGTGTCTGCCAGTGGTTCATGTTTCTCAGTAGTTCATATGTTTGCCAGTGGTTTATGTGTCTGCCAGTGGTCTACTGGTGATCATTGTGTCTGCCAGTGGTTCATGTGTCTGCCAGATGTTCATGTGTCTACCATTGGTTCATGTGTATGCCAGTGGTTGTCTACTAGTGATCACTGTGTCTGCCAGTGGTGCAAGTCTGTCAGTGGTGTACTAGTGATCATTGTGTCTCAGTGGTTCATGTGTCTGCCAGATGTTCATGTGTCTACCATTGGTTCATGTGTATGCCAGTGGTTGTCTACTAGTGATCACTGTGTCTGCCAGTGGTGCAAGTCTGTCAGTGGTGTACTAGTGATCATTGTGTCTCAGTGGTTCATGTGTCTGCCAGATGTTCATGTGTCTACCATTGGTTCATGTGTATGCCAGTGGTTGTCTACTAGTGATCACTGTGTCTGCCAGTGGTGCAAGTCTGTCAGTGGTGTACTAGTGATCATTGTGTCTCAGTGGTTCATGTGTCTGTCACATGTCCATGTGTCTGCCAGTGGTTGTCTAGTGATCAGTGTATCTGCCATTGGTTCATGTGTCTGCCAGTGGTTTATGTGTCTGCCATTGGTTCATGTGTGATTATCTTCTCGTGATCATTATGTCTGCCAGTGGTTCATGTGACTGCTAGTGGTTGTCTGCTGGTGGTCATTGCCAGTGGTTCATGTGACTGCTAGTAATCACTGTCTGCTAGTGGTTGTCTAATGATCAATGTGTCTTCCAGTGGTTCATGTGTCTGCCAGTGGTTCATGTGTCTGCCAGTGGTTTATGTGTCTGCCATTGGTTCATGTATCTGCCAGTGGTTATCTACTAGTGATCATTGTGTCTGCGAGTGGTTGTCTGCCAGTGGTTCATGTGTCTGCCAGTGGTTCATGTGTCTGCCAGTGGTTCATGTGCCTGCCAGTGGTTGTCTACTAGTGGTAGACAACCACTAGACCATTGTCTGCCAGTGGCTCATATGTCTGCCACTGGCTGCCTAATAGTGATCACTGTGTCTGCCAATGATTGTCTACTAGTGATCATGTGTCTTCCAGTGGCTCATGCATCTTGCAATGGTTCATGTGCCTGCCAGTAATTATCTACTAGCGATCATTGTGTCTTCCAGTAGTTAAGATAAGATAAGATAAGATTTCGTTCGGATTTTTAACCCCGGAGGGTTAGCCACCCAGGATAACCTAAGAAAGTCAGTGCGCCATCGAGGACTGTCTAACTTATTTCCATTGGGGTCCTTAATCTTGTCCCCCAGGATGCGACCCACACCAGTCGACTAACACCCAGGTACCTATTTGCTGCTAGGTGAACAGGACAACAGGTGTAAGGAAACGTATAAGTTCTGTCAAGCACCTTAACTACTGGGAACACTTGGAAGCACTTGACTTGTACTCGTTGGAACGCAGGAGGGAGAGATATATCATAATCTACACTTGGAAAATCTTGGAAGGAATGGTCCCAAATCTGCACACAGAAATCACTCCCTACGAAAGTAAAAGACTGGGCAGGCGATGCAAAATGCCCCCAATAAAAAGTAGGGGCGCCATTGGTACACTAAGGGAAAACACCATAAGTGTCCGGGGCCCAAAACTGTTCAACAGCCTCCCATCAAGCATTAGGGGAATTGCCAATAAACCCCTGGCTGCCTTCAAGATAGAGCTGGACAGATACCTAAAGTCAGTGCCGGATCAGCCGGGCTGTGGCTCGTACGTTGGACTGCGTGCGGCCAGCAGTAACAGCCTAGTTGATCAGGCCCTGATCCATCGGGAGGCCTGGTCATGGACCGGGCCGCGGGGGTGTTGATCCCCGGAATAACCTCCAGGTAACCAGCCGGGAATCGAACCCGGGCCCTCCGTGTGTGAAGCGGGAGCTTTAGCCACCAGGCCACCAGTTGTCTATTAGTGATCATTGTTTGCCAGTGGTTCATATGTCTGGCAGTGGTTCATGTGTCTGCCAGTGGTCGTGGTAGTCTACCATTGATCATGGTGGCGTGCCAATGGTCGTTGTCTGCCTGTAGACACTGTTTCCGTCTTTAGTCGTTGTCTCTACATGGTCGTTGTTTGTAAATAGTCGCTCTGTCTGCCACTAGTCCTGCAATTTTACAGTATCTAGTAGAGGTCGTTATCTGCCAGTGGTCATGGAGTCTGCCAGTGGCAGTGTCTTCCATTGGTCAGAATGCCTTACTTGTTGATGTCTACCAGTGATCTTGGAATCTGCCAGTTGCCATTTGTAGCCATGTTTGTATGCTAGTAGTCAATATTTCTGCTAGGTCGTCCGTGTCTGCCAGTTGTCGTTTATGGTCATGGTTGTATACCTCTAGTTATTGTGCTTGTCGTCCCTGTCTGCCAGTGGTCGTTTATGGTCATGGTTGTATGCCAGTAGCCACTATGTTAGTCGTTCCTGTCTGCCAGTGGTCGTTTATGGTCATGGTTGTATGTCAGTAGTCACTACGTTAGTCGTTCCTGTCTGCCAGTGGTCGTTTATGGTCATGGTTGTATGCCAGTAGCTACTATGTTAGTCGTTCCTGTCTGCCAGTAGTCGTTTATGGTCTTGGCTGTATGTCAGTAGTCACTATGTTAGTCGTTCCTATCTGCCAGTGGTCGTTTATGGTCATGGTTGTGTACCAGTAGTCACTACGTTAGTCGTTCCTATCTGCCAGTGGTCGTTTATGGTCATGGTTGTATACCAGTAGCCACTATGTTAGTCTTTCCTGTCTGCCAGTGGTCGTTTATGGTCATGGTTGTATGCCAGCAGTCACTACGTTAGTCGTTGTTGTCTGCCAGTGGTCGTTTATGGTCATGGTTGTATGCCAGTAGTCACTACGTTAGTCGCTGTTGTCTGCCAGTGGTCGTTTATGGTCATGGTTGTATGCCAGTAGTCACTATGCTAGTCGCTCCTGTCTGCCGGTGGTCAATTTCCGTCAGTGGTTGTCAGCCAGTGTTGGTGTCTTTGATCGTTGTCTGCCGGTGATCGTTCTCTACCTATGATTGTTGTCTGCCAGTGGTCGTGTCTCAGTGGTCATTTTCTGCCAATGGTCATCACGTCTGGCAGTAGCCGGTAAGTGTTCCAGCTACTAGTGGTCTGGTAATCGTTGTACCTGATACTGGTTGTCCGCTAGTGGTGGTTGTCTGCCAGTGTTCAGTGTGTTCCGGGGTGGTTGTCTGCCAGTGGTTATCGTGTCTGCCAGTAGTTACTGTATCTGCTTGTAGTTATTGTGTCTGCCAGTAGTTATTGTATCTGCCAGTAGTTATTGTATCTGCTAGTAGTAGTTATAGTATCTGCACGTCAATTTGCCATATCTGTCGGTGGTCGTCCGTCAGTGGTTGTTAGTCTGCCAGTGGTCATTGTGTCTGCTAGTGGTTATATCTGCAAAGGGCTATTGTCCTAGTCGTCTGCCAGTGATCGCCTTCAGGTAGTCGTATCTAGTCATTGCGACTGTCATTTCATTGCCAGTGGTCGTCTGCCAATGGCCGTTGACTCATCTGTCTTCCAGCAATTGTCGTGTCTGTAGTCACTGTGTCTGCCAGTTTTTATCTGCCGTAGTCTGTGTGCCTCATTGTTAGCGGTCATGTCTGCCAGTGATTGTTGCATCAGTCGTCGTTGTTTGCCAATAGTCACTTAAGCTCATTGGTCGTTGTCTGCCATTGGTCTTGCAGTGGCAGACAACGTTGCGTCTTTCCTGTGCCACTGTGTCTGCAAGTGATCGTTACGTCTGTCACTTGTCTGTCAGTGGTTATTGTAATTGCCGTGGGTGAGTGTCTGCCAGTGACTGATATGTGAAGTCAAATGGCTCAGTGGTTGTATCTGCCAGTAGTCACTGCCGTGGGTTGGCGTCTTCCAGTTGCTGCGTAACATGGTTCCTTGTGTCTGCCAGTGCTTTTTTTCTCCCCTGAAAACTGTTTGCCAGTGGTCCATAGTTTGTACCAATGGAAATGTTTGCTAGTAGGAAGTGTCTGCCACGTGATCGTTGCTCTTGTCAAGTGTCTGTCAAGCTTATATCGTGCAGTGGTCGTTGTTCTCGGGTAGTTCTGAGTACTCGTTCTCTGATACCGGTAGGTTTCTGGTGGTCTTTGATTGCCAGTGATCGCTGTGTCTGCCATTAGTTATTGCGTCCGAGTGATTGTTTGAGCCAGTAATAGGTGTGTCTGCCACTACCCATTATGTCTATCACTAGTCATTGTGTCTGCCTGCGGTTGTATGAACCAGTGATCGTTGTGTCTGCCACTACCCATTATGTCTATCACTGGTCACTGTGTCTGCCAGTGGTTGTTTGGCAGTGACTATCTTCCAATGGCTGTCTGCCTATGGTTTGACGTGCAGGTGGTCATTTTGTCTAGTAGATGTTTGCCAGTGATCGTTGTGTATACTAGTCTGACAGTCATCATTGTGTCTAGTCTGCCAGAGATCGTTGTGTCTAGTCTGCCAGTGATCATTGTGTCTAGTCTGCCAGTGATGGTTGTGTCTAGTCTGCCAGTGATGATTGTGTCTACTCTGCCAGTGACCATTGTGTCTAGTCTGCCAGTGATGGTTGTGTCTAGTCTGCCAGTGATGATTGTGTCTAGTCTGCCAGTGACCATTGTGTCTAGTCTGCCAGTGATGGTTGTGTCTAGTCTGCCAGTGATGGTTGTGTCTAGTCTGCCAGTGATGGTTGTGTCTAGTCTGCCAGTGACCATTGTGTCTAGTCTGCCAGTGATGGTTGTGTCTAGTCTGCCAGTGATGATTGTGTCTAGTCTGCCAGTGACCATTGTGTCTAGTCTGCCAGTGATGGTTGTGTCTAGTCTGCCAGTGATCATTGTGTCTAGTCTGCCAGTGATCATTGTGTCTAGTCATCCAGTGACCATTGTGTCTAGTCTGCCAGTGATGGTTGTGTCTAGTCTGCCAGTGATCATTGTGTCTAGTCTGCCAGTGATCATTGTGTCTAGTCTGCCAGTGATGGTTGTGTCTAGTCTGCCAGTGATGATTGTGTCTAGTCTGCCAGTGACCATTGTGTCTAGTCTGCCAGTGACCATTGTGTCTAGTCTGCCAGTGATGGTTGTGTCTAGTATGCCAGTGATCGTTGTGTCTAGTCTGCCAGTGATGGTTGTGTCTAGTCTGCCAGTGATCATTGTGTCTAGTCTGCCAGTGATCATTGTGTCTAGTCTGCCAGTGATGGTTGTCTCTAGTCTGCCAGAGATCGTTGTGTCTAGTCTGCCAGTGATCATTGTGTCTAGTCTGCCAGAGATGGTTGTGTCTAGTCTGCCAGTGATCATTGTCTCTAGTCTGCCAGTGATCACTGTGTCTAGTCTGCCAGTGATCATTGTCTCTAGTCTGCCAGTGATGGTTGTGTCTACTAGTCTGCCAGTGATGGATGTGTCTACTAGTCTGCCAGTGATCCTTGTGTCTACTACTCTGCCAGTGATCCTTGTGTCTACTCCTCTCCCAGTGATCGTTGTGTCTACTCGGCTACCAGTGATCGTTGTCTACTCGTCTGCCAATGATCGTTGTGTCTACTCGTCTGCCAGTGATCGTTGTGTTTACTCGTCTGCCAGTGATCGTTGTGTCTAGTCTGCCAGTGATCGTTGTGTCTAGTCTGCCAGTGATCGTTGTGTCTAGTTGTCTGCCAGTGATCGTTGTGTCTAGTCTGCCAGAGATCGTTGTGTCTAGTTGTCTGCCAGAGATCGTTATGTCTAGTCTGCCAGTGATCGTTGTGTCTGGTCTGCCAGTGATCGTTGTGTCTAGTTGTCTGCCAGTGATCGTTGTGTCTAGTCTGCCAGTGATCGTTGTGTCTAGTCTGCCAGTGATCGTTGTGTCTAGTTGTCTGCCAGTGATCGTTGTGTCTAGTTGTCTGCCAGTGATCGTTGTGTCTAGTCTGCCAGTGATCGTTGTGTCTAGTCTGCCAGTGATCGTTGTGTCTAGTTGTCTGCCAGTGATCGTTGTGGCTAGTTGCCTGCCAGTGATCGTTGTGTCTAGTTGTCTGCCAGTGATCGTTGTGTCTAGTTGTCTGCCAGTGATCGTTGTGTCTAGTTGTCTGCCAGTGATGGTTGTGTCTAGTTGTCTGCCAGTGATCGTTGTGTCTAGGTGTTTGCCAGTGATCGTTGTGTCTAGTTGTCTGCCAGTGATCGTTGTGTCTAGTTGTCTGCCAGTGATCGTTGTGTCTAGTTGTCTGCCAGTGATCGTTGTGTCTAGTTGTCTGCCAGTGATCGTTGTGTCTAGGTGTCTGCCAGTGATCGTTGTGTCTAGTTGTCTGCCAGTGATCGTTGTGTCTAGTCTGCCAGTGATCGTTGTGTCTAGTCTGCCAGTGATCGTTGTGTCTAGTCTGCCAGTGATCGTTGTGTCTAGTCTGCCAGTAATCGTTGTGTCTAATTGTCTGCCAGAGATCGTTGTGTCTAGTCTGCCAGTGATCGTTGTGTCTAGTCTGCCAGTGATCGTTGTGTCTAGTCTGCCAGTGATCGTTGTGTCTAGTAGTCTGCCAGTGATCGTTGTGTCTAGTCTGCCAGTGATCGTTGTGTCTAGTCTGCCAGAGATCGTTGTGTCTAGTTGTCTGCCAGTGATCGTTGTGGCTAGTCTGCCAGTGATCATTGTATCTCTTGTTGTCTGCCAGTGATCGTTGTGTCTAGTTGCCTGCCAGTGATCGTTGTGTCTAGTTGTCTGCCAGTGATCGTTGTGTCTAGTTGTCTGCCAGTGATCATTGTATCTAGATGTCTGCCAGTGATCATTGTGTCTAGTTGTCTGCCAGTGATCGTTGTGTCTAGTTGTCTGCCAGTGATCGTTGTGTCTAGTTGTCTGCCAGTGATCGTTGTGTCTAGTTGTCTGCCAGTGATCATTGTATCTAGATGTCTGCCAGTGATCATTGTGTCTAGTTGTCTGCCAGTGATCGTTGTGTCTAGTTGTCTGCCAGTGATCGTTGTGTCTAGTTGTCTGCCAGTGATCGTTGTGTCTAGTCTGCCAGTGATCGTTGTGTCTAGTCGGCCAGTGATCGTTGTGTTTAGTCTGCCAGTGATCGTTGTGTCTAGTCTGCCAGTAATCGTTGTGTCTAATTGTCTGCCAGTGATCGTTGTGTCTAGTCTGCCAGTGATCGTTGTGTCTAGTCTGCCAGTGATAGTTGTGTCTAGTCTGCCAGTGATCGTTGTGTCTAGTCTGCCAGTGATCGTTGTGTCTAGTCTGCCAGTGATCGTTGTGTCTAGTCTGCCAGTGATAGTTGTGTCTAGTCTGCCAGTGATCGTTGTGTCTAGTCTGCCAGTGAGCGTTGTGTCTAGTTGTCTGCCAGTGATCGTTGTGTCTAGTTGTCTGCCAGTGATCGTTGTGTCTAGTTGTCTGCCAGTGATCGTTGTGTATAGGTGTCTGCCAGTGATCGTTGTGTCTAGTTGTCTGCCAGTGATCGTTGTGTCTAGTTGTCTGCCAGTGATCGTTGTGTCTAGTTGTCTGCCAGTGATCGTTGTGTATAGGTGTCTGCCAGTGATCGTTGTGTCTAGTTGTCTGCCAGTGATCGTTGTATCTAGTTGTCTGCCAGTGATCGTTGTGTCTAGTTGTCTGCCAGTGATCGTTGTATCTAGTTGTCTGCCAGTGATCGTTGTGTCTAGTTGTCTGCCAGTGATCATTATGTCTGGTTGTCTGCCATTGATCGTTGTGTCTAGTTGTCTGCCAGTGATCGTTGTGTCTAGTTGTCTGCCAGTGATCGTTGTGTCTAGTAGTCTGCCAGTGATCGTTGTGTCTAGTTGTCTGCCAGTAATAGTTGTGTCTAGTTGTCTGCCAGTGATCATTGTGTCTAGTCTGCCAGCGATCGTTGTATCTAGTTGTCTGCCAGTGATCGTTATCTCTTGTTGTGTGCCAGTGATCGTTGTGTCTAGTTGTCTGCCAGTGATCGTTGTGTCTAGTTGTCTGCCAGTGATCGTTGTGTCTAGTCTGCCAGTGATCGTTGTGTCTAGTCTGCCAGTGATCGTTGTGTCTAGTTGTCTGCCAGTGATCGTTGTGTCTAGTTGTCTGCCAGTGATCGTTGTGTCTAGTCTGCCAGTGATCGTTGCATCTACTTGTCTGCCAGTAATCGTTGTGTCTACTCTGCCAGTGATGGTTGTATCTACTTGTCTGCCAGCGATAGTTGTGTCTTGTTGTCTGCCAGTGATCGTTGCATCTACTTGTCTGCCAGTAATCGTTGTGTCTACTCTGCCAGTGATGGTTGTATCTACTTGTCTGCCAGCGATAGTTGTGTCTTGTTGTCTGCCAGTGATCGTTGTTGTCTAGTTGTCTGCTCGTGATCGTTGTCTAGTTGTCTGCTATTGATCGTTGTATCTAGTTGTCTGCCAGTGATCGTTGTGTCTAATTGTCTGCCAGTGATCGTTGTGTCTAGTTGTCTGCCAGTGATCGTTGTATCTTGTTGTCTGCCAGTGATCGTTGTGTTTAGTTGTCTGCCAGTGATCGTTGTGTCTAGTTGTCTGCCAGTGATCGATGTGTCTAGTTGTCTGCCAGTGATCGTTGTCTAGTTGTCTGCTATTGATCGTTGTATCTAGTTGTCTGCCAGTGATCGTTGTGTCTAGTTGTCTGCCAGTGATCGTTGTGTCGTTGTCTGCCAGTGACCGTTGTCTAGTTGTCTGATATTGATCGTTGTATCTAGTTATCTGCCACTGATAGTTGTGTCTAGTAGTCTGCCAGTGTTCGTTGTGTCTAGGTGTCTGCCAGTGGTCGTTGTGTCTAGTTGTCTGCCAGTGATTGTTGTGTTTAGTTGTCTGCCAGTGATCGTTGTGTCTAGTTGTTTGCCAGTGATCGTTGTGTCTAGTTGTCTGCCAGTGATTGTTGTGTCTTGTAGTCTGCCAGTGATTGTTGTGTCTAGTCTGCCAGTGATTGTTGTGTCTAGTTGTTTGCCAGTGATCGTTATGTCTAGGTGTCTGACAGTGATCGTTGTGTCTAGGTGTCTGCCAGTGATCGTTGTGTCTAGGTGTCTGACAGTGATCGTTGTGTCTAGTTGTCTGCCGGTGATCGTTGTGTCTAGTTGTTTGCCAGTGATCGTTGTGTCTAGTTGTCTGCCAGTGATTGTTGTGTCTTGTAGTCTGCCAGTGATTGTTGTGTCTAGTCTGCCAGTGATTGTTGTGTCTAGTTGTTTGCCAGTGATCATTGTGTCTAGGTGTCTGCCAGTGATCGTTGTATCTAGTTGTCTGCCAGTGATCATTGTGTCTAGGTGTCTGCCAGTGATCGTTGTGTCTAGGTGTCTGCCAGTGATCGTTGTGTCTAGTTGTCTGCCAGTGATCGTTGTGTCTAGGTGTCTGCCAGTGATCGCTGTCTAGGTGTCTGCCAGTGATCGTTGTGTCTAGTTGTCTGCCGGTGATCATTGTGTCTAGTTGTCTGCCAGTGATCGTTGTGTCTAGGTGTCTGCCAGTGATCGCTGTCTAGGTGTCTGCCAGTGATCGTTGTGTCTAGTTGTCTGCCAGTGATCGTTGTGTCTAGTTGTCTGCCAGTGATCGTTGTGTCTAGGTGTCTGCCAGTGATCGTTGTGTCTAGGTGTCTGCCAGTGATCGCTGTCTAGGTGTCTGCCAGTGATCGTTGTGTCTAGTTGTCTGCCAGTAATCGTTGTGTCCAGTTGTCTGCCAGTGATCATGTGTCTAGTTCTCTGCCAGTGATCGTTGTATCTAGTTGTCTGCCAGTAATCGTTGTGTCTAGTTTGCCAGTGATCGTTGTGTCTAGTCTGCCAGTAATCGTTGTGTCCAGTTGTCTGCCAGTGATCATGTGTCTAGTTCTCTGCCAGTGTTCGTTGTATATAGTTGTCTGCCAGTGATCGTTGTGTCTAGTCTGCCAGTGTTCGTTTTATATAGTTGTCTGCCAGTGATCGTTGTGTCTAGTCTGCCAGTGTTCGTTGTATATAGTTGTCTGCCAGTGATCGTTGTGTCTAGTTGTCTGCCAGTGATCGTTGTGTCTAGTTCTCTGCCAGTGATCGTTGTGTCTAGTTGTCTGCCAGTGATCGTTGTGTCTAGTTCTCTCCCAGTGATCGTTGTGTCTAGTTGTCTGCCAGTGATCGTTCTGTCTAGTTGTCTGCCACTGATCGTTGTGTCTAGTTGTCTGCCACTGATCGTTGTGTCTAGTTGTCTGCCAGTGATCGTTGTGTCTAGTTGTCTGCCAGTGATCGTTGTGTCTAGTTGTCTAGCAGTTATCGTTGTGTCTAGTTGTCTGCCACTGATCGTTGTGTCTAGTTGTCTGCCAGTGATCGTTCTGTCTAGTTGTCTGCCAGTGATCGTTGTGTCTAGTTGTCTGCCACTGATCGTTGTGTCTAGTTGTCTGCCAGTGATCGTTCTGTCTAATTGTCTGCCAGTGATCGTTCTGTCTAGTTGTCTGCCAGTGAACGTTGTGTCTAGTCTGCCAGTGATCGTTGTATCTAGTTGTCTGCCAGTGATCTTTTTGTCTAGTTGTCTGCCACTGATCCTTGTGTCTAGTCTGCCAGTGATCGTTTGTATCTAGATCTCTGCCAGTGATCGTTGTGTCTAGTCTGCCAGTGATCATTGTATCTAGATGTCTGCCAGTGATCGTTGTGTCTAGTTGTCTGCCAGTGATCGATGTGTCTAGTTGTCTGCCAGTGATCGTTGTGTCTAGTTTTCTGCCAGTGATCGTTGTGTCTAGTTGTCTGCCAGTGATCGTTGTGTCTAGTTGTCTGCCAGTGATCGTTGTGTCTAGTTGTCTGCCAGTGATCGTTGTGTCTAGTTGTCTGCCAGTGATCGTTGCGTCTAGTTTTCTGCGAGTGATCGTTGTGTCTAGTTGTCTGCCAGCGATCGTTGTGTCTAGTTGTCTGCGAGTGATCGTTGTGTCTAGTTGTCTGCCAGTGATCGTTGTGTCTAGTCTGCGAGTGATCGTTGTGTCTAGTTGTCTGCCAGTGATCGTTGTGTCTAGTTGTCTGCCAGTGATCGTTGTGTCTAATTGTCTGACATTGATCTTTGTGTCTAGTTGCCTGCCAGTGATCGTTGTGTCTAGTTGCCTGCCAGTGATCGTTGTGTCTAATTGTCTGACATTGATCTTTGTGTCTAGTTGTCTGCCAGTGATCGTTGTGTCTAGTTTTCTGCCAGTGATCGTTGTCTAGTTGTCTGCCAGTGATCGTTGTGTCTAGTTGTCTGATAATGATCGTTGTGTCTAGTTGTCTGCCAGTGATTGTTATGTCTACTTGTCTGCCAGTGATCGTTGTGTCTAGTTGTCTGCCAGTGATCGTTGTGTCTAGTCTGCCAGTGATCGTTGTGTCTATTTGTCTGCCAGTGATCATTGTGTCTAGTTGTCTGCCAGTGATCATTATGTCTGGTTGTCTGCCATTGATCGTTGTGTGTAGTTGTCTGCCAGTGATCGTTGTGTCTAGTTGTCTGCCAGTTATCGTTGTGTCTAGTTGTCTGCCAGTGATCGTTGTGTCTAGTTGTCTGCCAGTTATCGTTGTGTCTAGTTGTCTGCCAGTGATCGTTGTGTCTAGTTGTCTGCCAGTGATCGTTGTGTCTAGTTGTCTTCCAGTTATCGTTGTGTCTAGTTGTCTGCCAGTGATCGTTGTGTCTAGTTGTCTGCCAGTGATCGTTGTGTCTAGTTGTCTGCCAGTTATCGTTGTGTCTAGTTGTCTGCCAGTGATCGTTGTGTCTTGTCTGCCAGTGATCATTGTGTCTAGTTGTCTACCAGTGATCGATGTGTCTAGTTGTCTGCCAGTGATCATTGTGTCTAGTTGTCTGCCAGTGATCATTGTGTCTAGTTGTCTGCCAGTGATCGTTGTGTCTAATTGTCTGCCAGTGATCGTTCTATCTAGTTGTCTGCCAGTGATCGTTGTTTCTAGTTGTCTGCCAGTGATCGTTGCGTCTAGTTGTCTGTCAGTGACTGTTCTGTCTAGTTGTCTGTCAGTGATCGTTGTGTCTAGAGGCCAGTGATCGTTGTGTCTAGTTGTCTGCCAGTGATCGTTGTGTCTAGTCGTCTGCCAATGATCGGAGTGTCTAGTTGTCTGCCAATGATTGTTGTATCTAGATACCAGTGATCGTTGTATCTAGAAGCCAGTGATCGTTGTGTCTAGTTGTCTGCCAGTGATCGTTGTGTCTAGTTGTCTGTCAGTGATCGTTGTGTCTAGTTGTCTGCCAGTGATCGTTGTATCTAGATGCCAGTGATCGTTGTATCTAGATGCCAGTGATCGTTGTGTCTAGTTGTATGCCAGTGATCGTTGTGTCTAGATGCCAGTGATCGTTGTATCTAGATGCCAGTGATAGTTGTGTCTAGTTGTCTGCCAGTGATCGTTGTATCTAGATGCCAGTGATCGTTGTGTCTAGTTGTCTGCCAGTTATCGTTGTGTCTAGTTGTCTGCCAGTGATCGGTGTGTCTAGTGTTCTGCCAGTGATCGGTGTGTCTAGTTGTCTGCCAGTGATCGGTGTGTCTAGTTGTCTGCCAGTGATCGTTGTGTCTGGTTGTCTGCCAGTGATCGTTGTGTCTTGTTGTCTGCCAGTGATGGTTGTGTCTGGTTGTCTGCCAGTGATCGTTGTGTCTGGTTGTCTGCCAGTGATCGTTGTGTCTAGATGCCAGTGATCGTTGTGTCTAGTTTTCTGCCAGTGATCGTTGTGTCTAGTTGTCTGCCAGTGATCGGTGTGTCTAGTTGTCTGCCAGTGATCGTTGTGTCTAGTTGTCTGCCAGTGATCGTTGTGTCTAGTTGTCTGCCGGTGATCGGTGTGTGTAGTTGTCTGCCAGTGATCGGTGTGTCTAGTTGTCTGCCAGTGATCGTTGTGTCTAGTTGTCTGCCAGTGATCGTTGTGTCTAGTTGTCTGCCAGTGATCGTTGTGTCTAGTTGTCTGCCAGTGATCGTTGTGTCTAGTTGTCTGCCAGTGATCGTTGTGTCTAGTTGTCTGCCAGTGATCGTTGTGTCTAGTTGTCTGCCAGTGATCGTTGTGTCTAGTTGTCTGCCAGTGATCGTTGTGTCTAGTTGTCTGCCAGTGATCGTTGTGTCTAGTTGTCTGCCAGTGATCGTTGTGTCTAGTTGACTGCCAGTGATTGTGTCTAGTTGTCTGCCAGTAATCGTTGTCTAGTTGTCTGCCAGTGATTGTTGTGTCTAGATGTCTGCCAGTGATTGTTGTGTCTAGATGTCTTCCAGTGATTGTTGTGTCTAGTTGTCTGCCAGTGATTGTTGTGTCTAGATGTCTACCAGTGATCGTTGTGTCTAGTTGTCTGCCAGTGATCGTTGTGTCTAGTTGTCTGCCAGTGATCGTTGTGTCTAGTTGTCTGCCAGTGATCGTTGTGTCTAGTTGTCTGCCAGTGATCGTTGTGTCTAGTTGTCTGCCAGTGATCGTTGTGTCTAGTTGACTGCCAGTGATTGTGTCTAGTTGTCTGCCAGTAATCGTTGTCTAGTTGTCTGCCAGTGATTGTTGTCTAGATGTCTGCCAGTGATTGTTGTGTCTAGATGTCTTCCAGTGATTGTTGTGTCTAGTTGTCTGCCAGTGATTGTTGTGTCTAGATGTCTACCAGTGATCGTTGTGTCTAGTTGTCTGCCAGTGATCGTTGTGTCTAGTTGTCTGCCAGTGATTGTTGTGTCTAGTTGTCTGCCAGTGATCGTTGTGTCTAGTTGTCTGCCAGTGATCGTTGCGTCTAGTTGTCTGCCAGCGATCGTTGTGTCTAGTTGTCTGCCAGTGATCGTTGTGTCTAGTTGTCTGCCAGTGATCGTTGTGTCTAGTTGTCTGCCAGTGATCGTTGAGTCTAGTTGTCTGCCAGCGATCGTTGTGTCTAATTGTCTGACATTGATCTTTGTGTCTAGTTGTCTGCCAGTGATCGTTGTGTCTAGTTGTCTGCCAGTGATCGTTGTGTCTAGTTGTCTGCCAGTGATCGTTGTGTCTAGTTGTATGCCAGTGATCGTTGTGTCTAGTTGTCTGCCAGTGATTGTTGTGTCTAGTTGTATGCCAGTGATCGTTGTGTCTAGTTGTCTGCCAGTGATTGTTGTGTCTAGTTGTCTGCCAGTGATCGTTGTGTCTAGTTGTATGCCAGTGATCGTTGTGTCTAGTTGTCTGCCAGTGATTGTTGTGTCTAGTTGTCTGCCAGTGATCGTTGTGTCTAGTTGTCTGCCAGTGATCGTTGTGTCTAGTTGTCTGCCAGTGATCGTTGTGTCTAGTTGTCTGCCAGTGATTGTTGTGTCTAGTTGTCTGCCAGTGATCGTTGTGTCTAGTTGTCTGCCAGCGATCGTTGTGTCTAGTTGTCTGCCAGTGATCGTTGTGTCTAGTTGTATGCCAGTGATCGTTGTGTCTAGTTGTCTGCCAGTGATCGTTGTGTCTAGTCTGCGAGTGATCGTTGTGTCTAGTTGTCTGCCAGCGATCGTTGTGTCTAGTTGTCTGCCAGTGATCGTTGTGTCTAGTTGTCTGCCAGTGATCGTTGTGTCTAGTTGTCTGCCAGTGATCGTTGAGTCTAGTTGTCTGCCAGCGATCGTTGTGTCTAATTGTCTGACATTGATCTTTGTGTCTAGTTGTCTGCCAGTGATCGTTGTGTCTAGTTGCCTGCCAGTGATCGTTGTGTCTAATTGTCTGACATTGATCTTTGTGTCTAGTTGTCTGCCAGTGATCGGTGTGTCTAGTTGTCTGCCAGTCATCTTTGTGTCTAGATGTCTGCCAGTGATCGTTGTGTCTAGTTGTCTGCCAGAGATCGTTGTGTCTAGTTGTCTTCCAGTGATCGTTGTGTCTAGATGTCTGCCAGTGATCGTTGTGTCTTGTTGTCTGCCAGTGATCGTTGTGTCTGGTTGTCTGCCAGTGATCGTTGTGTCTAGTTTTCTGCCAGTGATCGTTGTCTAGTTGTCTGCCAGTGATCGTTGTGTCTAGTTTTCTGCCAGTGATCGTTGTCTAGTTGTCTGCCAGTGATCGTTGTGTCTAGATGTCTGCCAGTGATCGTTGTGTCTTGTTGTCTGCCAGTGATCGTTGTGTCTGGTTGTCTGCCAGTGATCGTTGTGTCTGGTTGTCTGCCAGTGATCGTTGTGTCTAGTTTTCTGCCAGTGATCGTTGTCTAGTTGTCTGCCAGTGATCGTTGTGTCTAGTTGTCTGCCAGTGATCGTTGTGTCTAGTTGTCTGCCAGTGATCGTTGTGTCTAGTTGTCTGGCAGTGATCGTTGTGTCTAGTTATCTGCCAGTGATCTTTGTGTCTAGTTGTCTGCCAATGATCGTTGTGTCTAGTTGTCTGCCAGTGATTGTTATGTCTACTTGTCTGCCAGTGATCGTTGTGTCTAGTTGTCTGCCAGTGATCGTTGTGTCTAGTCTGCCAGTGATCGTTGTGTCTATTTGTCTGCCAGTGATCATTGTGTCTAGTTGTCTGCCAGTGATCATTATGTCTGGTTGTCTGCCATTGATCGTTGTGTCTAGTTGTCTGCCAGTTATCGTTGTGTCTAGTTGTCTGCCAGTGATCGTTGTGTCTAGTTGTCTGCCAGTGATCGTTGTGTCTAGTTGTCTGCCAGTTATCGTTGTGTCTAGTTGTCTGCCAGTGATCGTTGTGTCTAGTTGTCTGCCAGTGATCGTTGTGTCTAGTTGTCTGCCAGTTATCGTTGTGTCTAGTTGTCTGCCAGTGATCGTTGTGTCTTCTCTGCCAGTGATCATTGTGTCTAGTTGTCTACCAGTGATCGATGTGTCTAGTTGTCTGCCAGTGATCATTGTGTCTAGTTGTCTGCCAGTGATCGTTGTGTCTAATTGTCTGCCAGTGATCGTTGTATCTAGTTGTCTGCCAGTGATCGTTGTTTCTAGTTGTCTGCCAGTGATCGTTGTGTCTAGTTGTCTGCCAGTGATCGTTGCGTCTAGTTGTCTGTCAGTGACTGTTCTGTCTAGTTGTCTGTCAGTGATCGTTGTGTCTACAGGCCAGTGATCGTTGTGTCTAGTTGTCTGCCAGTGATCGTTGTGTCTAGTTGTCTGCCAATGATCGGTGTGTCTAGTTGTCTGCCAATGATTGTTGTATCTAGATACCAGTGATCGTTGTATCTAGATGCCAGTGATCGTTGTGTCTAGTTGTCTGCCAGTGATCGTTGTGTCTAGTTGTCTGTCAGTGATCGTTGTGTCTAGTTGTCTGCCAGTGATCGTTGTATCTAGATGCCAGTGATCGTTGTATCTAGATGCCAGTGATCGTTGTGTCTAGTTGTCTGCCAGTGATCGTTGTATCTAGATGCCAGTGATCGTTGTATCTAGATGCCAGTGATAGTTGTGTCTAGTTGTCTGCCAGTGATCGTTGTATCTAGATACCAGTGATCGTTGTATCTAGATGCCAGTGATCGTTGTGTCTAGTTGTCTGCCAGTGACCGTTGTGTCTAGTTTTCTGCCAGTGATCGGTGTGTCTAGTGTTCTGCCAGTGATCGGTGTGTCTAGTTGTCTGCCAGTGATCGGTGTGTCTAGTTGTCTGCCAGTGATCGTTGTGTCTGGTTGTCTGCCAGTGATCGTTGTGTCTTGTTGTCTGCCAGTGATCGTTGTGTCTGGTTGTCTGCCAGTGATCGTTGTGTCTAGATGCCAGTGATCGTTGTGTCTAGTTTTCTGCCAGTGATCGTTGTGTCAAGTTGTCTGCCAGTGATCGGTGTGTCTAGTTGTCTGCCAGTGATCGTTGTGTCTAGTTGTCTTCCGGTGATCGTTGTGTCTAGTTGTCTGCCGGTGATCGGTGTGTGTAGTTGTCTGCCAGTGATCGGTGTGTCTAGTTGTCTGCCAGTGATCGTTGTGTCTAGTTGTGTGCCAGTGATCGTTGTGTCTAGTTGTCTGCCGGTGATCGTTGTGTCTAGTTGTCTGCCGGTGATCGTTGTGTCTAGTTGTCTGCCGGTGATCGGTGTGTGTAGTTGTCTGCCAGTGATCGGTGTGTCTAGTTGTCTGCCAGTGATCGTTGTGTCTAGTTGTGTGCCAGTGATCGTTGTGTCTAGTTGTCTGCCAGTGATCGTTGTCTAGTTGTCTGCCAGTGATCGTTGTGTCTAGTTGTCTGCCAGTGATCGTTGTGTCTAGTTGTCTGCCAGTGATCGTTGTGTCTAGTTGTCTGCCAGTGATCGTTGTGTCTAGTTGTTTGCCAGTGATCGTTGTGTCTAGTTGTCTGCCAGTGATCGTTGTGTCTAGTTGACTGCCAGTGATTGTGTCTAGTTGTCTGCCAGTAATCGTTGTCTAGTTGTCTGCCAGTGATTGTTGTGTCTAGATGTCTGCCAGTGATTGTTGTGTCTAGATGTCTTCCAGTGATTGTTGTGTCTAGTTGTCTGCCAGTGATTGCTGTGTCTAGATGTCTACCAGTGATCGTTGTGTCTAGTTGTCTGCCAGTGATCGTTTTGTCTAGTTGTCTGCCAGTGATCGTTGTGTCTAGTTGTCTGCCAGTGATTGTTGTCTAGTTGTCTGCCAGTGATCGTTGTGTCTAGTTGTGTACCAGTGATTGTGTCTATTTGTCTGCCAGTGATCGTTGTGTCTAGTTGTCTGCCAGTGATTGTTGTGTCTAGATGTCTACCAGTGATCGTTGTGTCTAGTTGTCTGCCAGTGATCGTTTTGTCTAGTTGTCTGCCAGTGATCGTTGTGTCTAGTTGTGTACCAGTGATTGTGTCTATTTGTCTGCCAGTGATCGTTGTGTCTAGTTGTCTGCCAGTGATTGTTGTGTCTAGTTGTCTGCCAGTGATTGGTGTGTCTAGTTGTCTGCCAGTGATCGTTGTGTCTAGTTGTCTGCCAGTGATCGTTGTGTCTAGATATCTGCCAGCGATCGTTGTGTCTAGTTGTCTGCTAGTGATCGTTGTGTCTAGTTGTCTGCCAGTGATCATTGTGTCTAGTTGTGTACCAGTGATTGTTGTGTCTAGTTGTCTGCCAGTGATCGTTGTGTCTAGTTGTCTGCCAGTGATTGTTGTGTCTAGTTGTCTGCCAGTGATTTTTGTGTCTAGTTGTCTGCCAGTGATCGTTGTGTCTAGTTGTCTGCCAGTGATTGTTGTGTTTAGTTGTCTGCTAGTGATCGTTGTGTCTAGTTGTCTGCCAGTGATCATTGTGTCTAGTTGTCTGCCAGTGATCGTTGTGTCTAGTTGTCTGCCAGTGATCGTTGTGTCTAGTCTGCCAGTGATCGTTGTGTCTATTTGTCTGCCAGTGATCGTTGTGTCTATTTGTCTGCCAGTGATCGTTGTGTCTATTTGTCTGCCAGTGATCGTTGTGTCTATTTGTCTGCCAGTGATCGTTGTGTCAAGTTCTTTGCCAGTATTCTTCGTGTCTAGTCTGCCAATGATGTTAATGTCTACAAGTTACGTTAGGTTAGCGGTCCTTGTGTGTCAGTGGTGCTTGTGTGTCGGTGGTACTTGTGTGTCAGTGGTCCTTGTGTGTCAGTGGTCCTTGTGTGTCAGTGGTCCTTGTGTGTCAGTGGTCCTTGTGTGTCAGTGGTACTTGTGTGTCAGTGGTCCTTGTGTGTCAGTGGTCCTTGTGTGTCAGTGGTCCTTGTGTGTCAGTGGTCCTTGTGTGTCAGTGGTACTTGTGTGTCAGTGGTCCTTGTGTGTCAGTGGTCCTTGTGTGTCAGTGGTCCTTGTGTGTCAGTGGTCCTTGTGTGTCAATGGTCCTTGTGTGTCAGTGGTCCTTGTGTGTCAGTGGTACTTGTGTGTCAGTGGTCCTTGTGTGTCAGTGGTCCTTGTGTGTCAGTGGTCCTTGTGTGTCAGTGGTACTTGTGTGTCAGTGGTCCTTGTGTGTCAGTGGTCCTTGTGTGTCAGTGGTCCTTGTGTGTCAGTGGTCCTTGTGTGTCAATGGTCCTTGTGTGTCAGTGGTCCTTGTGTGTCAGTGGTCCTTGTGTGTCAGTGGTCCTTGTGTGTCAGTGGTCCTTGTGTGTCAGTGGTCCTTGTGTGTCAGCAGTTCTTGTTTGTCAGTGGTTATCAGTGGTCCTTGTATGTCAGTGGTTATCAGTGGTCCTTGTATGTCAGTGGTTATCAGTGGTCCTTGTGTGTCAGGGGTACTTGTGTGTCAGTGGTACTTGTTTGTCAGTTTTACTTGTGTGCCAGTGGTCTTTGTGTGTCAGTGGTCCTTGTGTGTCAGTGGTCCTTGTGTGTTAGTGGTCCTTGTGTGTCAGCGGTTCTTGTTTGTCAGTGGTTATCAGTGGTCCTTGTATGTCAGTGGTTATCAGTGGTCCTTGTATGTCAGTGGTTATCAGTGGTCCTTGTGTGTCAGTGATCCTTGTGTGTCAGTGGTCCTTGTGTGTCAGTGGTCCTTGTGTGTCAGTGGTCCTTGTGTGTCAGTGGTACTTGTGTGTCTGTGGTCCTTGTTTGTCAGTGGTACTTGTGTGTCAGTGGTCTTTGTGTGTCAGTGGTCCTTGTGTGTCAGTGGTACTTGTGTGTCAGTGGTCCTTGTGTCAGTGATCCTTGTGTGTCAATGGTCCTTGTGTGTCAGTGGTCCTTGTGTCAGTGATCCTTGTGTGTCAGTGGTCCTTGTGTGCCAGTGGTCCTTGTGTGTCAGTGGTCGTTGTGTGTCAGTGGTCCTTGTGTGTCTGTGGTCCTTGTTTGTCAGTGGTACTTGTGTGTCAGTGGTCCTTGTGTGTCAGTGGTCCTTGTGTGTCAGTGGTACTTGTGTTTCAGTGGTCCCTGTGTGTCAGTGGTCCTTGAGTGTCAGTGGTCCTTGTGTGTCAGTGGTCCTTGTGTGTCAGTGGTCCTTGTGTGTCAGTGGTCCTTGTGTGTCTGTGGTCCTTTTGTGTCAGTGGTACTTGTGTGTCAGTGGTCCTTGTGTGTCAGTGGTACTTGTGTGTCAGTGGTCCTTGTGTGTCAGTGGTCCTTGTGTGTCTATGGTCCTTGTGTGTCAGTGGTCCTTGTGTGCCATTGGTCCTTGTGTGTCAGTGGTCCTTGTGTGTCAGTGGTCCTTGTGTGTCAGTGGTCCTTGTGTGTCTGTGGTCCTTGTGTGTCAGTGGTCCTTGTGTGTCAGTGGTACTTGTGTGTCAGTGGTCCTAGTGTGTCAGTGGTCCTTTTGTGTCAGTGGTCCTTGTGTGTCAGTGGTCCTTGTGTGTCAGTGGTCCTTGTGTGTCTGTGGTCCTTGTGTGTCAGTGGTACTTGTTTGTCAGTTTTACTTGTGTGCCAGTGGTCTTTGTGTGTCAGTGGTCCTTGTGTGTCAGTGGTCCTTGTGTGTCAGTGGTCCTTGTGTGTCAGTGGTCCTTGTGTGTCAGCGGTTCTTGTTTGTCAGTGGTTATTAGTGGTCCTTGTATGTCAGTGGTTATCAGTGGTCCTTGTATGTCAGTGGTTATCAGTGGTCCTTGTGTGTCAGTGATCCTTTTGTGTCAGTGGTCCTTGTGTGTCAGTGGTCCTTGTGTGTCAGTGGTCCTTGTGTGTCAGTGGTCCTTGTGTGTCAGTGGTACTTGTGTGTCTGTGGTCCTTGTTTGTCAGTGGTACTTGTGTGTCAGTGGTCTTTGTGTGTCAGTGGTCCTTGTGTGTCAGTGGTACTTGTGTGTCAGTGGTCCTTGTGTCAGTGATCCTTGTGTGTCAATGGTCCTTGTGTGTCAGTGGTCCTTGTGTCAGTGATCCTTGTGTGTCAGTGGTCCTTGTGTGTCAGTGATCCGTGTGTGTCAGTGGTCCTTGTGTGTCAGCGGTTCTTGTTTGTCATTGGTTATCAGTGGTCCTTGTATGTCAGTGGTTATCAGTGGTCCTTGTATGTCAGTGGTTATCAGTGGTCCTTGTGTGTCAGTGGTCCTTGTGTGTCAGTGGTACTTGTGTGTCTGTGGTCCTTGTATGTCAGTGGTACTTGTGTGTCAGTGGTCTTTGTGTGTCAGTGGTCCTTGTGTGTCAGTGGTACTTGTGTGTCAGTGGTCCTTGTGTCAGTGATCCTTGTGTGTCAATGGTCCTTGTGTGTCAGTGGTCCTTGTGTCAGTGATCCTTGTGTGTCAGTGGTCCTTGTGTGTCAGTGATCCGTGTGTGTCAGTGGTCCTTGTGTGTCAATGGTCCTTGTGTGTCAGTGGTCCTTGTGTGTCAGTGGTACTTGTGTGTCAGTGATCCTTGTGTGTCAGTGGTACTTGTGTGTCAGTGGTCCTTGTGTGTCAGTGGTACTTGTTTGTCAGTGGTACTTGTGTGTCAGTGGTCCTTGTGTGTCAGTGGTACTTGTGTGTCAGTGGTCCTTGTGTGTCAGTGGTACTTGTGTGTCAGTGGTACTTGTGTGTCAGTGGTTCTTGTTTGTCAGTGGTTATCAGTGGTCCTTGTATGTCAGTGGTTATCAGTGGTCCTTGTGTGTCAATGGTTATCAGTGGTTCTTGTCTGTCAGTGGTTATCAGTGGTCCTTATGTGTTAATGGTTAACAGTGGTCCTTGTGTGTCAGTGGTCCTTGTGTGTCTGGTTATCAGTGGTCTTTGTGTGTCAGTGGTTATCAGTGGTCCTTTTGTGTCAGTGGATATCAGTAGTCCTTGTGTGTCAGTGGTCCTTGTGTGTCAGTGGTTATCAGTGGTCCTTGTGTGTCAGTGATTATCAGTGGTCCTTGTGTGTCAGTGGTTATCAGTGGTCGTTATGTTTCAGTGCTTGTCAGTGGTCTTTGTGCGTCAGTGGTTATCAGTGGTCCTTGTGTGTCAGTGGTTATCAGTGGTCTTTGTGTGTCAGTGGTTATCAGTGGTCCTTGTGTGTCAGTGGTTAACAGTGGTCTTTGTGTGTCAGTGGTTATCAGTGGTCCTTGTGTGTCAGTGGTTATCAGCAGTCCTTGTTTGTCATTGGTTATCAGTGGTCCTTGTGTGTCATTGGTTATCAGTGGTCCTTGTGTGTCAGTGGTTATCAGTGGTCCTTGTGCGTCAGTGGTTATCAGTGGTCCTTGTGTGTCAGTGGTCCTTGTGTCAGTGGTCCTTGTGTCAGTGGTCCTTATGTTTCAATGGTTGTCAGTGGTCTTTGTGTGTCAGTGGTTATCAGTGGTCCTTGTGTGTCAGTATCAGTGGTCCTTGTGTGTCAGTGGTCTTTGTGCGTCAGTGGTTATCAGTGGTCCTTGTGTGTCAGTGATTATCAGTGGTCCTTGTGTGTCAGTGGTTATCAGTGGTCCTTGTGTGTCAGTGGTTATCAGTTGTCCTTGTGTCAGTGGTCCTTATGTTTCAGTGGTTGTCAGTGATCTTTGTGTGTCAGTGGTCCTTGTATGTCAGTGGTTATCAGTGGTCTTTGTGTGCCAGTGGTTATCAGTGGTCCTTGTGTGTCAGTGGTTATCAGTGGTCTTTGTGTGTCAGTGGTCCTTGTGTGTCAGTGGTTATCAGTGGTCCTTTTGTGGCATTGGCTATCAGTGGTCCTTGTGTGTCAGTGGTCATCAGTGGTCCTTGTGTCAGTATCAGTGGTCCTTGTGTGTCAGTGGTCTTTGTGTGTCATGGTTATCAGTGGTCCTTGTGTGTCAGTGAGTATCAGTGGTCCTTGTGTGTCAGTGGTCTTTGTGTGTCAGTGGTTATCAGTGGTCCTTGTGTGCCAGTGGTTATCAGTGGTCCTTGTGTGTCAGTGGTTATCGGTGGTCCTTGTGTGTCAGGGGTTATCAGTGGTCTTTGTATGTCAGTGGTCCTTGTGTGTCAGTTTTTATCAGTGGTCCTTGTGTCGGGAGTTATCAGTGGTCCTTGTCTCAGTGGCCTTGTGTGTCAGTGGTTATCAGTGGTCCTTGTGTCAGTGGTCCTTGTGTGTCAGTGGTTATCAGTGGTTTTTGTGTGTCAGTGGTTATCAGTGGTCTTTGTGTGTCAGTGGGTATCAGTGGTCTTCGTGTGTCAGTGGTCCTTGTGTGTCAATGGTTATCAGTAGTTCTTGTGTGTCAGTGGTTATCAGTGGTCTTTGTGTGTCAGTGGTTATCAGTGGTCCTTGTGTGTCATTGTCTATCAGTGGTCCTTGTGTGTCAGTGGTTATCAGTGGTCCTTGTGTGTCAGTGGTTATCAGTGGTCCTTGTGTCAGTGGTCCTTATTTTTCAGTGGTTGTCAGTGGTCTTTGTGTGTCAGTGGTTATCAGTGGTCCTTGTGTGTCTTTGAGGATCAGTGGTCCTTGTGCGTCAGTGGTCTTTGTGTGTCAGTGGTTATCAGTGGTCCTTGTGTGTTAGTGGTTATCAGTGGTCCTTGTGTGTTAGTGGTTGTCAGTGGTCCTTGTGTGTCAGTGATTATCAGTAGTCCTTGTGTGCCAGTGGTTATCAGTGGTCCTTGTGTCAGTGGTTATCAGTTGTCCTTGTGTCAGTGGTTATCAGTTGTCCTTGTGTCAGTGGTCCTTATGTTTCAGTGGTTGTCAGTGATCTTTGTGTCAGTGGTCCTTGTATGTCAGTGGTTATCAGTGGTCTTTGTGTGCCAGTGGTTGTCAGTGGTCCTTGTGTGTCAGTGGTTATCAGTGGTCTTTGTGTGTCAGTGGTCCTTGTGTGTCAGTGGTTATCAGTGGTCCTTTTGTGGCATTGGCTATCAGTGGTCCTTGTGTGTCAGTGGTTATCAGTGGTCCTTGTGTCAGTGAGTATCAGTGGTCCTTGTGTGTCAGTGGTCTTTGTGTGTCATGGTTATCAGTGGTCCTTGTGTGTCAGTGAGTATCAGTGGTCCTTGTGTGTCAGTGGTCTTTGTGTGTTAGTGGTTATCAGTGGTCCTTGTGTGCCAGTGGTTATCAGTGGTCCTTGTGTGTCAGTGGTTATCGGTGGTCCTTGTGTGTCAGGGGTTATCAGTGGTCTTTGTATGTCAGTAGTCCTTGTGTGTCAGTTTTTATCAGTGGTCCTTGTGTCGGGAGTTATCAGTGGTCCTTGTCTCAGTGGCCTTGTGTGTTAGTGGTTATCAATGGTCCTTGTGTCAGTGGTCCTTGTGTGTCAGTGGTTATCATTTGTTTTTGTGTGTCAGTGGTTATCAGTGGTCTTTGTGTGTCAGTGGTTATCAGTGGTCCTTGTGTGTCAGTGGTTATCAGTGGTCCTTGTGTGTTAGTGGTTGTCAGTGGTCCTTGTGTGTCAGTGATTATCAGTAGTCCTTGTGTGCCAGTGGTTATCAGTGGTCCTTGTGTCAGTGGTTCTTATGTTTCAGTGGTTGTCAGTGGTCTTTGTGTGTCAGTGTTTATCAGTGGTCCTTGTGTCAGTGGTTATCAGTGGTCCTTGTGTGTCAGTGATTATCAGTGGTCCTTGTGTGTCAGTGAGTATCAGTGGTCCTTGTGTGTCAGTGGTCTTTGTGCGTCAGTGGTTATCAGTGGTCCTTGTGTGTCAGTGAATATCAGTAGTCTTTGTGTGTCAGTGGTCCTTGTGTGTCAGTGGTTATCAGTGGTCCTTGTGTGTCAGTGATTATCAGTGGTCTTTGTGTGTCTGGTTATCAGTGGTCCTTGTGTGTCTGGTTTTCAGTGGTCCTTGTGTCAGTGGTCCTTATGTTTCAGTGGTTGTCAGTGGTCTTTGTGTGTCAGTGGTCCTTGTATGTCAGTGGTTATCAGTGGTCTTTGTGTGCCAGTGGTTATCAGTGGTCCTTGTGTGTCAGTGGTTATCATTGGTCTTTGTGTGTCAGTGGTCCTTGTGTGTCAGTGGTTATCAGTGGTCCTTTTCTGGCATTGGCTATCAGTGGTCCTTGTGTGTCAGTGGTTATCAGTGGTCCTTGTGTGTCAGTGGTTATCGGTGGTCCTTGTGTGTCAGGGGTTATCAGTGGTCTTTGTATGTCAGTGGTCCTTGTGTGTCAGTTTTTATCAGTGGTCCTTGTGTCGGGAGTTATCAGTGGTCCTTGTCTCAGTGGCCTTGTGTGTGAGTGGTTATCAGTGGTCCTTGTGTCAGTGGTCCTTGTGTGTCAGTGGTTATCAGTGGTTTTTGTGTGTCAGTGGTTATCAGTGGTCTTTGTGTGTCAGTGGGTATCAGTGGTCTTTGTGTGTCAGTGGTCCTTGTGTGTCAATGGTTATCAGTGGTTCTTGTGTGTCAGTGGTTATCAGTGGTCTTTGCGTGTCAGTGGTTATCAGTGGTCCTTGTGTGTCATTGTCTATCAGTGGTCCTTGTGTGTCAGTGGTTATCAGTGGTCGTTGTGTGTCAGTGGTTATCAGTGGTCCTTGTGTCAGTGGTCCTTATTTTTCAGTGGTTGTCAGTGGTCTTTGTGTGTCAGTGGTTATCATTGGTCCTTGTGTGTCTTTGAGGATCAGTGGTCCTTGTGCGTCAGTGGTTTTTGTGTGTCAGTGGTTATCAGTGGTCCTTGTGTGTTAATGGTTATCAGTGGTCCTTGTGTGTTAGTGGTTGTCAGTGGTCCTTGTGTGTCAGTGATTATCAGTAGTCCTTGTGTGCCAGTGGTTATCAGTGGTCCTTGTGTCAGTGGTTATCAGTTGTCCTTGTGTCAGTGGTCCTTATGTTTCAGTGGTTGTCAGTGATCTTTGTGTGTCAGTGGTCCTTGTATGTCAGTGGTTATCAGTGGTCTTTGTGTGCCAGTGGTTGTCAGTGGTCCTTGTGTGTCAGTGGTTATCAGTGGTCTTTGTGTGTCAGTGGTTATCAGTGGTCCTTGTGTCAGTATCAGTGGTCCTTGTGTGTCAGTGAATATCAGTAGTCTTTGTGTGTCAGTGGTCCTTGTGTGTCAGTGGTTATCAGTGGTCCTTGTGTGTCAGTGATTATCAGTGGTCTTTGTGTGTCAGTGGTTATCAGTGGTCCTTGTGTGTCTGGTTTTCAGTGGTCCTTGTGTCAGTGGTCCTTATGTTTCAGTGGTTGTCAGTGGTCTTTGTGTGTCAGTGGTCCTTGTATGTCAGTGGTTATCAGTGGTCTTTGTGTGCCAGTGGTTATCAGTGGTCCTTGTGTGTCAGTGGTTATCAGTGGTCTTTGTGTGTCAGTGGTCCTTGTGTGTCAGTGGTTATCAGTGGTCCTTTTCTGGCATTGGCTATCAGTGGTCCTTGTGTGTCAGTGGTTATCAGTGGTCCTTGTGTGTCAGTGGTCTTTGTGTGTCATGGTTATCAGTGGTTCTTGTGTGTCAGTGATTATCAGTGGTCCTTGTGTGTCAGTGGTCTTTGTGTGTCAGTGGTTATCAGTGGTCCTTGTGTGCCAGTGGTTATCAGTGGTCCTTGTGTGCCAGTGGTTATCAGTGGTCCTTGTGTGTCAGTGGTTATCGGTGGTCCTTGTGAGTCAGGGGTTATCAGTGGTCTTTGTATGTCAGTGGTCCTTGTGTGTCAGGGGTTATCAGTGGTCCTTGTGTCAGGAGTTATCAGTGGTCCTTGTCTCAGTGGTCCTTGTGTGTCAGTTTTTATCAGTGGTCCTTGTGTCAGTGGTCCTTGTGTGTCAGTGGTTTTTGTGTGTCAGTGGTTATCAGTGGTCTTTGTGTGTCAGGGGTTATCAGTGGTCCTTGTTTCAGGAGTTATCAGTGGTCCTTGTCTCAGTGGTCCTTGTGTGTCAGTGGTTATCAGTGGTCCTTGTGTCAGGGGTCCTTATGTTTCAGTGGTTGTCAGTGGTCTTTGTGTGTCAGTGGTTATCAGTGGTCTTTTTGTGTCTTTGAGGATCAGCGGTCCTTGTGCGTCAGTGGTCTTTGTGTGTCAGTGGTTATCAGTGGTCCTTGTGTGTTAGTGGTTATCAGTGGTCCTTGTGTGTTAGTGGTTGTCAGTGGTCCTTGTGTGTCAGTGGTTATCAGTAGTCCTTGTGTGTCAGTGGTTATCAGTGGTCCTTGTGTCAGTGGTCCTTATGTTTCAGTGGTTGTCAGTGGTCTTTGTGTGTCAGTGTTTATCAGTGGTCCTTGTGTCAGTGGTTATCAGTGGTCCTTGTGTGTCAGTGGTTATCGGTGGTCCTTGTGTGTCAGGGGTTATCAGAGGTCTTTGTATGTCAGTGGTCCTTGTGTGTCAGTGGTTATCAGTGATCCTTGTGTCAGCAGTTGTCAGTGGTCCTTGTCTCAGTGGTCCTTGTGTGCCAGTGGTTATCAGTGGCCCTTGCGTCAGTGGTCCTTGTGTGTCAGTGGTTATCAGTGGTTTTTGTGTGTCAGTGGTTATCAGTGGTCTTTGTGTGTCAGTGGTTATCAGTGGTCCTTTTGTGTCAGTCGTTATCAGTGGTCCTTGTGTGTCAGTGGTTATCAGTGGTCTTTGTGTGTCAGTTCTTATCAGTGGTCTTAGTGTGTCAGTGGTCCTTTTGTGTCAGTGGTTATCAGTGGTTCTTGTGTGTCAGTGGTTATCAGTGGTCTTTGTGTGTCAGTGGTTATCAGTGGTCCTTGTGTGTCATTGTCTATCAGTGGTCCTTGTGTGTCAGTGGTTATCAGTGGTCCTTGTGTCAGTGGTCCTTATTTTTCAGTGGTTGTCAGTGGTCTTTGTGTGTCAGTGGTTATCAGTGGTCCTTGTGTGTCTTTGAGGATCAGTGGTCCTTGTGCGTCAGTGGTCTTTGTGTGTCAGTGGTTATCAGTGGTCCTTGTGTGTTAGTGGTTATCAGTGGTCCTTGTGTGTTAGTGGTTGTCAGTGGTCCTTGTGTGTCAGTGGTTATCAGTAGTCCTTGTGTGCCAGTGGTTATCAGTGGTCCTTGTGTCATTTGTTCTCATGTTTCAGTGCTTGTCAGTGGTCTTTGTGTGTCAGTGTTTATCAGTGGTCCTTGTGTCAGTGGTTATCAGTGGTCCTTGTGTGTCAGTGGTTATCAGTGGTCCTTGTGTGTCAGTGAGTATCAGTGGTCCTTGTGTGTCAGTGGTCTTTGTGCGTCAGTGGTTATCAGTGGTCCTTGTGTGTCAATGAATATCAGTAGTCTTTGTGTGTCAGTGGTCCTTGTGTGTCAGTGGTTATCAGTGGTCCTTGTGTGTCAGTGATTATCAGTGGTCTTTGTGTGTCAGTGGTTATCAGTGGTCCGTGTGTGTCTGGTTTTCAGTGGTCCTTGTGTCAGTGGTCCTTATGTTTCTGGTTGTCAGTGGTCTTTGTGTGTCAGTGGTCCTTGTATGTCAGTGGTTATCAGTGGTCTTTGTGTGCCAGTGGTTATCAGTGGTCCTTGTGTGTCAGTGGTTATCAGTGGTCTTTGTGTCAGTGGTCCTTGTGTGTCAGTGGTTATCAGTGGTCCTTTTCTGGCATTGGCTATCAGTGGTCCTTGTGTGTCAGTGGTTATCAGTGGTCCTTGTGTGTCAGTGGTCTTTGTGTGTCATGGTTATCAGTGGTCCTTGTGTGTCAGTGATTATCAGTGGTCCTTGTGTGTCAGTGGTCTTTGTGTGTCAGTGGTTATCAGTGGTCCTTGTGTGCCAGTGGTTATCAGTGGTCCTTGTGTGCCAGTGGTTATCAGTGGTCCTTGTGTGTCAGTGGTTATCGGTGGTCCTTGTGAGTTAGGGGTTATCAGTGGTCTTTGTATATCAGTGGTCCTTGTGTGTCAGGGGTTATCAGTGGTCCTTGTGTCAGGAGTTATCAGTGGTCCTTGTCTCAGTGGTCCTTGTGTGTCAGTGGTTATCAGTGGTCCTATTGTCATTGGTCCTTGTGTGTCAGTGGTTATCAGTGGTTTTTGTGTGTCAGTGGTTATCAGTGGTCTTTGTGTGTCAGTGGTTATCAGTGGTCCTTGTGTGTCATTGTGTGTCAGTGGTCCTTGTGTGTCAGTGGTTATCAGTGGTCCTTGTGTCAGTGGTCCTTATGTTTCAGTGGTTGTCAGTGGTCTTTGTGTGTCAGTGGTTATCAGTGGTCCTTTTGTGTCTTTGAGGATCAGCGGTCCTTGTGTGTCAGTGGTCTTTGTGTGTCAGTGGTTATCAGTGGTCCTTGTATGTTAGTGGTTATCAGTGGTCCTTGTGTGTTAGTGGTTGTCAGTGGTCCTTGTGTGTCAGTGGTTATCAGTAGTCCTTGTGTGTCAGTGGTTATCAGTGGTCCTTGTGTCAGTGGTCCTTATGTTTCAGTGGTTGTCAGTGGTCTTTGTGTGTCAGTGTTTATCAGTGGTCCTTGTGTCAGTGGTTATCAGTGGTCCTTGTGTGTCAGTGGTTATCGGTGGTCCTTGTGTGTCAGGGGTTATCAGAGGTCTTTGTATGTCAGTGGTCCTTGTGTCAGTGGTTATCAGTGATCCTTGTGTCAGCAGTTGTCAGTGGTCCTTGTCTGAGTGGTCCTTGTGTGCCAGTGGTTATCAGTGGCCCTTGCGTCAGTGGTCCTTGTGTGTCAGTGGTTATCAGTGGTTTTTGTGTGTCAGTGGTTATCAGTGGTCTTTGTGTGTCAGTGGTTATCAGTGGTCCTTGTGTGTCAGTCGTTATCAGTGGTCCTTGTGTGTCAGTCGTTATCAGTGGTCTTTGTGTGTCAGTTCTTATCAGTGGTCTTCGTGTGTCAGTGGTCCTTGTGTGTCAGTGGTTATCAGTGGTTCTTGTGTGTCAGTGGTTATCAGTGGTCTTTGTGTGTCAGTGGTTATCAGTGGTCCTTGTGTGTCAGTCTTTATCAGTGGTCCTTGTGTGTCAGTGGTTGTTTATCAGTGGTCCTTGTGTATCAATGATTTATCAGTGGTCCTTGTCAGTGCTTTTTATCAGTGGACCTTGTATGTCAGTGGTCCATGTGTGTCAGTGGTTTTTTCATTGGTCCTTGTGTGTCAGTGGTTATCAGTTGTCCTTGTGTGTCAGTGGTTTTTATCAGTGGTCCTTGTGTGTCAGTGGTTTTTATCAGTGGTTCTTTTGTCAGTGGTTTTTATCAGTGGTCCTTGTGTGTCAGTGGTTTTTATCAGTGGTCCTTGTGTGCCAGTGGTTTTTATCAGTGGTCCTTGTATGTCAGTGGTTTTCATCAGTGGTCCTTGTCTCAGTGGTTTTTATCAGTGGTCCATGTGTGTCAGTGGTTTTCATCAGTGGTCCTTGTCTCAGTGGTTTTTATCAGTGGTTCTTGCGTGTCAGTGGTTTTTATCAGTGGTCCTTGTGTGTCGTTGGTTTTTTATCAGTGGTCCTTGTGTGTCAGTGGTTTTTATCAGTGGTCCTTGTGTGTAAGTGCTTCTCAGTTGTCCTTGTGCATTAGTGGTTGTTTGTCAGTCTTTGTGTGCCACTGGTTGTCAGTGGTTTTGTGTGTCACTGGTCCTGTGTTAGTAGCTCTTTGCCAGTGGTCGTTGTATGTCAGTGGTCTTTGTCTAACAGTGACCCTTGTCTGTTAGTGTTCGTTGTCTGTCAGTGGTCCTTGTGTGTACGTGGGTCTTGTGTGTTACTTGTTAATCTGCCAGTGGTCCTTGTGCCAGTATTTTTCTGTCAGTGGTCCTTGTGTGTCAGTGATCGTTGTCTAACAGTGGTCCTTGTCTGACAGTGGTCTTTGTCAATGGTCCTTGTCCAACATTGGTCCTTTTGTGTCAGCAGTCGTTGTCTACCGGAGGTCCTTCTTTCAGTGTTTGTCTCTCAGTAGTTCTTGTGTCAGTGGTCGTTGTTTGAGTGGTCATTGTCAGTGGTCGTAGTCTAACAGTTTTCCTTGTATGTGTGTGGTTGTCAGTAGTTCTTGTCATTGGTCGTTATCTACCAGTGGTCGTTGCCTAACTGGTCCTTGTGTCAATGGTCGTTGTCTAACAGTCGTCCTTGTGTGTCATTGGTCGGTGTGTCAATGGTCCTTGTGTGTCAGGGGTCGGTGTGTCAGTGGTCCTTGTGTGTCAGGGGTCGGTGTGTCAGTGGTCCTTGTGTGTCAGGGGTCGGTGTGTCAGTGGTCCTTGTGTGTCAGTGGTCGTTGTCTACCAGTGGTCATTGTCAGTGGTCGTTGTCTAACAGTGGGCCTTGAGTGTTAGTGGTCGTGGTCCTCGTTTGTCAGTGGTTGTTTGCCAGTTGTCCTCGTGTTAGTGGTCCTTGTGCATCAGTTGTCCTTGTGCTTTAGTGGTCCTTGTCTTTTAGTGGTCTTTTTCATTAGTGGTCCTTGTATCAGTGGTTGTCTGTCAGTAGTTCTTGTTTCAGTGGTCGTTGTTTACCAGGGGTCATTGTCAGTGGTCATAGTCTAATAGTGGTTCTTGTGTCAGTAGTCGTTTTCTAACAGTGGTCCTTGTGTATCAGTGGTCGTTGTCTGCTGGAGGTCCTTGTATCAGTAGATGTCTGTCAGTAGTTCTTGTGTCAGTGGTCGTTGTCTACCAATGGTCATGGTCAGTGATCTTTGTCTAACAGTGATCCTTGTGTGTCAGGGGTCGGTGTGTCAGTGGTCCTTGTGTGTCAGGGGTCGGTGTGCCAGTGGTCCTTGTGTGTCAGGGGTCGGTGTGTAAGTGGTCCTTGTGTGTCAGGGGTCGGTGTGTCAGTGGTCCTTGTGTGTCAGGGGTCGTTAGTCCGTCAGTGGTCCTTGTGTGTCAAGGGTCGGTGTGTCAGTGGTCGTTGTGTGTCAGGGGTCGGTGTGTCAGTGGTCGTTGTGTGTCAGGGGTCGGTGTGTCAGTGGTCCTTGTGTGTCAGGGGTCGGTGTGTCAGTGGTCCTTGTGTGTCAGGGGTCGGTGTGTCAGTGGTCCTTGTGTGTCAGGGGTCGGTGTGTCAGTGGTCCTTGTGTGTCAGGGGTCGGTGTGTCAGTGGTCCTTGTGTGTCAGGGGTCGGTGTGTCAGTGGTCCTTGTGTGTCAGGGGTCGGTGTGTCAGTGGTCCTTGTGTGTCAGGGGTCGGTGTGTCAGTGGTCCTTGTGTGTCAGGGGTCGGTGTGTCAGTGGTCCTTGTGTGTCAGGGGTCGGTGTGTCAGTGGTCCTTGTGCGTCAGGGGTCGGTGTGTCAGTGGTCCTTGTGCGTCAGGGGTCGGTGTGTCAGTGGTCCTTGTGTGTCAGGGGTCGGTGTGTCAGTGGTCCTTGTGTGTCAGGGGTCGGTGTGTCAGTGGTCCTTGTGTGTCAGGGGTCGGTTTGTCAGTGGTCCTTGTGTGTCAAGGGTCGATGTCTACAAGTGGTCTTGTGCCAGTGGTTGTTTACCAGTAGTCATTGTCTAACACTGGTCCTTGTGTGTACGTGGGTATTGTGTCAAGGGTCGTTAGTCCGTCAGTGGTCCTTGTGTGTCAGTGGTCGATGTCTACAAGCTCTTTATCAGTGGTTGTTTGTAGTTCTTGTGCCAGTGGTCGTTGTTTACCAGTGGTCACTGTCAGTGGTCGTTGTCTAACAATGGGCCTTGTGTGTCAGTGGTCGTGGTCCTCGTTTGTCAGTGGTTGTTTGCCAATTGTCCTCGTGTCAGTAGTCCTTGTGCATCAGTGGTCCTTGTGCATCAGTGGTCCTTGTGCATCAGTGGTCCTTGTGTATCAGTGATCCTTGTGTATCAGTGGTCCTTGTGCATCAGTGGTCCTTGTGCATCAGTGTCCTTGTGCTTTAGTGGTACTTGTCTGTTAGTGGTCTTTTTCAGTGGTCGTTGTCTAACAGTGGTCTTTGTATCAGTGGTTGTCTGTCATTAGTTCTTGTTTCAATGGTCGTTGTTTACCAGGGGTCATTGTCAGTGGTCGTTTTTACCAATGGCCATTGTCAGTGGTCTTTGTCTACCAGTGGTCCTCGTGTGTCAGGGGTCGGTTTGTCAGTGGTCCTTGTGTGTCAGTGATTGTTGTCTAGCAGTGGTCCTTGCCAGTGATCGTCTATCAGTGGTCGTATTTACCAGTGGTCCTTGTGTCAGTAGTCTTGTATGTCAGTGGTCCTTGTGTGTTAATGGTTGTCAGTGGCCTTATGTATCACTGGTCTGTGTGTGTGTCAGCGGTCCATGTGTGTCAGTGGTCCTTGTGTGTCAGTGATCCTGTGTTAGTAACTCTTTGCCAGTGATCCTTGTTTGTCAGTAGTCGTCTGCTAGTGGTCCTCGTTTGTCAGTGGTCGTCTGCCAGTAGTCCTTGTGCGTCAGTGGTCCTTGTTCGTCAGTGGTCCTTGTCTGTCAGTGGTCGTTGTCTAACAGTGGTCCTTGTGTGTCTGCGGTTGTCTAACATTAGTCCTTGTGTCGGTGGTCGTTGTCTGTGGTCGTTGTCTGTCAGTGGTCCTTGTGTGTCAGTGGTCGATGTCTACAAGTGGTCCTTTATCGGTGGTTGTCTCTAGTTCTTATGTCAGTTGTCGTTGTCTACCAATGGTCATTATCAGTCGTCTTTGTCTAACAGTGGTACTTGTGTGTCAGGGGTCGGCGTGTCAGTGCTTCTTGTGTCAGTGGTCATTGTCTAACAGTGGTCGTTCTGTGCCAGTGGTCGTTGTCTAACAGTAGTCCTTGTGTGTCAGTGGTCGTTGTCTAACAGTGATCCTTGTGTGGCATAGTCGTTGTCTAACAGTGGTTCTTGTGTGTCATTGGTCGTTGTCTAACAGTGGTCCTTGTGTATCAATGGTCGTTGTCTACCAGTGGTTATTGTCTAACAGTGGTCCTTGTGTGTCAGTGGTTGTGGTCCTCGTTTGCCCGTGGTTGTCTGCTAGTTGCCCTCGTGTGTCAGTGGTCCTTATGCATCATTTGTCCTTGTGCGTTAGTGGTCCTAGTTTGTCACTGGTCGTTGTTTGGTCGTTGTCTGCCAGTGGTCCTTGTCTGTCGGTTCTTGTGTGTACGTGGGTCTTGTGTGTCCGTGGTCGTTGTTTGCCAGTGGTCCTTGTGTGTCAAAGTCGTTGTGTAACAGTGGTTCTTGTCTAACAGTGGTCGTTGCCTAACAGTGGTCCTTGTCAGTGGTCGTATTACCAGTGGTCCTTGTGTCAGTGATCGTCTAATAATGATCGTTGTATCTGCCAGTGGTCGTTGTTTAACATTGATCGTTTTATCTATGAGCGGTCAGTGGTCGTTGACTGCCAGTAGTCCTTGCATATCTGTGGTTGTCTTCCAGTTGACCTTGTGTTTCAATGGTCGTTGTCTGACAGTGGTCCTTATGCCAGTGGTCGTTGTCTATCAGTGATCGTTATCTAACAGTGGTCCTTGTGTGTTAGTGGTCGTGTCTACCAGTGATCAATGAGTGTTAGTGGTCATTGTCTGCAAGTGATCCTTGTGTGCCAGTGGTCATAGTGTTTACCAGTGGTCTTTAAGTGTAGTGGTGCGGTCGTTGTGTCTGACAATAATTATTATGTAACTAGACAGTGTTCGTCAGTAGTCACTGTATCTGCTAGTATTTGTCTGCCAGTGGTAGTTTGATCTACCAGTTGTCAGTCTGCCAGCGGTCGTTGTCTGGAAGTGTCATTAAGCGCCCGCGGTCGTTGTCTCAGTGGTTTTTACCTGTCATTGGTAGTTGAATCTACCAGTGTCGTGTCTGCCAGTGACCAGTGAGTCTATCAGTCGTCATTGTCTGCAGGTGATTGTTGTGTGTGCCAGTGGTCGTTAAATATTATTACTAGCAGTTATTGGTCATTATGTTAGACAGTGGTCGTTAGGTGCAATGGACGCTGTCATAAATCGTTGTGACTATCACTTTTTTGTTTCTGCCAGTGGTCGTCAGGTGTCAATGATCGTTGAGTTTCAGTCGTCTGCTAGTGGTTTTTGTGTCAGTGGTTCTTTTCAGTGGTCGTTGTCTGATATGAGTAATTGTCTGCTAGTGATCCTCGTCTTAATGGTTGACTCAGTGGTCGTTGTATCAATCAGTGGTTGTGTGTGTTAGTGGTTGTCTGTCAGTGGATGTTGTGTCAGTCAGTGGTCGTTGTGTCAGTCAGTGGTCGTTGTATCAGTGGTCGTTGTGTGTCAGTGGATGCTGTCAGTGGTTGTACATGTCAGTGGATGCTGTCAGTGATCCTCGTGTCTCATTGGTCGTTGTGTCTACCAGTGATCCTCGTGTCTCATTGGTCGTTTTGTCTGCCAGTGACCCTCGTGTCTCATTGGTCGTTGTGTCTGCCAGTGATCCTCGTGTCTCATTGGTCGTTGTGTCTGCCAGTGACCCTTGTGTCTCAATGGTCGTTGTGTCTGCCAGTGATCCTCGTCTCAATAGCCGTTGTTTCTGTCAGTGGTCGTTGTGTCTGCCTGTGATCCTCGTGTCTCAATGGTCGTTGTGTCTGCCAGCGATCCTCATGTCTCCAGTGGGTTGTGTCTACCTGTGATCCTCGTGTCTCCAGTGGGCGCTGTGTCTACCAATGATCCTTGTGTCTCCAGTGGGCGTTGTCTGCCAGTGATCCTCGTGTCTCAATGGTCTTTGTGTCTGTCAGTGGCTGTTGTGTCTGCCAGTGGTCGTTATGTCTTCCAGTGATCCTTGTGTCTCAGTGGTCGTTGTGTCTGCCAGTGGTCCTCGTGTCTCACTGGTCGTTGTGTCTGTCAGTGGTCCTCGTGTCTCACTGGTCGTTGTGTCTGCCTGTGGTCGAGTTGTCTGCCAGTGATCCTCGTGTCTCAGTGGCCGTGTCTTCCAGTGATCCCCCTGTCTCAGTGGTCGTGTCTGCCAATGATCCCCGTGTCTCAGTGGTCGTGTCTGCCAGTGATCCCCGTGTCTCAGTGATCGTGTCTGCCAGTGATCCTCGTGTCTCAAT
>NC_091309.1:36684608-36704608 GCF_038502225.1 Cherax quadricarinatus | reverse complement strand
CACCAGCCGTCACGTTACAACCTCGCTCCTGCCTGTACAATTTTCTCTCGAAGCCTACCATCAACACCAGCCGCCACGTTACAACCTCGCTCCTGCCTGTACAATTTTCTCCCGAAGCCTACCATCAACACCAGCCGCCACGTTACAACCTCGCTCCTGCCTGTACAATTTTCTCTCGAAGCCTACCATCAACACCAGCCGCCACGTTACAACCTCGCTCCTGCCTGTACAATTTTCTCTCCCAAGGTGTATTTTATTGACCTGAAAAAGTCTCTTGTACAGGCGAACTGTAATAGTTTCCAGTTATTGCTTTTGTGTGTCTGTTTATAACAGCTCTCAACTGTAGCTAAATAATGAGGTATACTTGATGTTACTGAAGATACAGTTTTTGTTAGGATATCTGTATATTTTTCGCGGTCATGGTCTACAGTAAATTGTTATAGAATCAGAAAGTTAAGTTCAGCGACAGTATTAGCATTACTGCACTGCAATGTAACAGTTCGTTATTCTCTTTTATCTGAGCACTTCCTTATCGCCCTATATTTGAACGCTTTCTTATTGTTTTATTATCACCATTTATCTGAGCACCTTCTTATCGCTCTTTATTTGAGCACTTTATCGTCCTTTAGTTTACAAGACCTTAAGTACTTGGTTTGCTGGTGTATTAGATTTACAACCTGTTTACTACAGGTTTATTAAAGTTGCACGTAACCTGTACAACAGTCAAGGATACTGGACAAAGTAAACTCACGGTGTATATACACAGACCTGCACATCTGTGTATATTCATTAAGAAATAAACATCTGTTGGTGTAAATAGTCTTGTACTGTTGTATAGTTTCGGCTAAAAAGGAAAAGCATATGTATACACAAGAGAGGTATACACCTCTCTCTGTAAATGACAAATGTTACTCTCGGTATTTTATAAGTAAAAATTGAGCGTTGTAAATCATTGAACTCAGATGTACGAGAAAGTCTTCCCTCAGAATAGGACGTTGAACCCCCACAGTTGTGTGGTGTTACTTCCAACAAGAAATCATCGAATCCAGCAGTTTGGCGAAATTATTTCCGTGGATAAAAAATAAGTAATTGAACTCAGTATATATTTTGGGACGGGTTGCTCTTGCCAATAAAAAGTGTGTATGGGGAGGGGTGAAGTATGATTGTAGGGGAGTCGTGACTGGTGTTGTGTATGTTGTGTGTGTAGTGTATGTTGTGTGTATGTGTATGTGTGATGTAGTGTATGTTGTGTGTGATGTACTGTATGTTGTGTGTGATGTATGTTGTGTGTGATGTAGTGTATGATGTGTGTGATGTATGTTATGTGTGATGTAGCGTATGTTGTGTGTGATGTATGTTATGTGTGATGTAGCGTATGTTGTGTGTAATGTATGTTGTGTGTGATGTAGGGTGTGTTGTGTGTGATGTATGTTGTGTGTGATGTATGTTATGTGTGATGTAGCGTATGTTGTGTGTAATGTATGTTGTGTGTGATGTAGGGTGTGTTGTGTGTGATGTATGTTGTGTGTGATGTAGTGTATGTTGTGTGTGATGTATGTTGTGTGTGATGTAGTGTATGTTGTGTGTGATGTATGTTGTGTGTGATGTAGTGTATGTTGTGTGTAATGTATGTTATGTGTGATGTAGCGTATGTTGTGTGTAATGTATGTTGTGTGTGATGTAGGGTGTGTTGTGTGTGATGTATGTTGTGTGTGATGTAGTGTATGTTGTGTGTGATGTATGTTGTGTGTGATGTAGTGTATGTTGTGTGTGATGTATGTTGTGTGTGATGTAGTGTATGTTGTGTGTGATGTATGTTATGTGTGATGTAGCGTATGTTGTGTGTAATGTATGTTGTGTGTGATGTAGGGTGTGTTGTGTGTGATGTATGTTGTGTGTGATGTAGTGTATGTTGTGTGTGATGTATGTTGTGTGTGATGTAGTGTATGTTGTGTGTGATGTATGTTATGTGTGATGTAGTGTATGTTGTGTGCGATGTATGTTATGTGTGATGTAGGGTGTGTTGTGTGTGATGTATGTTGTGTGTGATGTAGTGTTTGTTGTGTGTGATGTAGTGTATGTTGTGTGTGATGTATGTTGTGTGTGATGTAGTGTATGTTGTGTGTGATGTATGTTGTGTGTGATGTAGGGTGTGTTGTGTGTGATGTATGTTGTGTGTGATGTATGTTGTGTGTGATGTAGGGTGTGTTGTGTGTGATGTATGTTGTGTGTGATGTATGTTGTGTGTGATGTAGGGTGTGTTGTGTGTGATGTATGTTGTGTGTGATGTAGTGTATGTTGTGTGTGATGTATGTTGTGTGTGATGTAGTGTATGTTGTGTGTGATGTATGTTGTGTGTGATGTAGTGTATGTTGTGTGTGATGTATGTTATGTGTGATGTAGTGTATGTTGTGTGCGATGTATGTTATGTGTGATGTAGGGTGTGTTGTGTGTGATGTATGTTGTGTGTGATGTAGTGTTTGTTGTGTGTGATGTAGTGTATGTTGTGTGTGATGTATGTTGTGTGTGATGTAGTGTATGTTGTGTGTGATGTATGTTGTGTGTGATGTAGGGTGTGTTGTGTGTGATGTATGTTGTGTGTGATGTAGTGTATGTTGTGTGTGATGTATGTTGTGTGTGATGTAGTGTATGTTGTGTGATATATGTTGTGTGATGTAGTGTATGTTGTGTGATGTAGTGTATGTTGTGTGTGATGTTGCGTGTGATGTAGTGTATGTTGTGTGTGATGTAGTGTATGCTGTGTGTGATGTAGTGTATGTTGTGTGTGATGTATGTTGCGTTTGATGTAGTGTATGGTGTGTGTGATGTAGTGTATGTTGTGTGTGATGTATGCTGTGTTTGATGTAGTGTATGTTGTGTGTGATGAAGTGTATGTTGTGTGTGATATATGTTGTGTTTGATGTAGTGTATGTTGTGTGTGATGTAGTGTATGTTGTGTGTGATGTAGTGTATGTTGTGTGTGATGAAGTGTATGTTGTGTGTGATGTAGTGTATGTTGTGTGTGATGTAGTGTATGTTGTGTGTGATGAAGTGTATGTTGTGTGTGATGTAGTGTATGTTGTGTGATGTAGTGTATGTTGTGTGTGATGAAGTGTATGTTGTGTGTGATGTATGTTGTGTTTGATGTAGTGTATGTTGTGTGTGATGCAGTGTATGTTGTGTGTGATGAAGTGTATGTTGTGTGTGATGTAGTGTATGTTGTGTATGATGAAGTGTATGTTGTGTGTGATGTATGTTGTGTGTGATGAAGTGTATATTGTGTGTGATGAAGTGTATATTGTGTGTGATGTAGTGTATGTTGTGTGTGATGTAGTGTATGTTGTGTGTGATGTATGTTGTGTGTGATGTAGTGTATGTTGTGTGTGATGTAGTGAATGTTGTGTGATGTAGTGTAGTTTGTGTGTGATGTAGTGTATGTTGTGTGATGTAGTGCATGTTGTGTGTGATGAAGTGTATGTTGTGTGTGATGTATGTTGTGTTTGATGTAGTGTATGTTGTGTGTGATGTAGTGTATGTTGTGTGATGTAGTGTATGTTGTGTGTGATGTAGTGTATGTTGTCTGCGATGAAGTGTATATTGTGTGTGATGAAGTGTATGTTGTGTGTGATGTATGTTGTGTGTGATGTAGTGTATGTTGTGTGTGATGTATGTTGTGTGTGATGTAGTGTATGTTGTGTGTGATGTAGTGAATGTTGTGTGATGTAGTGTAGTTTGTGTGTGATGTAGTGTATGTTGTGTGATGTAGTGCATGTTGTGTGTGATGAAGTGTATGTTGTGTGTGATGTATGTTGTGTTTGATGTAGTGTATGTTGTGTGTGATGTAGTGTATGTTGTGTGATGTAGTGTATGTTGTGTGTGATGTAGTGTATGTTGTCTGCGATGAAGTGTATATTGTGTGTGATGAAGTGTATGTTGTGTGTGATGTATGTTGTGTGTGATGTAGTGTATGTTGTGTGTGATGTATGTTGTGTGTGAAGTGTATGTTGTGTGTGATGTAGTGTATGTTGTGTGTGATGTATGTTGTGTTTGATGCAGTGTATGTTGTGTGATGAAGTGTATGTTGTGTGTGATGTATGTTGTGTGTGAAGTGTATGTTGTGTGTGATGTAGTGTATGTTGTGTTTGATGTAGTGTATGTTGTGTGTGATGTATGTTGTGTTTGATGTAGTGTATGTTGTGTGTGATGAAGTGTATGTTGTGTGTGATGTAGTGTATGTTGTGTGTGATAAAGTGTATGTTGTGTGTGATGTAGTGTATGTTTTGTGATGTAGTGTATGTTGTGTGTGATGAAGTGTATGTTGTGTGTGATGTATGTTGTGTTTGATGTAGTGTATGTTGTGTGTGATGTATGTTGTGTGTGATGTAGTGTATGTTGTATGTGATGTAGTGTATGTTGTGTGTGAAGTGTATGTTGTGTGTGATGTAGTGTATGTTGTGTGTGATGAAGTGTATGTTGTGTGTGATGAAGTGTATATTGTGTGTGATGAAGTGTATATTGTGTGTGATGTAGTGTATGTTGTGTGATGTAGTGTATGTTGTGTGTGATGTAGTGTATGTTGTGTGTGATGAAGTTTATGTTGTGTGTGATGTAGTGTATGTTGTGTGTGATGTAGTGTATGTTGTGTGTGATGTAGTGTATGTTGTGTGATGTAGTGTATGTTGTGTGTGATGTAGTGTATGTTGTGTGTGATGAAGTGTATGTTGTGTGTGATGAAGTGTATATTGTGTGTGATGAAGTGTATATTGTGTGTGATGTAGTGTATGTTGTGTGTGATGAAGTGTATGTTGTGTGTGATGAAGTGTATATTGTGTGTGATGAAGTGTATATTGTGTGTGATGAAGTGTATGTTGTGTGTGATGAAGTGTATGTTGTGTGTGATGAAGTGTATGTTGTGTGTGATCAAGTGTATATTGTGTGTGATGAAGTGTATGTTGTGTGTGATGTAGTGTATGTTGTGTGTGATGAAGTGTATGTTGTGTGTGATGAAGTGTATGTTGTGTGTGATGAAGTGTATGTTGTGTGTGATGTAGTGTATGTTGTGTGTGATTTAGTGTATGTTGTGTGTGATGAAGTGTATGTTGTGTGTGATGTATGTTGTGTGTGATGAAGTGTATGTTGTGTGTGATGTATGTTGTGTGTGATGTATGTTGTGTGTGATGTAGTGTATGTTGTGTGTGATTTAGTGTATGTTGTGTGTGATGAAGTGTATGTTATGTGTGATGTATGTTGTGTGTGATGAAGTGTATGTTGTGTGTGATGAAGTGTATATTGTCTGTGATGAAGTGTATATTGTGTGTGATGAAGTATATGTTGTGTGTGATGAAGTGTATATTGTGTGTGATGAAGTGTATGTTGTGTGTGATGAAGTGTATGTTGTGTGTGATGAAGTGTATATTGTGTGTGATAAAGTGTATGTTGTGTGTGATGAAGTATATGTTGTGTGTGATGAAGTGTATGTTGTGTGTGATGTAGTGTATGTTGTGTGTGATGAAGTGTATGTTGTGTGTGATGTAGTGTATGTTGTGTGTGATGAAGTATATGTTGTGTGTGATGAAGTGTATGTTGTGTGTGATGAAGTGTATGTTGTGTGTGATGAAGTGTATGTTGTGTGTGATGAAGTGTATGTTGTGTGTGATGAAATATATGTTGTGTGTGATGTATGTTGTGTGTGATGAAGTGTATATTGTCTGTGATGAAGTGTATATTGTGTGTGATGAAGTGTATGTTGTGTGTGATGTAGTGTATGTTGTGTGTGATGAAGTGAATGTTGTGTGTGATGAAGTATATGTTGTGTGTGATGAAGTGTATGTTGTGTGTGATGAAGTGTATGTTGTGTGTGATGAAGTGTATGTTGTGTGTGATGAAGTGTATGTTGTGTGTGATGAAGTGTATGTTGTGTGTGATGAAGTGTATGTTGTGTGTGATGAAGTGTATGTTGTGTGTGATGAAGTGTATGTTGTGTGTGATGAAGTGTATATTGTGTGTGATGAAGTGTATGTTGTGTGTGATGTAGTGTATGTTGTGTGTGATGAAGTATATGCTGTGTGTGATGTAGTGTATGTTGTGTGTGATGAAGTGTATGTTGTGTGTGATGAAGTGTATATTGTCTGTGATGAAGTGTATATTGTGTGTGATGAAGTGTATGTTGTGTGTGATGTAGTGTATGTTGTGTGTGATGAAGTGTATGTTGTGTGTGATGTAGTGTATGTTGTGTGTGATGAAGTGTATGTTGTGTGTGATGTAGCGTATGTTGTGTGATGAAGTGTATGTTGCTTGTGATGTAGTGTATGTTGTGTGTGATGTAGTGTATGTTGTGTGTGATGTAGGGTATGTTGTGTGTGATGAAGTGTATGTTGTGTGTGATGTAGTGTATGTTGTGTGTGATGAAGTGTATGTTGTGTGTGATGAAGTGTATGTTGTGTGTGATGTAGTGTATGTTGTGTGTGATGAAGTGTATGTTGTGTGTGATGAAGTGTATATTGTGCGTGATGAAGTGTATGTTGTGTGTGATGAAGTGTATGTTGTGTGTGATGTAGTGTATGTTGTGTGTGATGAAGTGTATGTTGTGTGTGATGAAGTGTATGTTGTGTGTGATGAAGTGTATATTGTGTGTGATGTAGTGTATGTTGTGTGTGATGTAGTGTATGTTGTGTGTGATGTAGTGTATGTTGTGTGTGATGTAGTGTATGTTGTGTGTGATCAAGTGTATGTGTGCAGACGTGTGATAGCTTCTCAACAACCACTTACAAAATATAACGTATGGAAGTGTATATACACCCAGAGGTGTATATATACTTTATACGCAGTGTATGTACGTCCTAACGTGAATATCTCTGTATATACACCCAGAAGTGAGTATCTGTGTAGTTACACCGAGAGGTGCCCATGTCTATTATCTTAGTGTATGTGTACCGAGAAATTTGTATATCTGTATATACACCGAGAGGTGTATATTCAGATACAGACGCACCGCGGCCGCTAGAGGGAGATTCGTCTATAAAAACTTGCATTTGTGGTCACAGTACTCACCTATTTGTACTCACCTATTTGTGGTTGCAGGGGTCGAGTCACAGCTCCTGGCCCCGCCTCTTCGCTGATTGCTACTAGGTCCTCTCTCTCCCTGCCCCATGAGCTCTATCATACCTCGCCTTAAAACTATGTATGGTTCCTGCCTCCACCACATCACTTTCTAGGCTATTCCATGGCCTGACTACTCTATGACTGAAGAAATACTTCCTAACATCCCTTTGATTCATCTGAGTCTTCAACTTCCAATTGTGACCTCTTGTGTCTGTGTCCCATCTCTGGAACATCCCGTCTTTGTCCACCTCGTCTATTCCGCGCAGTATTTTATATGTCGTTATCATGTCTCCCCTGACCCTCCTGGCCTCCAGTGTCGTCAGGCCGATTTCCCTCAACCTTTCTTCATAGGACAATCCCCGTAGCTCTGGGACTAGTCTTGTTGCAAACCTTTGCACTTTCTCTAATTTCTTGACGTGCTTGACTAGGTGTGGATTCCAAACTGGTGCTGCATACTCCAGTATGGGCCTGACGTAGATGGTGTACAGAGTCTTAAACGAATCCTTACTGAGGTATCGGAACGCTATCCGTAGGTTTGCCAGGCGCCCGTATGCTGCAGCAGTTATCTGATTGATGTGCGCCTCAGGAGATATGCTCGGTGTTATACTCACCCCCAGATCTTTTTCCTTTAGTGAGGTTTGCAGTCTTTGGCCATCTAAACTATATTGTGTCTGCGGTCTTCTTTGCCCTTCCCCAATCTTCATGACTTTGCATTTGGCAGGGTTAAATTCTAGGAGCCAGTTGCTGGACCAGGCTTGTAGCCTGTCCAGATCTCTTTGTAGTCCTGCCTGATCCTCGTCCGATTCGATTCTTCTCATTAACTTCACATCGTCTGCAAACAAGGACACTTCTGAGTCTATCCCTTCCGTTATGTCGTTCACGTATACCAAGAACAGCACAGGTCCTAGGACTGACCCCTGTGGAACCCCGCTTGTCACAGGCGCCCACTCTGACACCTCGTCGCGTACCATGACTCGTTGTTTCCTCCCTGTCAGATATTCTCTGATCCATTGCAGTGCCTTTCCTGTTATGTGTGCCCGATCCCCTAGCTTTTGCAGTAACCTCTTGTGAGGAACTGTGTCGAAAGCCTTCTTGCAGTCCAAAAATACGCAGTCGATCCACCCCTCTCTCTCTTGTCTTACTTCTGTCACCTTGTCATAAAACTCTAGTAGGTTTGTGACACAGGATTTTCCTTCCCTGAAACCGTGCTGGTTGTCAATTATACACTTGTTTCTTTCCAGGTGCCCCACCACTCTCCTCCTGATGATCTTCTCCATGACCTTGCATACTATACACGTTAGAGATACAGGTCTGTAGTTTAGTGCCTCATGTCTGTCTCCCTTTTTAAAAATTGGGACTACATTTGCCATTTTCCATACCTCAGGGAGTTGCCCAGTTTCAAATGATGTGTTGAAGATCTTTGTTAATGGCTCACACAATATCTCTGCTCCCTCTTTAAGGACCCATGGAGAGATGTTGTCTGGTCCCACCGCCTTTGAGGTGTCAAGTTCGCATAGCAGCTTCTTCACCTCCTCCTTGGTTATATGTACCTCATCCAGCACTTGCTGGTGTGCCCCCCTGTTCTGATTTCTTGGAGTCCTACTGGTTTCCACTGTAAATACCTCTTTAAATCTTGTGTTGAGCTCCTGACATACCTCTCGGTCGTTTCTTGTGAATTCCCCATCACCCTTCCTCAGTCTGATTACCTGGTCCTTGACTGTTGTTTTCCTCCTGATGTGGCTGTACAACAGCTTCGGGTCAGTCTTTACTTTTGATGCTATGTCATTTTCATATTGTCTCTGAGCCTCCCTTCTTATCTGTGCATATTCGTTTCTGGCTCTTCGGCTGATTTCTTTATTTTCCTGAGTTCTCTGTCTTCTGTACCTTTTCCATTCTCTATTACACCTAGTTTTTGCCTCCCTACACCTTTGGGTGAACCAAGGACTCGTTCTGTTCTTCCCATTATTTCTGTTTCCCTTGGGAACAAACCTCTCCTCTGCCTCCTTGCATTTTGTTGCTACATAGTCCATCATTTCTTGTACTGGTTTTCCTGTCAGTTCCCTCTCCCACTGAATGTCTTGAAGGAAGTTCCTCATGCCTGAGTAGTTCCCCCTTTTGTAGTTTGGTTTTTCCCAGCCTATTCCTGCTACTCTCTCCACTTGGAGCTCAACTATGTAGTCGAAGCACAGAACCACATGATCACTAGCTCCCAGGGGCCTTTCATACATGATACCCTCGATGTCCGAACTACTCATGGTGAATACAAGGTCCAACCTTGCTGGTTCATCCTCTCCTCTCTCTCTGGTAGTGTCTCTAACATGTTGATGCATGAGGTTCTCCAGTACCACATCCATCATCTTGGCTCTCCATGTTTCGGGACCCCCATGGGGCTCCAGGTTTTCCCAGTCAATCTCCTTGTGATTGAAATCACCCATAACTAGTAACTTTGCTCCCCCCATGTGTGCTCTCCTGGCCACCTCGGCTAGTGTGTTGATCATTGCTCTGTTGCTCTCATCGTATTCTTCTCTTGGCCTCCTGCAGTTCTGTGGTGGGTTGTACATTACTGCAATTATCACCTTATGTCCCTCAGACTGGATTGTTCCTACTAAGTAGTCCCTTTCGCCCATGCCATCCATTCCTTCCATTTTCTCAAAACCCCACTGGTTTTTAATGAGCAGTGCAACTCCTCCTCCCCCTCTCCTCCCTCTGTCTTTCCTGAAGATTTGATATCCGGATGGAAAGATTGAATCTGTTATTATTCTGGTGAGTTTTGTTTCTGTGAGTGCTATTATGTCTGGGGATGTCTCTTTGATTCTTTCGTGCCACTCCTCATACTTGTTTGTTATTCCATCTGCATTTGTATACCACACCTTCAACTTCTTTTCTAAGACTGTGGTCTGGGAAGTATATTGGGGTTGGGGAAGTGGGAGACCTGGTAAGGAACTATGGGTTGTTGCTGTGGGGGTGAAGTTTGTAATGTAGTGGGTGGGGGCATTGGATGTGGCATGGGTGTTTTGATTTAGAGTGTTTGGTTGCACTGGGGTTGACCTGGTTGGGAGGCTTCTATAGAAAGTTGTGAGGGAGGCTGTATTAGATCTTCTTCCTGGGTCTGGGATCTCCTGTCTGTCTTCTCCATCCCCTCTCTTTCCTCCTTTCGCCTTTGTACCATCTCTCTCAGTTTCTTCCTTTCTTCTTGTGTTCTGTCACGGTCGAGATACACCCTCCTGTATGCCGTCATGTCCCTTAATCGTGCTTTCTCCTGCAGTATCCTGGTCCGAGTCGCTTCTGCCTTGAAGGTCACTCTCACTGGCCGGGTTCTTTTTTTTACAAACCCCCCTATTCTCCGAAAATTTTCCAGCTGGGTCATATCGTCTTCTCCTATTGCTTTCATGATGCTTTCAATTGCTTTTTTTTCCCCTTGTTTTCTTGCTTCATATGTTTCCCCTTCAACTTCCTGGAGCCCATACACAAAGACTGACCTCACCCTTTCATTCTCCCACTGCATATCCCTGTGTATCCCCTCATTTAATTTGGTTTCCTCCACTGCAGCTTTCCTTTCATCAGTTTCACTGGCTAATGTACTTGGGCTCAGTGACCTGTCATTTTCCCTTCTCGGCTTTCCTTGGGCTCTGTTGTTGTCTGTTAGGGCCTCCACATAAAGCTTAGCTCTTTCATTTGCTACAGTCTCCTCTGATAGAGCATCTCCATGCAGTTGTGCCCCTTCTTTCCCTACAGTCCCCTTATTTGTGGCTGAGGTAGCAGTCTCTGATGTCAATCCCAAAATGTTCTTTAGTTCTTTATGCTGTTTCAGATTTTTCAGTTCCTCTTCTAAACTCTGTATCCTAGCTTCTGCTGTTTTGACATGCACCTCCCACTTCCTGCTTTCCATATCTATCCTCTCTTCCATTCTCATGCTAAGTTCTTCTAGTTTCTTTTCCCATTCATGATCCCTTTTTATGAGCTCTGCTGCCCAATCTTCCTTTGCATTTTCCTCCTCCTGTCCCTTGGTTTTTCTTGTTGCTCTCTGGCAACCCATTTTTGTTTTATCCTGATTGCCTCAGAGTGGGAAACCTATGTAGTTCTGTATGTTAGGTTAGTAGTGTGTGTGTCAGAGTGTCGGGGGGGGGGGGAAGTAGTGGAGGAACTGTGGCTATTTGGGAGCTGAGTGGGGAGGGGTGGGGAGGGTTTGGGGTGAACGGGGGAGGGGAGGGTGATCGAGGGAGGTGATGGATCAGGGGAAGTAGTGAGATGTCGGTGGTGAGGGGGGAGTGTGTGTGTGTCTGGATATGTGTGTGTGTGTGTGTGTGTGTGTGTGTGTGTGTGTGTGTGTGTGTGTGTGTGAGTGTGTAATTTTGTGTGTAATTGTGTGTGGAATTATGTGTGGGTTTATTATGTACTGAAAGGTAGGTGGCTTGTGCTTTAAGGTAAGTCTCAGTGGTCCTTGGCTGCCCACACCTTCTTGTGACCTGACCAACCTCCTGGGATTTACCGCACTTACAGTGTGTGTGTGTGCGTGTGTGTGTGTGTGTGTGTGTGTGTGTGTGTGTGTGTGTGTGTAATTATGTGTCGAATTATGTGTGGGTTTATTATGTGTCTGAAAAGTAGGTGGCTTGTGCTTGGAGTGTAATGTAGATTCTCAGTTGTCCTTGTGTCCACAACCTATGTGACCTGACTCCCTTGCAGTGTTGCCTATATCACCTGCTTATAGTGACTTAATCGCCTTGTTCAATGGATTACCATTTGCTAAACCTTATTGAATACTTGAGTGCCTATTCTTTATCGTGCTATGAGAGTTAGACCATTCACATTCAGCTTGGCGGTTAAATTGGAACCTGGACCCCACACCCAAACAACCACTCATAGGTGATACAGTACTTGTATTGCAGCTGTAGCAGTGTAGATTGTCCAGGTCGATGTGACGTCCTGGATAGATCCAGCTCGATGTACGTCCTGGCTAGATCCACCTCAATTTCTTCTCGTTAATAATGTACCCTATTCACTGTATTTCTTTCACTGGTCACACTATTGTTTCACTTTATTAAAATCTTGGGTGACACTTGGCAACGCCGCCTTCACACTAGCCTGCGCCACAACGCTTTTATTTTCCAGATCACTTTCAAAATTGTGGCTCTCCCCACACTTGTGTGGCTCAGGCAATTAAAAAAAAAACACTTCTAGGATTGTTGACTACCCTGACACACTTAGCAACCCTTGCAGAACACACACACACACACACACACACACACACACACACACAGTGTGTGTGTGTGTGTGTGTGTGTGTGTGTGTGTGTGTGTGTGTGTGTGTGTGTGTGTGTGTGTGTGGTGTGTGACTCAACAATCAATATTTGCACCAATAACTCATTACAGTTGTGACCGGGTGTGGAAGTGTGAATTGCTCATTACTCTATAATTTGAACATCAAAATGGTATACAATACCGACAGGTTGTTAGGTAAGACACATATGCAACAGTTAGACAACTTTATTCCGAAACGTTTCGCCTACACAGTAGGCTTCTTCAGTCGAATACAGAAAATAGGCAGGAACAGTAGAGATGTGAAGACGATGTAATCAGTCCATCACCCTTGTAGTCGTAGAATTTGAGGTTGTCAGTCCCTCGGCCTGGAGAAGTTCAGTTCCATAGTCAGGAACTGAACTTCTCCAGGCCGAGGGACTGACAACCTCAAATTCTACGACTACAAGGGTGATGGACTGATTACATCGTCTTCACATCTCTACTGTTCCTGCCTATTTTCTGTATTCGACTGAAGAAGCCTACTGTGTAGGCGAAACGTTTCGGAATAAAGTTGTCTAACTGTTGCATATGTGTCTTACCTAACACTCTATAATTTGTTCATGATTGTAGCCAAAGTATAAACGTAAGTAACCATTCTACAGAATTCATTACCTTTGTAACTTGTGAGCTCATTACCTTTGTACCTAGTTCAGCTATCAAAACTTTGGGGGCCCAGTCCCTGGACCCATTACGTACCTCTGTAATCTGTAAATACCTTTGTAACTTGTCATGATTGTGACCAGACTTACCTGGAGTTCATTACCTTTGTAAATTGTGAGTTCATTACCTTGGTAAATTGTGAGTTCATTACCTTTGTAAATTGTGAGTTCATTACCTTTGTAAATTGTGAGTTCATTACCTCTGTAACTTGCTCAGCTATCAAAACTTTGGAGTCCAGTCCCTGGACCAATTATGTACCTCTGTAATCTTTTGACTACCGCCCACAGGATGGGTATGGGGTGCATAATAAACATATTAAACTAAATTAAACTAAGTGGTGCCTATGCTAACCTCCCTGTGGTATATAAATATACCTAGTTGGATTAATCTTAATATAGCCAGCTGGCCCAGTGGCTAACGCGTCGGTCTGGAGTTTTATGACTGATCGCGATTTCTAACCCCACCCGTGGTATGTTATGTTTGCAATCGTGTCATTACGATTTTGTGAGCCTGGAGTTTTAAGACTTACTCGCCGTGGGGATTCAAACCTCACCCGTTCCCTGGTTTGTTTGCAACCGTGTTATTACTACCTACCCCAACTCAACGCAAAGTAAATTAACCTAGCCTAACGTAAACTTAGCCTAATTTAAACTAGTTTATCCTAACTTAAAATACAGAAAGTAGGATTTTAAAAATTGAAAGCGTTGAGTAGGACGTCAAAAAACTGACGTAGTAAAATGAAGCTAATGCATTAGGTGATAACAGCGTTATCAGTACTCTTGGTGCAGTGTTCTCACTAGCTACCACAGGTTTTCCTTACTATGGTCAAGGAGACTTTTATGGATCACATTCAACACAGAGAATGTTACACGTAGAGGACTGATGCCCGTAGGTCTGGACAGACAATATACAGAAGTTTCAAAACATCCATCGTGGGAGCTATCATTCAACTCTCCCCGTGTTTGTTTTGCATCTTGTATCGCTTGTTCGCGATTTTTGCATGCATAATACAGAAGTTTTTATTAGGACTAGGCTTGGCTCAGGGCTAAATTTTGTCAAATCAAATGCTGCCGAGTCGCTAAGTTGACTACAGTAACCGACACCATGCCCAGCCCTTCTAGGGTAGGGTAGGTGCCTGAGCCCGAGCTTGCAGCTCATAAGACTGTCATTCCCAATATACCCCTTGGGCCGGGATGGCAGACCAGAGAGGCCTCGCTTCTCCCTACGAGCCCCGTGAGGGCGGGGAATGTGGCTAGGCCTGGGGATAATTGGTCCCAAAGATGAGGGAGTACTTGTGCCTCCTCCCATGGGAGACTTAAGTCTCAGACACTCCCTAGACAGGGAGCCAAGGCCGGGCCACCACTTTGAAAAGGCCCGGGCAGGGAGAATACCGGCGAATCTTTAATAATAATAATAATGCAGGGCAGATGAGACAAGAGCGAACCTCAGCAGAGACAGGAGCGGAAACAGGAGCAGAGACAATAATAGAAACAAAAGTGGAGATGAGCGAAGGCAATTTACAAAAGGGGTACTCATCTCACATACTGAGTGTCCTTGGTTCGATCCCCGGCAAGGGTGGAAACGTTGGGTATGTTTCCTTGCACCTGCTGCTCCTGTTCACATAGAAGTAGGTACCTGGGTGTTCGTCGACTGTTGTGGGTCTCATCCCTGGGGTAGCATTATACCATAGCACTGGACTTCGAAATGAGCTGAGGCAGGATAGGAACTCCTAGCCAGCAAAATTGATCTAAAAAAACAAAAACAAAAACAAAATAAAAAAATAAAAAACACCGAGAGGAGCGAAGACAAGAGGGATGGACTTGCCTGGTGGTGACAGCAGAGTTGTCAGGCTTGACTGCAGTGTGTTCAGAGAGGACCACATGCCGTCGAATGCAGTGTGTTCTGATAGCCATTGCCACTGAGTGCGGTGTGCTCAGAGACGACCTAGTACCTTAGAGTTCGTCGTTGTGTGAGCATCACGTCCACACCTACGGCCACGTCCATACCTTCGTCAGCGTCACCCTGTTGTGGTGGTGGTAGTATTAGTGGTAGACAACGCCGGGTCACCACATGGAGAAGACCACAGCCAGTCATTTTGAAAAAAGAATATTATATTATCTTTCTTACACAAAATTTTTCTCTAATTTTAAGTTTAATGAAACAAGAATAAGTAAAATCAGAGTAGTACTTATGAAGATATGAAAGTGATATATATATATATATATATATATATATATATATATATATATATATATATATATATATATATATATATATATATATATATATATATATATATATATATATATATTCTTCTTTCAACAAACCGGCCGTATCCCACCGAGGCAGGGTGGCCCAAAAAAGAAAAACAAAAGTTTCTTTTTTCAAATTTAGTAATATATACAGGAGAAGGGGTTAGTAGCCCCTTGCTCCCGGCATTTTAGTCGCCTCTTACAACACGCATGGCTTACGGAGGAAGAATTCTGTTCTACTTCCCCATGGAGATAAGAGGAAATAAACAAAAACAAGAAATAGAAAGAAAATAGCTGAAAACCCAGAGGGGTGTGTATATATGTGATTGTACATGTATGTGTAGTGTGACTTAAGTGTAAGTAGAGGTAGCAAGATGTACCTGAAATCTTGCATGTTTATGAGACAGAAAAAAAGGACACCAGCAATCCTACCATCGTGGAAAACAATTACAGGTTTTCGTTTTACACTCACTTGGCAGGACGGTAGTACCTCCCTGGGCAGTATATATATATATATATATATATATATATATATATATATATATATATATATATATATATATATATATATATATATATATATATATATATATATATATAACACTGATCAATGTCTAGCGTGAGCTGGGCGCCAAGATATTGGCCTAGTGTGATTGAGAACGGTAAAGCACTGCGTACCTGGTTCCAAGGATCGTAGGTTCGAGTCTCCTTCGGCTAGAGATCATTGTGTATATTTCGCCTGCTCTTGCGAATTCCTTGCATATATATATATATATATATATATATATATATATATATATATATATATATATATATATATATATATATATATATATATATATATTATATCTTATTATTATTATTATTATTATTATTATTATTATTATTATTATTAACACATTCTCCCTCTCTCCTACATACTCTAACCTGAGCCTCACTATCCTCGTAAAAAACTCCACTGCTTTCAATATCCTTCTTATTCCATACATTTGTAACATCTGTCACACTATCCACCCTGTCATACGCCTTTTCCAAATCCATAAATGGCACAGAAACCTCTTTACCTTTATCTAAATACTGTTCACCTATATGTTTCACTGTAAACACTTGGTCTATCAACCATATCTTCGAATGGGCCACTCAAAACAATATGAAGTTCAACGAGGAGAAATTTCAACTACTGAGATATGGGAAACTTGAAGAAATTAAAAATGTATCAGGGTATACGACAAATTCTAACCATATAATAGCGCGGAAAAGTAATGTGAAGGACCTGGGACTGATAATGTCAGAGGATCTCGCCTTCAAAGACCACAACAATGTATCTACCTCATGCGCTAAGAAAATGATAGGATGGATAATGAGAACCTTCAAAACTGGGGATGCCAAACCCATGATGATTCTCTTCAAATCGCTTGTGCTCTCTAGGGTGGAATACTGCTGTACACTAACGGCCCCCTTCAAGGCTGGCGACATTGCAGACCTGGAGAATGTACAAAGAGCTTTCACGGCACACACAAATACGATAAGGCACCTAAATTACTGGGAACGGTTGAAGGTCCTTGATCTGTATTCCCTCGAACGCAGGCGAGAGATACTCGATAATATACATTTGGAAGGTCCTGGAGGGATTGGTACCAAACCTGCACACGAAAATTTTTCCCTATGAAAGCAAAAGACTTGGCAGGAGTTGCAACATTCCCCCGATGAAAAGCAGGGGCGCCACAATTACACTGAGAGACATAAGAACATAAAGAAGGAGCACTGCAGCAGGCCTACCGACCCATGCGAAGCAGGTCCATGTCCCCCCGGATTAGCCAAATGACCCACCTAGTCAGGTCACTTCCACTTAAGGAAGGAGCACGGTATCAGACCTAGTAGCACAAGCTAGTCAGGTCCAACTCACACCCACCCACACCCACTCATGTATTTATCTAACCTATTTTTAAAACAACACAACGTTTTAGCTGAAACAACACAGTAAGTGTCCGGGGCCCAAGACTGTTCAATTGCCTCCCAGCATACATAAGGGGGATTACCAATAGACCCCCTGGCTGTCTTCAAGTAGGCACTGGACAGGCACCTAAAGTCAGTACCTGACCAACCGGGCTGTGGTTCGTACGTCAACTTGCGTGCAGACAACAGTAACAGCCTGGTTGATCAGACCATGATCCACCATGAGGCCTGGTCTCAGACCGGGCCGCGGGGGCGTTGACCCTCGAAACCCTCTCCAGGTAAACTTCAGGTATGCTCTCTGCCAATCCCTAGGTACCTTACCCTAAAAGCACCAACCACTCCAAAACTATATCCCCACCTGCTTTTAACATTTCTGTCTTTATCCCAGCAATCCCAGCTGCCTTACCCCCTTTCATTTTACCCACTGCCTCACGAACTTCCCCCACACTCACAACTGGCTCTTCCTCACTCCTACAAGATGTTATTCCTCCTTGCCCTATACACGAAATCACAGCTTCCCTATCTTCATCAACATTTAATAATTCCTCAAAATATTCCTTCCATCTTCCCGATACCTCTAACTCTCTATTTAATAACTCTCCTCTCCTATTTTTAACTGTCAAATCCATTCGTTCCCCAGGCTTCCTCAACTTATTAATCTCACTTCAAAACTTTTTCTTATTTTCCACAAAATTTGTTGATATCTCACCCACTCTCTCATTTGTTCTCTTACATTGCTTCACCACTCTCTTAACCTCTGTTTTTTTCTGTATATATACTCCTCCTTCCTTGCATCACTTCTAATTTGTAAAAACCTCTCATATGCTAACTTTTTCTCTATTATTACTCTCTTTACATCATTATTCTGCCAATTGCTCTTCTTCCCTCCCACACCCACTTTCCTGTGACCACAAACTTCTGCAGAACACTCTAACGCTACATTCTTAAACCTACCCCATACATTTTCAACTCCATTGCCTATACTCTCACTAGCCCATCTATCCTCCAATAGTTTATATCTTATCCTAACTGTCCTCTCCTTTAGTTTAGAAATCTCCACCTCTTTCTTACTTGCTGCTTCCATTTTCCTTGTATCCCATCTACCTTTTACTCTCACTGTAACTACAACTAAAAAGTGATCTGATATATCTGTGGTCCCTGTATAAACATGTACATCTTGAAGTCTACTCAACAATCTTTTATCTACCAATACGTAGTCTAACAAAGTACTGTAATAGCGCCCTGCATCATATATTTTATATTCATTTATCCTCTTTTTCTTAAAATATGCATTACCTGTAACCAAACCCCTTTTTATACAAAGTTCAATCAAAGGGCTCCCATTATCAATTACACCTGGCACCCCAAACTTACCTACCACACACACTAAATGTTTCTCCTACTTTAACATTTAGGTCCCCTACCACAATTGCTCTCTCGCTTGGTTCAAAAGTTCCTAGACACTCGTTTAACATCTCCCAAAATCTCTCTCGTCTACACTCTCTTCTCCAAGTACATACACACTTATTATGACTCACTTTTCACATCCAACCCTTATTTTAATCCACATATTTCTTAAATTTATACATGCCTATTCCCTCTTCTCTTTCCACAACTGATCCTTCAACATTATTGCTACTCCTTCCTTAGCTCTAACTCTCTCAGGTACTCCTGACTTAATCCCATTTATTTCTCCTCAGTGAAACTCACCTACCTTCTTCAACTTTGTTTTGCTTAGAGCCAAGACATCCAACTTCTTTTCACTCATAACATAAGCAGTCATCTTTCTTATCATCCACACAACATCCACGCACATTCAAGCATCCCGGTTTTATAAAGCTTTTCTTCTCTTTTTTTAATATTTTCTATAGAAGAAGGGGTTACTAGCCCATTGCTTCCTGCATTTTAGTCGCCTCATACGACACGCATGGCTTACGGAGGAAACATTCTTTTCCACTTCCCCATGGAGAATAGAGGAAATAAAGAAGAACAAGAACTATTAAGAAAAAAGAAAAACCTAGATTTATGTATTTTTTTTATTTTTATTATAACAAGTGCAATTTAATTTAGTCTAATGTATGTATATATATGCTTGTGCATGCCTGTGTAGTGTGACGTAAGTGTAAGTAGAAGTAGCAAGAACCTGTTATCCAGCGTGTTTACGAGACAGTATAAAAATGGACACCAGCAATCCTACCTTCATATAAAACAGTTACAGGTTTCTGTTTCACACTCACTTGGCAGGACGGTAGTACCTCCCTGGGTGGTTACTGTCTACCAAACTACTACCTATATATATATGTCGTGCCGAATAGGTAAAGCTGGTCAATTAGCAAGAACTCATTTAAAATTAAGTCCTTTCTAAGATTTTCTCTTAAACATTTAAAGATATATTTTCATTTATGTTTATGTAAAAAAATCATAATTTTGTACCAAAAGAACCTTAGAAAACTTACCTAATCTTATTATAACAAGTGCAATTTAATTTAGTCTAATCCAACTAAATATATTTTAGATAAGCTTACAATAATGTAATAATAAACAAACACAATGAAATATATTTTTTTTCGTTAGATTCAGAATGATTTTTGCAAAATTACTGCATACACAAATTTTCGCTTGCCTTATTCGGCAAGAAGAGCCTTGCTATTTAAGCCAAAATCGCAAGTTTTCCCTATTTGGCACGACATATATATGTATGTTCATACATACATACTGTATATGAATTGAGTGC
>NC_091309.1:36552108-36679608 GCF_038502225.1 Cherax quadricarinatus | reverse complement strand
AATGAGTATTTCAGAGACAGGTCATATGATCATTTGCTGAGTTGCTGAGCATTCAGTAGAATGGAGTATTATGTTAGGAAATGTAATTAAAAAAAACAACAAAGTTTGATGGGGTCACAGGTTAAACATTTATGAGATACAATTATTCAGTATTTATTTAGTTGTGGGTGAGTAAGTGATTTTTAAGAAGAGACTTGAATTTATAAACAGACAGTGTTTCTTTTATATTCACAGGTAATGAATTCCAGATTTTAGGGCCTTTTATGTGCATTGAGTTTTTGCATAGTGTGAGATGGACACGAGGAACATCAAAGAGTGATTTGTGCCTTGTGTTATGGTCATGTGTTCTGTTGAGGTTGGCAAGGAGATGTTTGAGGGGAGGGTTTATATCCGAGTTTAAGTGTTCTATGTATGTAGTAGGTACAATAATAAGTATGGATGTTTTGTATGGTGAGCAAGTTTAGAGTTTTGAATATTGGTGGAGTGTGCTGCCTGTAGTGGGAATTTGTTATCATTCTGACTGCAGCCTTTTGTTGGGTAATTAGTGGTCTGAGATGGTTTATTGTTGTTGAGCCCCATGCACAAATTCCATAGGTGAGATAGGGGTAAATAAGTGAGTGATATAAGGCCAGGAGGGCTGACTGTGGAACATAGTACTGTATCTTCGATAGTATGCCTACGGTCTTAGAAATTTTCTTGGAAATTTGTTGAACATGTGTTTGAAATTTGAGTCTATTATCAAGGTGGATTCCTAAGAATTTTCCCTCTGTGAGCTTTGTGATAGGTGATCCGTTTATCATTATGTTAAGAGGGACATCTGTAGCTCTGTTACCAAACTGAATGAAGTAGGTTTTGTCAATGTTGAGAGTAAGTTTGTTGGTCCTCATCCAGGTAGATATTTTCTGTAATTCGGTATTTCTTCATTGTTGTGTGTGTGTGTGTGTGTGTGTGTGTGTGTGTGTGTGTGTGTTTGTTTTCACCGAATTGTACTCGTCAAGTTAGCTTGGTGGGAGGTAGGGGTCGAAACTCGACTCCTGGCCCCGCCAACTAGATTACCTTGATCGGCATCACTGATTTATGGCTTCCTGAGGCCTTATCATATCCACTCTTGAAGCTGTGTATAGAGATTTCCCCCACCCTTTCCTCGGAAAATCATTCAATTTTCCACCACCTTGAGACTAAAGAAATACTTGCTTACATCACTGTGGCATCTTCGTGCCTTCAGTTTCCACACGTGTCCCCTTAATCCTGGTCTTCTTAATTCAGTCGGTCACTATCTACCTTTTGAATTCCAATTAGGATTTTTTTATGTTGTAATTACATGTCCTTGTGAATTTAAAAAGTAAGTTAAAACTCATGAACATAATCTGGCTATGGAGTTGAGAACTTTGAGTACCTTGAAATATAGGCTGGACGGGTATATGAGTGGGTGTAGCTGGACGCAAGTATGACTTGCCTAGCATGTGCTTGTAGTATTATAATATTCATAAAATATGCCGACAAGATGAGGAATTAGACACATGTAGCACCTGTGTATCTTCATCTCCAGACGTTACACCAGCCAGTGGCTTTGTCAGTTCAGTACAGAGATAATTTGATGGTGCTGACACCGTTAGTTTAATATGTTTATTATGCACCCCATACCCATCCTGTGGGCGGTAGTCAAAAGATTACAGAGGTACATAATTGGTCCAGGGACTGGACTCCAAAGTTTTGATAGCTGAGCAAGTTACAGAGGTAATGAACTCACAATTTACAAAGGTAATGAACTCACAATTTACAAAGGTAATGAACTCACAATTTACAAAGGTAATGAACTCCAGGTAAGTCTGGTCACAATCATGACAAGTTACAAAGGTATTTACAGATTACAGAGGTACGTAATGGGTCCAGGGACTGGGCCCCCAAAGTTTTGATAGCTGAACTAGGTACAAAGGCAATTGCTGACACCGGAAACGGGAGATGAGGCAATCTTTCCTTCAGCCTTGCAGAACTATACACATCAGCCAGTAGGCCTACTAGTGTCCCCTCATTCTGATATATTTTTTTTGCTAATTAGCACACGATTGTAGATAAGTAAAACACATTTGCAACCGATATAAATGTTTTATATGAGTATTACACTTGTCATGGAACCAGGACTATAATTTAAATGTTGATACAATGTCTACTATTTTCCATTTGTCTGCCAGTTTTCCTTCTTGTATTGAAATTGTAAAAAAAGTCAGACGTGGACAGCATAATTCTTCTGAATATTCTTATAAAACCCAAGGTGTTGTCCCAATGTTTTTATCTTAACCTTCAGTAATAATTTCTTTACCTCCTCTTCACTTTTTTCGATATTTCCCACTTCAGTTGTCTGAGATTAAAATATCTTTGTGTGTGTGTGTGTGTGTGTGTGTGTGTGTGTGTGTGTGTGTGTGTGTGTGTGTGTGTGTGTGTGTGTGTGTGTGTTTGTGTGTGTGTGTGTGTGTGTGTGTGTGTGTGTGTGTGTGTGTGTGTGTGTGTGTGTGTGTGTGTGTGTGTGTGTGTGTGTGTGTGTGTGTGTGTGTGTTTGTAAACACACCGAAACTTTCTGTTTAATAACTCACATATTTCTTCTTCTGCCTCAGTGATGTTGTCAGTTATCCTTCGTATTTTGTTAACATTAAGTTTTTTTTTCTGACAAACTTAAATAAAAGATTCACGTATAAGTAATCTACTGTACAACTATGAAATAATTACTATCCTACTGTACAACTATGATATACTCCTTAGTGTTAAGTAGACTGTAAGCCAATAATGTTAAGTTGACCCATAATGCCTAGGCATAATAGAGGCTCTCTTTGCACTGCAACCCACTATTGTAAATACAAAATCTCAATGTACTGTTTGCAAAGACATAAAATAAATAAATACGGTGCTCATCACCTACTCCAGGGCTGAGCAACTAATTACCTCGTCTTATGTATATACTTCTAGTCTTCACATTATGTTCTTGTATTGATAAAGCCGTTGGTTGGCGAAACGTTTACATATTAAAGATACACTTGTCTAACAAGTCAAATTAGACAAAGATGTTGCACATGTGTCTAATTCTTAATCTTCACATTATAAATGTGCCTTAGTTATTTATTGTATACTATTATTATACTGATATTCCACCACTCTGTTTCCCGAGGTTATTTACACTTTCTGGAGGTGCCGGCGTAAATAGTCTCACTTTAAGTCAAGTTCATCTGTGTACCACCAGAGGGACGGGTACATGGTATTAGTGGCAGTAAGTAAGTAAGTAAGTTTATTCAGGTATACATAGCAGCATATGTGTAGAGAACCTAGGATAACCCAAAAAAGTCAGAGTGACTTATTTCCATTGGGGTCCTTTTACCTTATTATTATAATATAAAGGCAGGCTCTTGATCCTGAGATGTTGGGTGGATTTAGGGAGATACCTAAGATCCAGTCTGACACCCACTTCCTCAGATCAAACTTGACTGCCTCCCGTTCCCCAGGTGATGTCCCTTGTTGGTTTACCACTTCTCACACTACTACTACAACTACTACTACTGCATAATAATAATAATAATAATAATAATAATAATAATAATAAATAATGTACTACTGGACAAAATGACACACTAGTAATACTATTATTAGTAGTAGTAGGAGTAAGAGGTGGAGGTGGTTGTATAGGAAGACAAGGAAGTGGACAATACCTGTATTTAAGTTGTAGTGATGTTGGTTCCTCGCTGCTGCCGACACCATCAATACCAAGGATGTCATCATCAGCGCACTCTCCTTGTTTGCTAATATAACAACTTAATTAACTATTCCAGTTACTGTGTACTGTCGAGGTAAGAACAGCTCCCGGAAGCGTTTTTTTTTTTTTTGCTTTGTATCACAGTATATGTGTTATTCGCAAAGATAAGACTGTGGTGAACCACGACAGTTTTGTAGTGGTGATGAGGATACTGATAGTAGTAGTGGGGGTAGAAGTATGGAAGGAGAGTATGGTAAGGTATGAGCTTCCTCGGCAACACACACAAGACTGGCTGGAGGTCTCTCCATGCCAACATGTTTGGTGGTCACGCTCAGCAGACACACACACACACACACACACACACGTATGCACATACACACACACTCAAGTTTTCACTATGATGAGGGCGTACTCTCTCTCACTGTCTTTCTCTTGCACGTGTTGCAATTACTATGTCATTGCTGCGGATATTCCTGTGTGGTTGTATGAGAGTAGTGTGGCTTTCCAGAGCTACGTCTGTGGTGAATGCGATGCGGTTGACGGAGTGAGGAAGCAAGCGACCGCCACCTCACTGTGAAACTCGCAGCTCTGCAGTAGTTTTCTCTGGCCTAATAACCCACCGCTTCAGACCTCCTCGCTCCGCCTCCCACAGGAGCATTGACTTCCCCACTCAGACTTTCTTCACTTTCTTCAGGAAGATGTAGGCTCCCTGCAGGCGTCTTGCTCGGTACGAAGCTCTCAAACTTAAGCTTCTTAACAATTATCAGCAAAACTATGTCTTTCTGGGTCAGTCTTGGGCTTTGTTTATATATTTAGATGTATATCTCTCGGTGTATATACACCGAGAGATATACTTCTGGGTGTAAATACACAGAGGTATGCAAACCTCTCGTGGTTTAAGTACTGTGTGCCGCTTTCCTTCTAAGATATCTAATTATTTCTCAAATTCAACTTGTACGACGATTATCATTGAAAATTTCTCCAGTAGAATTAAATGTTGTTAATTTAATGGGTGGCTGGTTATCTTGTATTATTGTGGTTATGACCAGCAGCCCCGTGTATGATGTTAGTTATCTTGTATTATTGTGGTTATGACCAGCAGCCCCGTGTATGATGTTAGTTATCTTGTATTATTGTGGTTATGACCAGCAGCCCCGTGTATGATGTTAGTTATCTTGTATTATTGTGGTTATGACCAGCAGCCCCGTGTATGATGTTAGTTATCTTGTATTATTGTGGTTATGACCAGCAGCCCCGTGTATGATGTTAGTTATCTTGTATTATTGTGGTTATGACCAGCAGCCTCGTGTATGATGTTAGTTATCTTGTATTATTGTGGTTATGACCAGCAGCCTCGTGTATGATGTTAGTTATCTTGTATTATTGTGGTTATGGTCAGCAGCCCCGTGTATGATGTTAGTTATCTTGTATTATTGTGGTTATGACCAGCAGCCCCGTGTATGATGTTAGTTATCTTGTATTATTGTGGTTATGACCAGCAGCCCCGTGTATGATGTTAGTTATCTTGTATTATTGTGGTTATGACCAGCAGCCTCGTGTATGATGTTAGTTATCTTGTATTATTGTGGTTATGACCAGCAGCCTCGTGTATGATGTTAGTTATCTTGTATTATTGTGGTTATGGTCAGCAGCCCCGTGTATGATGTTAGTTATCTTGTATTATTGTGGTTATGACCAGCAGCCCCGTGTATGATGTTAGTTATCTTGTATTATTGTGGTTATGACCAGCAGCCCCGTGTATGATGTTAGTTATCTTGTATTATTGTGGTTATGACCAGCAGCCCCGTGTATGATGTTAGTTATCTTGTATTATTGTGGTTATGACCAGCAGCCTCGTGTATGATGTTAGTTATCTTGTATTATTGTGGTTATGACCAGCAGCCTCGTGTATGATGTTAGTTATCTTGTATTATTGTGGTTATGGTCAGCAGCCTTGTGTATAGTGTTGTATTATTGTGGGTATGACCAGCAGCCCCGTGTATGATGTTAGTTATCTTGTATTATTGTGGTTATGACCAGCAGCCCCGTGTATGATGTTAGTTATCTTGTATTATTGTGGTTATGGTCAGCAGCCTTGTGTATAGTGTTGTATTATTGTGGTTATGACCAGCAGCCCCGTGTATGATGTTAGTTATCTTGTATTATTGTGGTTATGAGCAGCAGCCTCGTGTATGATGTTAGTTATCTTGTATTATTGTGGTTATGACCAGCAGCCTCGTGTATGATGTTAGTTATCTTGTATTATTGTGGTTATGACCAGCAGCCCCGTGTATGATGTTAGTTATCTTGTATTATTGTGGTTATGACCAGCAGCCCCGTGTATGATGTTAGTTATCTTGTATTATTGTGGTTATGACCAGCAGCCCCGTGTATGATGTTAGTTATCTTGTATTATTGTGGTTATGGTCAGCAGCCTTGTGTATAGTGTTGTATTATTGTGGTTATGACCAGCAGCCCCGTGTATGATGTTAGTTATCTTGTATTATTGTGGTTATGACCAGCAGCCCCGTGTATGATGTTAGTTATCTTGTATTATTGTGGTTATGACCAGCAGCCTCGTGTATGATGTTAGTTATCTTGTATTATTGTGGTTATAGTCAGCAGCCTTGTGTATAGTGTTGTATTATTGTGGTTATGACCAGCAGCCCCGTGTATGATGTTAGTTATCTTGTATTATTGTGGTTATGACCAGCAGCCCCGTGTATGATGTTAGTTATCTTGTATTATTGTGGTTATGGTCAGCAGCCTTGTGTATAGTGTTGTATTATTGTGGTTATGACCAGCAGCCCCGTGTATGATGTTAGTTATCTTGTATTATTGTGGTTATGACCAGCAGCCCCGTGTATGATGTTAGTTATCTTGTATTATTGTGGTTATGACCAGCAGCCTCGTGTATGATGTTAGTTATCTTGTATTATTGTGGTTATGACCAGCAGCCTCGTGTATGATGTTAGTTATCTTGTATTATTGTGGTTATGACCAGCAGCCCCGTGTATGATGTTAGTTATCTTGTATTATTGTGGTTATGACCAGCAGCCCCGTGTATGATGTTAGTTATCTTGTATTATTGTGGTTATGGTCAGCAGCCTTGTGTATAGTGTTGTATTATTGTGGTTATGACCAGCAGCCCCGTGTATGATGTTAGTTATCTTGTATTATTGTGGTTATGACCAGCAGCCCCGTGTATGATGTTAGTTATCTTGTATTATTGTGGTTATGACCAGCAGCCTCGTGTATGATGTTAGTTATCTTGTATTATTGTGGTTATGGTCAGCAGCCTTGTGTATAGTGTTGTATTATTGTGGTTATGACCAGCAGCCCCGTGTATGATGTTAGTTATCTTGTATTATTGTGGTTATGACCAGCAGCCCCGTGTATGATGTTAGTTATCTTGTATTATTGTGGTTATGACCAGCAGCCTCGTGTATGATGTTAGTTATCTTGTATTATTGTGGTTATGACCAGCAGCCTCGTGTATGATGTTAGTTATCTTGTATTATTGTGGTTATGACCAGCAGCCCCGTGTATGATGTTAGTTATCTTGTATTATTGTGGTTATGACCAGCAGCCCCGTGTATGATGTTAGTTATCTTGTATTATTGTGGTTATGACCAGCAGCCTCGTGTATGATGTTAGTTATCTTGTATTATTGTGGTTATGACCAGCAGCCCCGTGTATGATGTTAGTTATCTTGTATTATTGTGGTTATGACCAGCAGCCCCGTGTATGATGTTAGTTATCTTGTATTATTGTGGTTATGACCAGCAGCCTCGTGTATGATGTTAGTTATCTTGTATTATTGTGGTTATGGTCAGCAGCCTTGTGTATAGTGTTGTATTATTGTGGTTATGGTCAGCAGCCTTGTGTATAGTGTTGTATTACTGTGGTTATGGTCAGCAAGCAGCCTCGTGTATGATGTTGCTTGTATTGTGGTTTTGGCCAGCAGAATCGTTTGTTTTTATTCAGCTTTAAGGCACAAGTTTAAATTCCCACAACTTATATAGTAACATAAGTGTAAATTAGCTTAGGATGACCCAGTCAAGGATGACCCAGTCAAGGATGACCCAGTCAAGGATGACCCCAGTCAAGGATGACCCAGTCAAGGATGACCCAGTCAAGGATGACCCAGTCAAGGATGACCCCAGTCAAGGATGACCCAGTCAAGGATGACCCCAGTCAAGGATGACCTAGTCAAGGATGACCCAGTCAAGGATGACCCAGTCAAGGATGACCCAGTCAAGGATGACCCAGTCAAGGATGACCCAGTCAAGGATGACCTAGTCAAGGATGACCCAGTCAAGGATGACCCAGTCAAGGATGACCCAGTCAAGGATGACCCAGTCAAGGATGACCCAGTCAAGGATGACCCAGTCAAGGATGACCCAGTCAAGGATGAACCCAGTCAAGGATGACCCAGTCAAGGATGACCCAGTCAAGGATGACCCAGTCAAGGATGACCCCAGTCAAGGATGACCCAGTCAAGGATGACCCCAGTCAAGGATGACCTAGTCAAGGATGACCCAGTCAAGGATGACCCAGTCAAGGATGACCCAGTCAAGGATGACCCAGTCAAGGATGACCCAGTCAAGGATGACCCCAGTCAAGGATGACCTAGTCAAGGATGACCCAGTCAAGGATGACCCAGTCAAGGATGACCCAGTCAAGGATGACCCAGTCAAGGATGACCCCAGTCAAGGATGACCTAGTCAAGGATGACCCAGTCAAGGATGACCCAGTCAAGGATGACCCAGTCAAGGATGACCCAGTCAAGGATGACCCAGTCAAGGATGACCCAGTCAAGGATGACCCAGTCAAGGATGACCCAGTCAAGGATAACCCAGTCAAGGATGACCCAGTCAAGGATGATCCAATCAAGGATGACCCAGTCAAGTCAAATGTTGCGACTTATTTCCTTTGTGTGGAGGCATCCAATACTACTACTACTACTACTACTAATAATAATAATAATAATAATAATAATTATAATAATAATAATAATAATGAGTATAATAAATTATGTTATATTCACAGAAGAACCTGAACCTCTAAGCGAGAGAATAGGGTAAACAGATGTGATCCGAGGAAGAGGAAGGTAGCTTGAGTTCCTTGCACTAAGAGCCATTGGTCGCCACTGTACCTCCAGGAGCTTAGTTTTCCCTGGCTGAAATAAAAAGTTTTGTGGAGGCAGGAGAGCGTAGGTGAGGTGACTAGCCCCACCTCTGTATCTGGGTCACGCTCAAGCGTCAGTCTCAGCGTCACACTCAAGCGTCAGTCTGAGAGTCACACTCAAGCGTCAGTCTCAGCGTCACACTCAAGCGTCAGCCTGAGCGTCACACTCAAGCATCAGTCTGAGCGTCACACTCAAGCATCAGTCTGAGCGTCACACTCAAGCGTCAGTCTGGGAGTCAATCAAGTTCCATTGTCACTAAGTTGGCTACCTTGGTACAAAAATGAGTTGCACTTCATGTTAATTTACATAGTTGCATAGAAAGCACTACAACACAAACACACACACACACACACACACACACACACACACACACACACACACACACACACACACACACACACGAGAGTGGTGGAGCACCTGGAGCGGAACAGGATTATGAACGACAACCAGCACGGTGAGTACACACACACACAGGAGAGAGAGAAAAAAAAGGATGGAGTAGACTGCATTTTCTTGGATTGTAAGAAGGTTTTCGACACAGTTCTACACAAGAGACCAGTGCAAAAGCAAGAGGAGCAGGCAGAAATAACACAAAAGGCACTGCAATGGACCAGAGAATACCTGACAGGAAGGAAACAACGAGTGATGATACGTGCGAGGTGTCAGAGTGGGCGACTGTGACGAGCGGAGTTCCACAAGGGTCAGTCCTAAGATCTCAGCCGTTTCTTTTATATGGGAATGTCAACATGACGGAAGGGATACATTCAGAGTTGTCTCTGTTTGCAGACGACGTGAAGCTAATGAGGAAGAATTCAATCAGATGAGGATCAAATAGAATTACAAAGGGATCTGCAAGCCTGGCCCAACAACTGGCTCCCAGATTAAGCCCCACCAAGTGCAAACTCTTGAAGATTGGCGAAGGTCAAAGAAGACCGCAAACAGAGTACAAGCTAGGGGACCAAAGACTGCAAATCTCACTCAAGAACAAGGATGTTGGATTGGATATAATACCGAGCACATCTGAGGCGTACATCAACCAAATAACTGCTACAGCAAATGGGCGCCTGTTAAACCTAGGAATAGCGTTTCGACACCTTAGCAAGGAATCGTTCAAGACTGTGCACCTTGTACGTCAGGCTCATATTGGAGGATGCAGCACTAGTATAAAACCCACACATGGTCAAGCACGTAAAGAATTAGAGAAAGTGCAAAGGTTTGCATCAAAACTAGTCCCGGAGCTAAGGGGTATGTCCTATGAGGAGAGGTTAAGGAAAATCAACCTGACGACACTGAAGGACAATAGATAGGGGGGATGGACATGATAACGACATACAAAATAGTGAGAAGAACTGTAAAGGTGTATGGGGACAGAATGTTTCAGAGATTGGACACAACAACAAAGGGTCACAACTGGAAGTTGAAGACTCAGATGAGTCACAGGGATGTTAGGAAGTTCTTCTTCAGCCATAGAGTTGTCAGGAAGTTGAATGCTCTGAAGAGTGATGTAGTTTACCTGGAGAAGGTTTCGGGGGTCAACGCCCCCGCGGCCCGGTCTGAGACCAGGCCTCATGGTGGATCAGGGTCTGATCAACCAGGGTGTTACTGCTGGCCGCACGCAAGCTGACGTACGAACCACAGCCCGGACTTTAGGTGCCTGTCCAGTGCCTTCTTGAAGACAGTCAGGGGTCTATTGGTAATCCCCCTTATGTATGCTGGGACGCAATTGAACAGCCTTGGGCCCCGGACACTTATTGTGTTGTCTCTCAATGTACTTGTGGCGCCCCTGTTTTTCATCGGGGGAATGTTGCATATCCTGCCGAGTCTTTTGCTTTCATATGGAGTGATTTTCGTGTGCAGGTTTGGTGCCAATCCCTCCAGGACCTTCCAAGTGTATATTATTATGCATCTCTCTCGCCTGCTTTCCAGGGAATGCAGATCAAGGACCTTCAACCGTTCCCAGTAGTTCAGGTGCCTTATCGTACTTATGTCTGCCGTGAAAGGAGGAAGTGGAGCAATTATCCATACATAGCTTCACGAAGAGATACGTTAAGCTCATGGAGAAGGGAGAAAGTGGGCCTAGTGGTGACCAGTGAAGAGGCGGAGCTAAGAGCTTTGACTCGACCTCTGCAACCACAAATAGCTAAGCGCGCGCGCGCGCACACACACACACACACACACACACACACACACACACACACACACACACACACACACACACACACACACACACACACACACACACACACACACACATGGTAATGACGTATAAAATACTGAGAGGAATTGACAAGGTGGACAGAGAATGTTTCAGAGATGGAACACGTCAACTTAGGGGTCATAACTGGAAGTTGAAAATTCAGATGAGTCACATGGACGTTAGGAAGTATTTCTTCAGTCATAGAGTTGTCAGGAAGTGGAACAATCAGGAGAGTGATGTAGTGATAAGGCTCTTGGAGCAGGGAGAGTGACGTAGTAGCGAAGAGACGCGGCCAGGAGCTGTGAATCGACCCCTGCAATCACATACAGGCGAGTACACCTACATCTGCCTACAAACACCTACACCTACCACCCAGAGATACTTCTAACACAGGCGGAGCCTTGCAGTAGTGACATTTAAGAGTCTGTTGATTTTCTTGGATGTACCGTAGACACGTGGCTTGTCTAGCATTGATAGAATGATGATAAGTGGACTGACTGGTGTCAGTTTCCTTTAGTCTCAAGTCAGTGAAGGTCAGCTGAGGTTCTTTTCGTGTTATTGTTCTTATACTGCTAACTGACAGCCCGACATTACACTACTCCCTCCTTGAAGACATAACTTTGCCAGTTCATTAGTTCTGTCATGCGCCTGTGTCTGTAGTATGTATACTTGTCATGCACATCTATTAAACAACCGTTAATCTGTTAACGGTGAAGTTATGTTATGGAATCAACAGGTGTACTCGGACTCAGTTTAGTTTAATATCTTTATTATGCACCCCATACCCATCCTGTGGGCGGTAGTCAAAAGATTACAAAGGTACATAATGGGTCCAGGGACTGGACCCCAAAGTTATGATAGCTGAACTAGTTACAAAGGTAATGAACTCCAGGTAGATCTGGTCACAATCATGGCAAGTTACAGAGGTAATGAATCAGCTCCACTCCTATACATGGTTACAGTCATGAACAAATTACAAAGTAATGAACCACTGATACGTCCACACCTGGTCACAATTGTAATGAGTTATAAATACAAATATTAAGTGGGTCATACACCCACACAAGCGCGCGCGCACACACGCACACACGAGGGCGCACGTACAGACATATGCACACGAGCGTACAAATATATGCATACACACAAGCACGCACACCCACACACACACACACACACACACACACACACGCACACACACACACACACACACACACACACACACACACACACACACACACACAAGGAGAGCAGTCGTAGAGCCAGAAATGAATATGCACAGATAAGAAGAGAGGCCCAACGACAATATGAAAACGACATAGCAGCGAAAGCCAAATCTGACGCGAAGCTGTTATACAGCCACATCAGGAGGAAAACAACAGTCAAGGACCAGGTAATCAGGCTAAGGAAGGAAGGAGGAGAGACAACAAGAAACAACCGTGAATTATGTTAAGAACTCAACATGAGATTCAAAGAAGTGTTCACAGAGGAGACAGAAGGGGCTCCAGAAAGATGGAGAGGTGGGGCACACCACCAAGTGCTGGACACTACACACAACCGAGGAAGAAGTGAAGAGGCTTCTGAGTGAGCTAGATACCTGAAAGGCAATGGGGCCAGATAACATCTCTCCATGGGTCCTGAGAGAGAGAGAGCAGAGGCGCTATGTGTACTCCTAACAACAATATTCAATACATCTGTCGAAACAGGGAGATTGCCTGAGGCATGGAAGAGAGCAAAATGTAGTCCCAATTTTTAAAAAAAGAGACAGACATGAAGCACTAAACTACAGACCAGTGCCACTGACATGTATAGTATGCAAAGAAGATTATCAGGAGAAGAGTGGTGGAACACCTAGAAAGGAATGATCTCATCAACAGCAGCCAACATGGTTTCAGGGACGGGAAATCCTGTGTCACAAACCTACTGGAGTTCTATCACAGGGTGACATCAGTAAGACAAGAGAGAGAGGGGTGGGTAAATTGCATTTTCTTGGACTGTAAGGAGGCGTTTGACACAGTTCCGCACAAGAGATCAGTGCAAAAACTGAAGGACCAGGCAGGGATAACAGGGAAGGCACTATAATGGATCAGGGAATACTTGTCAGGAAGACAGCAGCGAGTCATGGCACGTGGCGAGGTGTCAGAGTGGGCATCTGTGACAAGTGGGGTCCCACAGGGGTCAGTCCTAGGACCAGTGCTGTTTCTGGTATTTGTGAAAGACATGAGAGAAGGAATAGACTTTGAAGTATCCCTGTTTGCAGGTGACGTGAAGTTGATGAGAAGAATTCATTCGGTCGAAGACCAGGCAGAACTACAAGGGATCTGGACAGGCTGCAGACCTGGTCCAGCAATTGGCTCCTGGAGTTCAACCCAACCAAGCGCAAAGTCATGAAGATTGGGGAAGGGCAAAGAAGAACGCAGACGGAGTATAGTTTAGGGGGCCAGAGACTACAAACCTCTCTCAAGGAAAAAGATCTTGGGGTGAGTATAACACCAGGCACATCTCCTGAGGTGCACATCAACCAAATAACTGCTGCAGCATACGGGCGCCTAGCAAACCTCAGAACAGCATTCCGACATCTTAATAAGGAATCGTTCAGGACCCTGTACACCGTGTACGTTAGGCCCATATTGGAGTATACGGCACCAGTTTGGAACCCACACCTAGCCAAGAACATAAAGAAACTAGAGTAAGTGCAAAGGTTTGCAACTAGAATAGTCCCAAAGCTAAGGGGTATGTCCTACGAGGAGAGGTTAAGGGAAATCGACCTGACGACACTGGAGGACAGGAGAGATAGGGGGGACATGATAACGACATACAAAATACTGAGAGGAATTGACAAGGTGGACAAAGACAGGATGTTCCAGAGATGGGACACAGTAACAAGGGGACACAGTTGGAAGTTGAAGACACAGATGAATCACAGGGATGTTAGGAAGTATTTCTTCAGCCACAGAGTAGTCAGGAAGTGGAACAGTTTGGGAAGCGATGTAGTGGAGGCAGGATCCACACATAGCTTTAAGCAGAGGTAAGATAAAGCTCGCGGTTCAGGGAGAGTGACCTAGTAGCGACCAGTGAAGAGGCGGGGCCAGGAGCTTGGAATCGACCCCTGCAACCTCAACTAGGTGAGTACAACTAGGTGAGTACACAGTCACCTGGTCAGGCACGTCAAGAAATTAGAGAAAGTACAAAGGTTTGCAACAAGGCTAGTTCCGGAACTCAGGGGAATGTCCTGCGAAGACAGGTTGAGGGAAATCGGACTGACGACACTGGAGGACAGGAAGGTCAGGGGAGACATGATAACGACATAGAAAATACTGCGTTTAATAGACAAGGTGGACAGAGACAGGATGTTCCAGAGAGGGGACACAGGCACAAGGGGTCACAACTGGAAGCTGAAGACTCAGACGAATCACAGGGATGTTAGGAAGTATTTCTTCAGTCACAGAGTAGTCAAGAAGTGGAATAGCCTAGCAAGTGATGTAATGGAGGCAGGAACCATACATAGCTTGAAGACGAGGTATGACAAAGCTCAGGAAGCAGAGAGAGAGAGAGTACCTAGTAGCGATCAGTGAAGAGGCGGGAGCAGGAGCTGAGTCTCGACCCCTGCAACCACAGTTAGGTGAGTACAGTCACAATGTAGTCAGGAAGTGAGATAGTTTGGGAAGCGATGTAGTGGAGGCAGGATCCATACATAGCTTTAATTAAACAGATGCATGTTAAAGCTCAAAGTGCAGGGAGAGTGACCCAGTAGCGGCCAATAAAGAGGCGGGGCCAGGAGCTATGAATCGACCCATGCAATCATAACAAGGTGAGTATACACACATACACACACACACATATATATACGACCACACAAACAGACACATACACTAGCACACACAGACAGACAGACACACACACACACACACACACACACACACACACACACACACACACACACACACACACACACACACACACACACAGAAAGTGCAAAGGTTTGCAACAAGACTAGTCCCAGAGCTACGGGGATTGTCCTATGAAGAAAGGTTGAGGGAAATCGGCCTGACGACACTGGAGGCCAGGAGGGTCAGGGGAGACATGATAACGACATATAAAATACTGCGCGGAATAGACGAGGTGGACAAAGACGGGATGTTCCAGAGATGGGACACAGACACAAGAGGTCACAATTGGAAGTTGAAGACTCAGATGAATCAAAGGGATGTTAGGAAGTATTTCTTCAGTCATAGAGTAGTCAGGCCGTGGAATAGCCTGGAAAGTGACGTAGTGGAGGCGGGAACCATACATAGTTTTAAGGCGAGGTATGATAGAGCTCATGGGGCAGGGAGAGAGAGGACCTAGTAGCAATCAGCGAAGAGGCAGGGCCAGGAGCTGTGACTCGACCCCTGCAACCACAAATAGGTGAGTACAAATAGGTGAGTACACACACACAGACACACAGACACACAGACACACACAGACACACACAGACACACACAGACACACACAGACACACACAGACACATACACACACACACACACACACACACAGATACACACAGACACACACACACACACAGATACACACAGACACAGTGAAGAGGCGGGGCCAGGAGCTGAGTCTCGACCCCTGCAACCACAATTAGGTGAGTACAATTAGGTGAGTACACACACACACACACACACACACACACACACACACACACACACACACACACACACACACACACACACACACACACACACACACACACACATACACAAACACACAGCACGAAATCATGGAAGGCAAATCCTGTGTCACACACCTGGAGTTTTATGACAAAGTAACAGAAGTCAGACACGAGAGAGAGGGGTGGGTTGATTGTATTTTCTTGGACTGCAGGAAGGCCTTCGACACAGTTAATCACAAGAGCCTAGTGCAGAAGCTGGAGGATCAGGCGCGTATAACAGAAACGGTACTGCAATGGATCAGAGAATACCTAACAGGGAGGCAACAACGAGTCATGGTACGTGATGAGGTATCACAGTGGGCGCCTGTGACGAGCGGGGTCCCACAGGGGTCAGTCCAAGGACCAGTCCTATTTTTGGTATATGTGAATGACATGATGGAAGGGATAGACTCTGAAGTGTCCCTGTTCGCAGATGATATGAAGTTAATGAGGAGAATTAAATCAGATGAGGATCAGGCAGGACTATAAAAAGACCTGGATAGGCTGGACACGTGGTCCAGCAACTGGCTTCTCGAATTCAACCCCGCCAAATGCAAAGTCGTGAAGATTGGGGAAGGGCAAAGAAGACCGCACACAGAGTATAGGCTAGGTGGACAAAGACTGCAAACCTCACTCAAGGAGAAAGATCTAGGGGTGACCATAACACTGAGCACGTCTACGGAGGCACACATCAACCAGATAACTGCTGCAGCATATGGGCGCTTGGCAAACCTGAGAATAGTGTCCCGATACCTTAGTAAGGAATCGTTCAAGACACTGTACACTGTGTACGTCAGGTCCATACTGGACTATGCAGCACCAGTTTGGAACCCACACCTGGTCAACCACAATTAGGCGAGTACACAGACACACACACACACACACACACACACCCCATGGGGGTCCCGAAACATGGAGAGCCATGATGATGGATGTGGTACTGGAAAACCTCATGCATCATCATGTTAGAGACACTACCAGAGAGAGAGGAGAGGATGAACCAGCAAGACTGGACCTTGTATTCACCTTGAGTAGTTCGGACATCGAGGGTATCATGTATGAAAGGCCCCTGGGAGCTAGTGATCATGTGGTTCTGTGCTTCGACTACATAGTTGAGCTCCAAGTGGAGAGAGTAGTAGGAATAGGCTGGGAAAAACCAAACTACAAAAGGGGGAACTACTCAGGCATGAGGAACTTCCTTCAAGACATTCAATGGGAGAGAGAATTGACAAGAAAACCAGTACAAGAAATGATGGACTATGTGGCAACAAAATGCAAGGAGGCAGAGGAGAGGTTTGTTCCCAAGGGAAACAGAAATAATGGGAAGAACAGAACGAGTCCTTGGTTCACCCAAAGGTGTAGGGAGGCAAAAACTAGGTGTACTAGAGAATGGAAAAGGTAAAGAAGAGAGAACTCAGGAAAATAAAGAGATTAGCCGAAGAGCCTGAAACGAATATGCACATATAAGAAGGGAGGCTCAGAGACAATATGAAAATGACATAGCATCGAAAGTAAAGACTGACCCGAAGCTGTTGTACAGCCACATCAGGAGGAAAACAACAGTCAAGGACCAGGTAATCAGACTGAGGAAGGGTGATGGGGAATTCACAAGAAACGACCGAGAGGTATGTCGGGAGCTCAACACAAGATTTAAAGAGGTATTTACAGTGGAAACCAGTAGGACTCCTGGAAATCAGAACAGGGGGCACACCAGCAAGTGCTGAATGAGGTACATATAACCAAGGAGGAGGTGAAGAAGCTGCTATGCGAACTTGACACCTCAAAGGCGGTGGGACCAGACAACATCTCTCCATGGGTCCTTAATTAAAGAGGGAGCAGAGATATTGTGTTAACAAAGATCTTCAACACATCATTTGAAACTGGGCAACTCCCTGAGGTATGGAAAATGGCAAATGTAGTCCCAATTTTTAAAAAGGGAGACAGACATGAGGCACTAAACTACAGACCTGTATCACTAACGTGTATAGTATGCAAGGTCATGGAGAAGATCATCAGGAGGAGAGTGGTGGACCACCTGGAAAGAAACAAGTGTATAATTGACAACCAGCACGGTTTCAGGGAAGGAAAATCCTGTGTCACAAACCTACTAGAGTTTTATGACAAGGTGACAGAAGTAAGACAAGAGAGAGAGGGTGGATCGACTGCATATTTTTGGACTGCAAGAAGGCCTTCGACACAGTTTCTCACAAGAGGTTACTGCAAAAGCTAGAGGATCAGGCACACATAACAGGAAAGGCACTGCAATGGATCAGAGAATACCTGACAGGGAGGCAACAACGAGTCATGGTACGCGACGAGGTGTCAGAGTGGGCGCCTGTGACAAGTGGGGTTCCACAGGGGTCAGTCCTAGGACCTGTGCTGTTCTTCGTATATGTGAACGACATAACGGAAGGGATAGACTCAGAAGTGTCCTTGTTTGCAGATGATGCGAAGTTAATGAGAAGAATCAAATCGGATGAGGATTAGGCAGGACTACAAAGAGACCTGGACAGGCTACAAGCCTGGTCCAGCAACTGGCTCCTTGAATTTAACCCTGCCAAATGCAAAGTCATGAAGATTGGGGAAGGGCAAAGAAGACCGCAGACACAATATAGTTTAGATGGCCAAAGACTGCAAACCTCACTCAAGGAAAAAGATCTGGGGGTGAGTATAACACCGAGCATATCTCCTGAGGCGCACATCAATCAGATAACTGCTGCAGCATACGGGCGCCTGGCAAACCTACGGATAGCGTTCCGATACCTCAGTAAGGATTCGTTTAAGACTCTGTATACCATTTACGTCAGGCCCATACTGGAGTATGCAGCACCAGTTTGGAACCCACACCTAGTTAAGCACGTCAAGAAATTAGAGAAAGTGCAAAGGTTTGCAACAAGACTAGTTAGTCCCAGAGCTACGGGGATTGTCCTACGAAGAAAGGTTGAGGGAAATCGGCCTGACGACACTGGAGGACAGGAGGGTCAGGGGAGACATGATAACGACATATAAAATACTGCGCGGAATAGACAAGGTGGACAAAGACGGGATGTTCCAGAGAAGGGACACAGACACAAGAGGTCACAATTGGAAGTTGAAGACTCAGATGAATCAAAGGGATGTTAGGAAGTATTTCTTCAGTCATAGAGTAGTCAGGCTGTGGAATAGCCTAGAAAGTGACGTAGTGGAGGCGGGAACCATACATAGTTTTAAGGCGAGGTATGATAGAGCTCATGGGGCAGGGAGAGAGAGGACCTAGTAGCAATCAGCGAAGAGGCGGGGCCAGGAGCTGTGACTCGACCCCTGCAACCACAAATAGGTGAGTACACACACACACACACACACACACACACACACACACACACACACACACACAGTCATTGCAGTGATGTATAATCTGCCACAGAACTGCAGGAGGCCAAGAGAGGAATATGAAGGGAGCAACAGAGGTATGGTGGACACACTTGCTGAGGTAGCAAGAACTCACTCGAGCAGAGCAAAGTTGCTGGTTATGGGCGATTTCAACCACAGGGAGATTGACTGGGAAAACCTGGAGCCACACGGGGGTCCCAAAACATGGAGAGCCAAGATGATGCATGTGGTACTGGAAAACCTCATGCACCAGCATGTTAAGGACACTACCAGAGTGAGAGTGGAGGACGAACCAGCAAGACTGGGCCTTGTTTTCACCCTGGGCAGTTCAGACATTACCTGGAGTTTACCTGGAGAGAGTTCCGGGGGTCAACGCCCCAGCGGCCTGGTCTGTGACCAGGCCTCCTGGTGGATCAGAGCCTGATCAACCAGGCTGATCAGGAACCGACTTTAGGTGCTTGTCCAGTGCCAGCTTGAGGACTGCCAGGGGTCTGTTGGTAATCCCCCTTATGTATGCTGAGAGGCAGTTGAACAGTCTCGGGCCCATGACACTTATTGTATTGTCTCTTAACGTGCTAGTGACACCCCTGCTTTTCATTGGGGGGATGTTGCATCGTCTGCCAAGTCTTTTGCTTTCGTAGTGAGTGATTTTTGTGTGCAAGTTCGGTACTAGTCCCTGCGTTCCAGGGAATACAGGTTCAGGAACCTCATGCGCTCCCAGTAATTGAGGTGTTTTATCTCCGTTATGCGCACCGTGAAGGTTCTCTGTACATTTTCTAGGTCAGCAATTTCACCTGCCTTGAAAGGTGCTGTTAGTGTGCAGCAATATTCCAGCCTAGATAGAACAAGTGACCTGAAGAGTGTCATCATGGGCTTGGCATCCCTCGTTTTGAAGGTTCTCATTATCCATCCTGTCATTTTTCTAGCAGATGCGATTGATACAATGTTATGATCCTTGAAGGTGAGATCCTCCGACATGATCACTCCCAGGTCTTTGACGTTGGTGTTTCGCTCTATTTTGTGGCCAGAATTTGTTTTGTACTCTGATGAAGATTTAATTTCCTCGTGTTTACCATATCTGAGTAATTGAAATTTCTCATCGTTGAACTTCACATTGTTTTCTGCAGCCCACTGAAAGATTTGGTTGATGTCCGCCTGGAGCCTTGCAATGTCTGCAATGGAAGACACTGTCATGCAGATTCGGGTGTCATCTGCAAAGCAAGACACGGTGCTGTGGCTGACATCCTTGTCTATGTCAGATATGAGGATGAGGAACATCACATATGAAAGTCCCCTAGGAGCTAGTCACCACGTGGTTCTGCGCTTGGAATACATAGTAAAGTTACAAGTGGAGAGGGTAATAATAGTTGAATGGAAAAAGCCAGACTTCCTGCAGGAAGTTCCGTGGGACAGAGAACTGGTAGGAAAGTCAGTAAACGAAATGATGGAATACGTAACAACAAAATGCAAGGAGACAGAGGAAAGTTTTATTCCCAAGGGCAACAGAACTAATGAGAAGACCAGAACGAGCCCCTGGTTTACCCGACGGTGTAAGGAGGCAAAAACTAAGTGCAGTAGAGAATGGAAAAAGTACAGAAGGCATAGAACACATGAAAATAAGGAGATTAGTGGCAGAGCCAGGAACGATTATGCACAGGTAAGGAGGGAGGCCCAGCGACAGGATGAAAATAACATAGCATCGTAAGTCAAGTCTGACCCAAAACTGTTGTATAGCCACATCAGGAGGAAGACAACAGTCAAATACCAGGTGATCAGGCTGAGGAAAGAATTTGGGGAACTCACAAGAAACGATCAGGAGGTATGTGAGGAGCTAAACAGGAGATTTAAGGAAGTATTCACAGTGGAGACAGGAGGGGTTCTGGGAAGACAGGACAGAGGGGAACATCAACAGGGAGTATACCAACAAATGTTGGATGACATACAAACAACGGAGGAGGAGGTGCAGAAGCTGCTAAGTTACCTTGATACCTCAAAGGCGATGGGACCAGACATCTCCCCGTGGGTCCTTAGAGAAGGAGCAGAGATGCTGCATGTGCCCCTAACCACAATCTTCAATACATCCCTTGAAACTGGGCAATTACCTGAGAAATGGAAGACGGCAAATGTAGTCCCCATTTTTAAGAAAGGAGACAGAAACGAGGCCCTAAACTACAGACCAGTGTCTCTGACGTGTATAATATGCAAAGTCATGGAGAAGATTATCAGGAGGAGAGTGGTGGAGCACCTGGAACAGAACAAGATTATAAATGACAACCAGCATGGATTCATGGAAGGCAAACCCTGTGTCACAAACCTGAAGTTTTATGACAAGGTAACAGAAGTAAGACACGAAAGAGAGGGGTGGATTGCATTTTCCTGTACTGTAGGAAGGCCTTCGACACAGTTCCTCACAAGAGATTAGTGCAGAAGCTGGAGGATCAGGTGCATATAACAGGGAGGGCACTGCAATGGATCAGAGAATACCTGACAGGGTGGCATTAACAAGTCAGGGTACATGAAGAGGTATCACAGTAGGCGTCTGTGACGAGTGGGGTCCCACAGGGGTCAGTTCTAGGACCAGTGCTATTTTTGATGTATGTGAATGACATGATGGAAGGGATAGACTCTGAAGTGTCCCTATTCGCAGATGATGTGAAGTTGATGAGGAGAATTAAATTGGATGAGGATCAGGCAGGACTGCAGACCTGGACAGGCTGGACACGTGGTCCAGCAACTGGCTTCTCGAATTTAACCCCGCCAAATGCAAAGTCATGAAGATTGGGGAAGGGAAAAGAAGACCGCAGAGAGAGTATAGGCTAGGTGGACAAATACTACGAACCTCACTCAAGGAGAAAGGTCTTGGGGTGACCATAACACCGAGCACGTCTCCGGAAGCACACATCAACCAGATAACTGCTGCAACATACGGGCGCTTGGCAAACCTGAGAATAGCGTTCCGATACCTTAATAAGGAATCGTTCAAGACACTGTACACTGTGTACGTTAGGCCCATACTGGAGTATGCAGCACCAGTTTGGAACCCACACCTGGTCAAGCACGTCAGTAAGTTAGAGAAAGTACAAAGATTTGCAACAAGGCTAGTCCCAGAGCTCAAGGGAATGTTCTTCGATGAAATGTTGAGGGAAATCGGACTGACGACACTGGAAGACAGAAGGGTCAGGGGAGACATGATAACAACGTACAAGATACTGTGTGGAATAGACAAGGTGGACAGAGACAGGATGCTCCAGAGAGGGGACACATAAACAAGGGGTCACAACTGGAAGCTGAAGACTCAGACGAGTCACAGGGACGTTAGGAAGTATTTCTTCAGTCATATAGTCGTCAGGAAGTGGAATAGCCTAGCAAGTGATGTAGTGGAGGCAGGAACCATACATAGCTTTAAGACGAGGTAAGACAAAGCTCAGGAAGAAGAGAGAGAGAGGACCTAGTAGCGATCAGTGAAGAGGCGGGGTCTCGACCCATGCAACCACAATTAGGTGAGTACACGTGTGGTAATCCTTTATTTACAGTGAGCAAGGTCACCTGGAGAGTTTACCTGGAGAGAGTTCCGGGGGTCAACGCCCCCGCGGCCCGGTCTGTGACCAGGCCTCCAGAGTATTTTTCCTGAATGGTTTGTACTACCTTAGTGTAGTCAGGAAGTGGAACAACCAGGAGCATGAAGTGGTAGATGCAGGATCCATACTCAGCTTTTAGAAGAGGTATGATAATGCTCTCGAATCCAGAAGAGTGAACCTAGTAGCGACCAGCGAAGAGGTGGGGCCCATGTAATCACATACAGATGAGTATATGTAGGTGAGTACACACACATATAATGTGTACATATTGTCTTCACACATGTAAGGAGCAAGCGTTGATGGTACCACATACACACGTTAGTAATGTAGAAGACAGTAACTTTCTCACCTCCACACACACCTGAATAAACGATATATGTAGCAGGTGAGGTAGTGTAAGTGAGAGGAAGAAGTGTCCAACACGCAGGTGGGGTTGTCACGGGACCCCGTTATTTTAAAACGTTTGTTTCCTTACTCGAATCTCAGCGTCAGTTTATGAACGCTCCTTCAACAGGATTTTTGCTTCGGGTTTAGATAGTTTAAGTTAACTTACGCTAGGGTAGGCTAGGTTGGACTAGGGTAAAGTGAGATAGGTTGCATAAACCTATAAAAAAGTATAAACTAATAAAAAATAAACATTAAAAACGGCGCGATCCACCATAGACAGTTAGCCAGCGATGTCTTGGCAAACCCAGCCAACGGTAGAATCCACGTGGTGTGAAGACAGCCTAATACATACATAGCAGAATGTTCCGTCAGAAATCTGCTCGTTAAAATAATTATTGGAATTAGAGATGCGGGAAAAAGTGTAAAATAAAGCAATGAAAAGTAGCTTGCTGAATGAACCAGTTGTGGCGGAGAACAACAACTTGGTTGGTCAGGCGGTTACACGGAAAGCCAGGCACAAGAGTAGGCTGCGATTGTAGGAAAACTCTGGAAAGTTGTCACGGGTATGTCAGCAGGTGTGTGTGTGACAGATGGGTGTATTAACGTGACGGATGGATGACTGTGCGTCACGGCACACCTCTCAGACCCACATCCCTCCAGAGAAAGTAGGGCGAGAGCGGTAGCGGTGGTGGAGGTCCGTAACCTTTGAAGTAGCTGCTACACTGTTTCCACTGCCACTGACTCCACCGTCAAAATCTTCAGAGGAACTGATGAGGACAGATTGCTTGAGTTAAGAAAACCGGGATTCAGGGAACACAGTCTAAATGGATTGTGAAAACGTGCAATTGCATTAAGTTTTATAACCTACATGAACTGTATCACTGTAGGCAACAAGAGCATTTCACCCCTCCATGGAAGATGTGTTCATTTAATATCACATACCTACAAGTCCCTCCCAAGAAGCTCATTGCTAGTAATCCCTTCCTTAAATCTCTTGTTAGAGCAACTGCTCAAGAAGAAATTTCTCACCTAGCTGGTAGTAACAAGTTATCACAAGTTATATACACTGATGGATCTAAACAGGAGTCTTCTGGCAGGGCTGCATCTGCTCTTGTTGCCACCTCCCTAGTTAAGAACGATAATAAATTTGTTGAGTTAGGCATAAGAATTAACAACTGGGCGTCTACACTGCAAACTGAATTGTTTGCAATCCTAATGGCGCTAAAGCTAACCTATGACACTGAGCTTGACTCTATCATCATTACTGATTCTATGTCATCACTGAAGGCTCTTGACTCATATAATGACTCCAACAACAATCTCATTGGGGAAGCCAGGTATAGATACTCAAAAATTAGGGACAAAGGAATTAATGTACAATTGCTATGGATCCCATCACACATTGGATTACTCCTTCATGATAAAGTTGATATGTTAGCCAAGAAGAGTATCGAGAAGGAGAATGTAGAATATAACTTTGGTATAACTGTGTCTAGCATTAGGAATAATATTAGGAGAGAAGTAAATAATGAAAATGATTGTTATAGGAATGCAGTTAGAAGCCTGAGTAGATCTATAACCCACTATGATAACATGAACGTAGATAAGTATGTTTATGGAGCAACTTGCAATGTGAACAGACTGACTGATGTTGTAGTGGCCAGGCTTAGGCTTGGTTACAAGTACTTCTGGCAGTTTGGGAGACACACAGATGATGATCAAACTAAATGTAAATTATGTGATCAGGCATATGGTCACTCTCTTGAACACTATGTGCTTAATTGTCCACTTATTGAGGAATACAGAGACAGACAGTATAATAACCTATGTGACATGTCAAGATATCTTATTAATGAAAATAAGATACCAGATATACTAAGCAAATTTCCTAAATTTGCTTGTAACAGATAAGTGAACTATAGATATGTAGATATAAATCCATATGTATTCCTGTTAACCCTTTGGGGCCTAGTTCCTAGGCCTTTTGTGTATCCATATGCTCTCGCGCTACCGTACACAGGATGGATATGGGGTGCACAATAAACTAGCCACTTCGGTGGCAAAATCTAAATCTAGGTGGAAGCTGAAGCCACAGGGATGAACCATAGGAGGTATTTTTTTTTTTCCGTCTCATCAAAGGCTCCAGGCGGACATCAACCAAATCTTTCAGTGTGCTGCAGAAAATAATATGAAGTTCAACGATGAGAAATTTCAATTACTCAGATATGGTAAACACGAGGAAATTAAATCTTCATCAGAGTACAAAACAAATTCTGGCCACAAAATAGAGCGAAACACCAACGTCAAAGACCTGGGAGTGATCATGTCGGAGGATCTCACCTTCAAGGACCATAACATTGTATCGATCACATCTGCTAGAAAAATGACAGGATGGATAATGAGAACCTTCAAAACGAGGGATGCCAAGCCCATGATGACACTCTTCAGGTCACTTGTTCTATCTAGGCTGGAATATTGCTGCACACTAACAGCACCTTTCAAGGCAGGTGAAATTGCTGACCTAGAAAATGTACAGAGAACCTTCACGGCGCGCATAACGGAGATAAAACACCTCAATTACTGGGAGCGCTTGAGGTTCCTGAACCTGTATTCCCTGGAACGCAGGCGGGAGAGATACATGATTATATACACCTGGAAAATCCTAGAGGGACTAGTACCGAACTTGCACACGAAAATCACTCACTACGAAAGCAAAAGACTTGGCAGACGATGCAACATCCCCCCAATGAAAAGCAGGGGTGTCACTAGCACGTTAAGAGACCATACAATAAGTGTCAGGGGCCCGAGACTGTTCAACTGCCTCCCAGTATACATAAGGGGGATTACCAACAGACCCCTGGCAGTCTTCAAGCTGGCACTGGACAAGCACCTAAAGTCGGTTCCTGATCAGCCGGGCTGTGGCTCGTACGTTGGTTTGCGTGCAGCCAGCATTAACAGCCTGGTTGATCAGGCTCTGATCCACCAGGAGGCCTAGTCACAGACCGGGCCGCTGGGGCGTTGACCCCCGGAACTCTCTCCAGGTAAACTCCAGGTAAGGTAGTTGAAAAGTGGAATGACTTGGACGAGACAGTGGTGGGGGCAAATTTAGTAGTATACAGCTGTAAGAGTAGATATGATAAGGACCCAGAGGCCAGAAGTGAATGATCCCGGTTAAGGTTTTGGTCTAAGAGGCTGGGCCGGGAGCTAAATACAGACCACTGCAAACACAAATGGGTGATCACTACCGCCCATAGGATAGGTACAGGGTGCATACCTAACTCGCCGCCAGCGTCACCATAGTAACACGAGGAACAAATAACACCTGACTGTGACCTCTAGAAAGTTCTCTCTTGCAGTGTTTATTTGGTACATGTCAACACACTGTGTCTTTATTATAAATGATGACTAGCTTTCTTGCTCCTCAAATTGACAGTTCAGTAGCTCATAATAATAATAATAATAATAATAATAATAATAATAATAATAATAATAATAATATCTTTATTTACTACAAGTACATGTACAAGGAACAGCACCTGGCCCCGGCGCGCGCGCGCTCGTGTGTGTGTGTATGTGCACTCACCTATTTGTGGTTGCAGGGGTCGATTCAAACTCCTGGCCCCGCCTCTTCACTGATTGCTACTAGGTCCTCTCTCTCCCTGCTCCATGAGCTTCATCAAACCTCGCCTTAAAACTATGTATGGTTCCTGCCTCCACTACGTCACTTTCTAGGCTATTCCACTGCCTGACAACTCTGTGACTGAAGAAAAACTTCCTAACATCCCTTTCACTCATCTGAGTCTTCAGCTTCCAATTGTGACCCCTTGTTTCTGTGTGTGTTACTGTTGTCCGCACGCAAGCTGATAACGACATACAAAATACTGCGTGGAATAGACAAGGTGGACAGAGACAGGATGTTCCAGAGAGGGGACACTGAAACAAGGGGTCACAATTGGAAGTTGAAGACCCAGATGAGTCAAAGGGATGTTAGGAGGTATTTCTTCAGTCACAGAGTAGTCAGGAAGTGGAATAGCCTAGCAAGTGAGGTAGTGGAGGCAGGAACCATACATAGCTTTAAGATGAGGTATGATAAAGCTCATGGAGCAGGGAGAGAGAGATGACCTAGTAACACTAGGTGAAGAGGCAGGGCCAGGAGTTGAATCTCGACCCCTGCAACCACAATTAGGTGAATTGGGTGAGGTGAGAGGGAAAATTCTTAGGAATCCACCTAGACAGTAGCCTCAAATTCCAGACACATATACAACAAATTTCCAAGAAAATCTCAAAGACAGTAGGCATACCATCAAAGATACGGTACTATGTTCCACAATCAGCTCCCCTTGCACTGTATCATTCACTCATCTACCCTTATCTCACATATGGAATTTGTGCATGGGGATCAACAACATTAAATCACCTAAGACCATTAATAATCCAACAAAAGGCTGCAGTCAGAATAACAAATTCCCAGTCCCGATAGCATACTCCACCAATATTCAAAAGTCTAAATTTGCTCACCATAAAGAACTTCCATACTTATTCATGTGCCTACTACATACATAGAACAATGCACGCAAACATAAACCCTCCACTCAAACTTCTCCTCATCAACCTTAACAGGACTCACGACCATAACACAAGAGACAGATCTCTTTTTGATGTACCCCGTGTTCATATCACACTGTGTAAAAACTATGCACATAAAGGGCACCAAAATTTGGAATTCATTACCAGAAAATACTAAAGTAACCCGGTCTGAAAATCAGTTCAAGACTCTTCTCAAAAGCCACTTACTGACCCTAGACGAAATTCTCAAAACTCAATATTTAACTTTACCAAAAAATCTCTCAATTACCTAAATCTTAAAACTTCAAGACTAGATGCCCAAGTTCATACATTGACTAAAACTACATAGTAGTCTAAATATCTACACCCAATTGTAGCATTCTCATGCTGTAAACTACTTTAAGCAAATCACAAAGTTATATTCCCATATAATTTGAAACTATGTTGCCCATTGTCGACAGGAATATAATTGAATCATGTTTCATAAAAAAATATGAATATTTCATTTGGTTTATATAAATTAGATTCATTTATAATTAACAGAACTATTGTACAACTTAAACTATGATAAATTTATTTAGTATTAGGTAGTCAGTAAGCCATTAAATTAAGTCTGCCCATAATGCCTAGGCATTATAAAGGCTCTGTGCACTGCGACTCATTATTGTAAATACATAATCTCAATGTACTACTTGCAAAGAAATAAAATTTGACTTTGACTTTGACTGATGTGGTTAGTAGTTTGCTTCATATTTCAGGAACTGCAAGATAAACATTACCATACCTCAATCTGTGTGGTAAGCTTGGGCTGAAGGGAGAATGGCATGTGTGGGTGGAGGCATATACCCTGGGTTGTTCATGGTGGGGGTGGAGGAGAGCGTAGGCCTAGATCTGGTTGGTCTCAATTCAATTCAATTCAATTCAAGTTTATTCTCTATAAGGGTTACAGTGTGGGGTTTACAGGTTTTGGGTATTGTGTGGTTTACATGTTATAAAATACTAATTACAGAGGGGGCCACTAGGACACCTAGCATGGCTAGGCATTTCGGGCAGACTTAGATTAATTCTTAATATTAAAATCCTTACAGATTATGGTATTAAGTGACAACATCATAATTTGTGAGTTTAGCAATGTGAATGCCTTTGTTTTGGCACAATACAAAGTGTCTATATTGGAGTATCATAGGCAAACTTTTGACTAGTTAGGATTTATTATTTTAAGATTAAGATTAGTATTTCTGGGTTTATAGTCAGTGGGTGAGTGAGTGCAATTGTGAACCACCAGGTGGTTATCATGTTAGTTGTCGGGGTATATCAGGGTATCAGGGAGATAAGATGTTTTCTAACTGTAGTTTTGAAAGTGATGAATGTGTCTGCAGTTCTAAAGTTTTCAGGTAGGGTGTTTCAGATTTTAGGTCCTTTGAAATACATTGAATTTTTGTAAAGGTTTAGTCGAACACAGGGAATGTCATAGAGATGTTTGTGTCTGGTGTTATGCCTGTGGATCCTGTCACAACTATCAAGAAAGCGTTTTAGGTCAAGGTTAATATTGGAATTTAAGGTCCTGTAGATGTAGATTGCACAGTAGTAAGCGTGGATGTTCTGAACAGGAAGTAAGTTTAGATCTATGAAGAGTGGGGGGTGTGTTGCCAGGGATGGGATTTAGTGATTATTCTTACTGCGGCTTTTTGTTGGGTTATTATTGGCTTTAGGTGTGTTGCTGCAGTTGAACCCCAAGCACAGATAGCATAGGTGAGGTATGGATATATAAGTGAATGGTATTGTGTGAGAAGGGCAGTTTGCGGCACATAGTATCGTATCTTGGAGAGGATCCCCACCGTTTTGGATACTTTTTTGGTTATGTGTTGGATATGGGTGCTGAAATTTAGGTTGTTGTCGAGGTATAGGCCTAGGAATTTGCCCTCATTGTGTCTGGCAATTAGAGTGTTGTCGATCTTAATGTTAAGTTGGGCAACACCTGCTCTGCTACCAAACATAATATAGTAGGTTTTGTCAGTGTGGAGTTAAAAGATAAAGAATCACACATAAAGTGGGAGTTGTCACAGTTGCTCTTTGCTGATGACACTGTGCTCTTGGGAGATTCTGAAGAGAAGTTGCAGAGGTTGGTGGGTGAATTTGGTAGGGTATGCAAAAGAAGAAAATTAAAAGTGAATACAGGAAAGAGTAAGGTTTTGAGGATAACAAAAAGATTAGGTGATGAAAGATTGGATATCAGATTGGAGGGAGAGAATATGGAGGAGGTGAATGTATTTAGTTATTTGGGAGTGGACGTGTCAGCGGATGGGTCTGTGAAAGATGAGGTGAATCATAGAATTGATGAGGGGAAAAGGGTGAGCAGTGCACTTAGGAGTCTGTGGAGACAAAGAACTTTGTACTTGGAGGCTGTTACAAAAAACGCGATTCTAAAAGCTTAGAGATCTCCAGTGAATACTAGAAAGGACTGCCCTTCTAGCATCCAGCCTGTTACTGGGTTTTCGTAACAATTAGTCAGTATCCTTGTCCAATTATCCATTAGAATTCAGTAAGAATTAATAGAGCTTCAGGATTACAACTGGTAGGCTACTAACTAGAGAAATTAAAATTTAATAAATTTATTAAGTATAGTCTAGAGGTATATTATCAAATTAAATTAAATTAATCAATTCAAACAAAATAAAAATCACTTCTCTTGTGTACAGTAGTATTGTGCTGAAAGCACATATCACATTTATAATTCTTAAGTACCGTCTGGTACATTAACATTTAATCATACAATATACAAATAAGTTTGTGTGTATGTATGTAAGTGCTCTAAGTAGTTCGCTATGTCTCACGACTCAAACAGACTTAAACAAGTGACTGACAAAGTCCTTACATAAACTAACTTTTTGACCAACTGGCAATCAGAACAGTCTGCTTGAACAATAAACGACCGCTAAGCCCAATAGCAATATAACAAGCAACTGCGACACAGAATCAGGAACAAGGAGATAATGTAACGACACTAAGTAGAGACCATCAGCAGATCCTCCACAAAAGTCACAAAACTCCCATACTACTGAATCTAAGTTCAGCATAAGAAAATCCCCGACTGTGACAGTACACAGAAACCAGTACAAATTAGGTCAGAAGCTACAGCTCAGGACCTGAGTTGCTCAGAGTGTCTATGCGACACACAACCTCAGTACAACGACGAAAATCACTAAGTCTATACAATGTTCTGTGAACAGAGTCTCCAGAACCTACAACAATAATGAGACAGAGACGATCTTCCAACAAGAAACCAATAAGGGAGATTTAGACATGACTTGTCAAGAATATGTCCAGCCACCAAGCGAGTCTACACCAGACTGAATACTTCAGGTGAGGTGTGATCACCCCCCCCCCTCTATCACGTGATAGCTCCGTGGACAGTTACTGCCCAGCAACAACGAGAAGCCGGCAGAGTAATGAGTCACAAGCGATAATTACAGTAGTTAGACAATCAAGATGAACTATGAGCACATAATGTTACATCTTACCTAACAACATAACTAAGTCAAATAATAATATAAAGCAATATATTTACGATTTAGCTATTATCCCAAATATAAGCAATACAAAATTACATGAAAAGATAATATACATTATATACATTGTAACCCATTCAGGGGTTGCAACAGAGGCAAAGAGGGGAATGTATGAGAGTATAGTTTTGCCAACGCTCTTATATGGGTGTGAAGCATGGGTGATGAATGTTGCAGCGAGGAGAGGGCTGGAGGCAGTGGAGATGTCATGTCTGAGGGCAATATGTGGTGTGAATATAATGCAGAGAACTCGTAGTTTGGAAGTTAGGAGGAGGTGCGGGATTACCAAAACTGTTGTCCAGAGGGCTGAGGAAGGGTTGTTGAGGTGGTTCAGACATGTAGAGAGAATGGAGCAAAACAGAATGACTTCAAGAGTGTATCAGTCTGTAGTGGAAGGAAGGCAGGGTAGGGGTCGGCCTAGGAAAGGTTGGAGGGAGGGGGTAAAGGAGGTTTTGTGTGTGAGGGGCTTGGACTTCCAGCAGTCATGCGTGAGCGTGTTTGATAGGAGTGAATGGAGACAAATGGTTTTTAATACTTGACGTGCTGTTGGAGTGTGAGCAAAGTAACATTTATGAAGGGATTCAGGGAAACCGGCAGGCCGGACTTGAGTCTTGGAGATGGGAAGTACAGTGCCTGCACTCTGAAGGAGGGGTGTTAATGTTGCAGTTTAAAAACTGTAGTGTAAAGCACCCTTCTGGCAAAACAGTGATGGAGTGATGATGGTGAAAGTTTTTCTTTTTCAGGCCACCCTGCCTTGGTGGGAATCGGCCAGTGTGTTAATAATAAAATAAAAAAATGTAAGTTTATTGGCTGTCATCCAAGTCGATATTTTGAACAGCTCTTCGTTAACAATGGTGTTAAGGGTGGCAAGGTTAGGGTGGGGGATGACATAAGTCGTGTCGTCAGCAAAGAGAATGGGTTTCAGGTGTTGCGATATGTTTGGAAGATCATTGATGTAAATGAGGAAGAGCAGGGGTCCAAGGACACTTCCCTGCGGAACTCCAGTATCAAGTGGCCATATTGATGAGGCAGTGTCTTTAACAGTGACATACTGATACCTGTTAGAAAGGTAGGATTTAAAATATGCAAGCGCATGGCCTCTTATACCATAGTGGTCAAGTTTGTGGAGTAGGATGCCATGGACTACTGTGTCAAACGCTTTTCTTAGGTCAATAAAAATTCCTAGTGGATATTCCTTATTTTCCAATGCTGTGTAAAGCAAGTCTAGCATTTTTATAATTGCATCATTAGTGCTTTTATTTTTCCTGAATCCAAATTGGCAGGGGTTGAGTATGTTTTGTGACGTTATAAATGAATATAGTCTCCTGTGCACGAGTTTCTCGAAGATTTTGGATAGCAATGGTAAGTTTGATATTGGCCTATAGTTGTTTACGTCTGTAGCGTCACCACCTTTATGTATTGGTGTAACCCTTGCTGTCTTGAGTAGTGTCGGGAAAGTGCTAGTTTCTAGTGACTTGTGTAGTGATACTGCTCCTGTGGGGAGCAGCAGCAGGATAATACTGCACCACCTCTCGGGGCCCTTAACAACAACAACAGTTTGGTGTGTGTCATGGGCACCAACACATGGTGTGTGATTCTCTTCTCTTCTATCCATATATTAGTGATGCAGATTACATGGTGAGTTTAAATATGTGGCCTGTAGTTACAACTTTTCTCTTGACATATGCAAGACATCACCATCCCTGTAGAAGCCGTTATTAGATGTACTAGTCATTATATTTTGTTGTTGCAGAAGTACTATGAAGATTCTATGTTCAATAAAGCCTAGAGATAAGGCCTGTGTTTCTATCACAACAATTTATTGAACATAGAATCCTGGGCTACCTGGTGGTGATCCTGCGCTAGACTACATCACAACATCGAGCGTTTACTGAAACCTGAGAGGCTAGACTGTGACCCCAGCTTATCAACGGCTGCTCAGGAATGGAAGCACTGGTTTAAGACTTTCGAAAACTTCTTGGGAGCCCTTCCTAAAGAAGATCTAGATAAACTAAGTCTGCTCATCAATTTTGTGTCACCTAAGATATATGAGGCTATTTCTGAGTGTAATACCTACGAAGATGCTATCAAAACCCTCAAGTCTCAGTATATTAAACCTACAAATGAAATGTTTGCACGTTATCGCCTTGCAACTCGCCGCCAGCAGATTGATGAATCTTTAGAGGAATACCTTCAAGCACTGAAAATTTTAGGTAAGGACTGTCACTTCCAAGCAGTGACAGCTGCTCAGTATTGTGAAGAGTCCATCAGGGATGCTTTTATCAGTGGCCTGCAATCACCAATAATAAGGCAGCGTTTATTGGAGAATAAAACTCTCGACTTAGCCGCTGCCTTTGACCAGGCAAGAGCTCTAGATTCAGCCCAAAAGAATTCTGAAGTATACAGTACCACTCAGCCTTCTCGAGTGGTAAGTGCTGCAATTCCTGACCAAGACTCTTGCAATGAAGTTACTGTGGAACCTGCCTCAGTGACAGCAGCAGCAGGTACGGTGTGTTTCTTTTGTGGTTTTTCAAGACATCCACGTCCAAAGTGTCCTGCTCGTGAAGCAATGTGCCATAAATGCCACAAGAAAGGTCACTTTGCTGAAGTATGTCGTGCTAATGCATCAACAAGAGCTAGCGCCTCCACACATTCCAGTGATCATGCGACTCTAGCAACAGTGACTTCTGCGGCTACTCCAAATTCACTGTCGAAGGCAGTTGTGAAAGTATTCATCAAAGGAACAGAAGTAGATGGTCTTATTGATAGTGGCAGCTCAGAGAGTTAGTTAAACGCCACTCCTTGACTGTACATCACTCATCAGGTACCGTTTCCATGGCATCAACATCTCTCTCTATTCAGACCTTAGGGTTTTGTAAGGTAAATCTCAGAGTTAATGGAAAGGATTATCAAGATGTACATTTAGCTATTCTGCCACAACTGTGCTCTGATGTTATCCTTGGTCAGGACTTTCAGAAGCTGCATGGTAGTGTCACCTTAACATATGGAGGTGAACTGCCTCCTCTTGTTGTCTGTGGACTTAGCACTTTAAGGGTAGACCCACCAAAGCTGTTTGCAAATCTTACCGCGGATTGTCATCCTATATCAGCTAAGTCACGCCCCTATTCTTATGAGGATCGGATGTTCATTGAGAAAGAAACTCAGAGGCTGCTGAAGGAGGGTATTATAGAACTGAGTAATTCCCCTTGGCGTGCACAGGTTGTTGTTGTTAAAGATGATTATAGGAAACGGAGACTGGCTATCGATTACTTGAGACAATCAACAAATTTACACTTCTTGATGGGTACCCTCTACCTCGAATTGATGATACTGTGAACAAAATTGCTCAGTACTATGTGTTTAGCACAATTGATCTACAGAGTGACTATCATCAAGTCCCTATAAGGAATGAAGATAAATCATACACAGCATTTCAGGCTAGTGATGGCCTGTATCAGTTTACCAGAGTCCCTTTTGGAGTCACCAATGGGGTAGCCAGCTTCCAACGAATATGGATTCACTCATTCAGGAAGAGCAACTCATGGGAACTTACGCGTATTTAGATAATGTTACCATTTGTGGCAAGACCCAGGAGGAACATGATGCAAACCTTGATAAGTTTTTGGAAGCCGCCAAGAAGAAAAATATCAGTTACAATGAGGAAAAGTGCACTTTTTCAACTAAAAGGCTTAGCATCCTTGGTTATGTAGTGGAAGGAGGTTCAATATTCCCAGACCCTGAACGACTACGACCTCTACGGGAACTTCCAATGCCTCAAGACAAAAAGTCACTCCGAAGAACTCTTGGTCTCTTTGCTTATTACTCACAATGGATCTACAACTATTCAAGTAAAGTCCGCCCATTGAGTGCTACCACATTTCCTGTGACAAAGGAAGCAGAAGCCACTTTCTATACTCTCAAACAGGACATTGAAAACTCAGTAGTTCAAGCCATTGATGAATCCCTACCATTCGAAGTGGAAACGGATGCATCTGACATTGCCATTGCTGCAGTCTTATCTCAGGCAGGACGACCAGTAGCCTTCTTTTCGAGAACTTTTCAAGGATCAGAGAAATGTTACGCTGCTGTAGAAAAGGAAGCCCAGGCCATCATAGAAGCAGTTCGCCACTGGAGGCATTATTTAACTGGTAGACATTTCACCATAAGGACTGACCAACGGTCCGTGATGTATATGTTCGACAAGAAGCACAAAAGTAGGATAAAGAATGACAAGATATTACGCTGGAGGATGGAACTATCGTGTTATGACTTTGATATTCTGTACCGACCGGGTCAAGAGAATATCTCACCTGATGCATTCTCTACATCCCACTGTGGAGCAGCATGTCATGATTTGCAATCACTCTCAGCGCTCCACAAGGCTTTGCGTCACCCAGGAGTTACACGCCTGTACCATTTTGTCAAATCAAAGAACATGCCCTACTCAGTGGAAGATGTGCGACAAGTGATCAGAGCATGCAGAGTATGTGCAGAGTGCAAGCCAAACTTTCATCAGCCAGAGAAGACTCATCTCATAAAATCCACCCAGCCTTTCGAGAGACTGAATATAGATTTCAAAGGACCTCTACCAAGCACAAATCAGAATAGGTATTTCCTTAACATAATAGATGAATATTCAAGGTTTCCCTTTGTATTCCCCTGTGCAAGTATGACTGCTTCAACTGTTATTAGTTGTCTTTCACAGTTGTTCTCTATTTTTGGTATGCCAGCTTATATCCATTCAGACAGGGGATCCTCGTTCATGAGTAACGAACTTCAGGAGTTTTTGGCTAGCAAAGGTATTGCCTGCAGCAGAACAACAAGCTACAACCCTCAAGGCAATGGTCAAGTGGAGCGGTTCAATGGTACTATATGGAAGGCACTTACAATGACATTGAAGTCGCGCAATCTACCTGTTCAACACTGGCAAACTGTCCTACCTGATGCTCTTCACTCTATTAGATCTTTGCTGTGCACAGCTACTAATGCAACCCCTCATGAAAGACTCCTCAACTATTCACGTCGTTCCTCTACGGGAGCCTCCGTACCCACTTGGTTATGTCATCCTGGACCCGTTCTCCTGAAGAGTCACCGTAGGATGAACAAGACGGATCCTTTAGTGGAAGAGGTAGAGCTCCTGCAAGCTAATCCACATTACGCCCACATTCACTACCAAAATGGTGAAGAGACTACAGTATCTACAAGACATTTAGCCCCAGTTGAAATCCCCATTAGTGTGGAGTCCCTTGAGACTACCCCTACGGAAATAGAGGATTCTGCTCCAGCAGTTAGTCAAACCCTGCTGGAAAATATTGAACCTGGTGAAGAGGCTCAAGGGCTACGAAGGTCGGGACGTGTACATCGCCCACCTAACAGTTTGGGAGATTACTGTCTCTGATATTTTAGAAGGGGGAGATTGTAGTGATACTGCTCCTGTGGGGAGCAGCAGCAGGATAATACTGCACCACCTCTCGGGGCCCTTAACAACAACAACAGTTTGATGTGTGTCATGGGCGCCAACACATGGTGTGTGATTCTCTTCTCTTCTATCCATATATTAGTGATGCAGATGACATGGTGAGTTTAAATATGTGGCCTGTAGTTATAACTTTTCTCTTGACATATGCAAGACATCACCATCCCTGTAGAAGCCGTTATTAGATGTACTAGTCATTATATTTTGTTGTTGCAGAAGTACTATGAAGATTATGTTCAATAAAGCCTAGAGATAAGGCCTGTGTTTCTATCACAACAACTTGTTAAAAAGTAATGTAGTAGCATGCGAAAGGACATGGGCCGCTCGCTTGTACAATAATGGTGGGATGTGAGACAGATTCCCTGAGTTATTTTTAAGTGACTTTATGATCGCGGTGACTTCCGTGGGCTCAGTTGGTACAAGATAGAAGGAATGTGGGAAATTCCCATCTAGGTAGTCCCCGGCACGGGCGTTGTATTTTACTGGCGAGATTAGATCCTATGTTTGAGAAGAAGTCGTTTATCTTGTTAGCTGTATCAGTGGGATGTAGTGGTGTTTCATGAGGTTTAGTTAGGACAATATTCTTGTTTTTTTCAGTTTGTGGGTCCCCAGAATCTGGGAAAGTGTTTTCCAGGTTTTTTTTATATCTCCTCTTGTGCCAGTGAATCTGCTGGAGTAGTACAGTTTTTTTTTTTTTATTAATTTGGTGAGAACTGTTGAATATTGTTTAGGAATATCTTTGTGTATTAATAAGCCCTGTCTATATTGCTTTTCATATTGGTGTTTCTTATCAATGGATTTCAGAATGGTGCTGGTTAGCCATGGGCAACCAAGCCGTTTATTCGTGATCTGTTTTGTTTTTACAGGACAATGTTTGTTGTATAGTCTAAGTATTTTGTTAAGAAAAATGTCTGTCCAATCGTCAATACCATTGACATTGGAGAATTCTGTAGGCCAGTCAACAGTCTCTAGGTCAGCTGTGAACTTCCTTATTGAGGCCTCATCATGGAGTCTAAATGAAACTTTGTTGTATTCGAGTGGTGGCTTACTAATGTTTGTTAAGAGGAAGGTAGGGTAGTTTACCTGGAGTTTACCTGGAGAGGGTTCCGGGGGTCAACGCCCCCGCGGCCCGGTCTGTGACCAGGCCTCCTGGTGGATCAGAGCCTGATCAACCAGGCTGTTACTGCTGGCTGCATGCAATCCAGTGTACGAGCCACAGCCCGGCTGGTCAGGTACCGACTTTAGGTGCTTGTCCAGTGCCAGCTTGAAGACTGCCAGGGGTCTATTGGTAATCCCCCTTTTGTATGCTGGGAGGCAGTTGAACAGTCTCGGGCCCCTGACACTTATTGTATTGTCTCTTAACGTGCTAGTGACACCCCTGCTTTTCATTGGGGGGATGTTGTGGTCAGTAGTGCTGTCTTTGATTATCCCTTATTTAAGGGGGGCTAGTATATTGGTCCATATGTGGTCTATTATGCTTGCACTTGTCTCAGTCAGCCTGGTTGGTTTAGTTATTGTTGGTATGAGACGTGTGTTGTTCATATTGTAGATGAAATCAGTTACAGTCTGATCATCTGGTAGGCCAAGGTTGATATTGAAGTCTCCAGCTAAGAGAAGGTGGTGCTTGCTCATTTGCCTGTTTGTTATTAGTGACTTTAGATTCTCACTGAAGTTTGGGATGTTTGTGTGGGGTATCCGGTATATGGCACCGATTGTTATAGGCGTCTTGAGGTTTTTTACAGTAAAATTAGCAAAAATGTATTCCCCATATTCATCACTAAAGCAATTAGTGCTAATACAAGATAGTTGGTTAGAGTAATAGATTTCAGTACCACCCCCAACTTGGTATGGTCTGCAGTTGTGGATTGCTGTGTATCCTGGTAGTGGGTAGATATCAATTGTGTCCTGCTTAAGCCAGGTCTCAGGTCTCAGTAAGAATAATGCAGGAGAAGGGTGTCTTTAGTGACTCAAGGAGTGCCAGGAGGTCATCATAGTGTTTGCTTAAGGACCTGATGTTGTAGTTAAGAACTGATAGACTTTGAGCAGTGTTCAGGATAGTGCTGGCTTGTGATGCTGTGTAATAAAGGCAGTTACTTTCCAATAAGTTTTGATTGTATGTTAGATTATGGAGGTTTAGATCAGGGTCAACGTGATCATTCATCTTTTAGGTTTAAATAGTGGTTGTTTATATCCTGTATTTTTTATTTTATATTTTATTTAAAATACAGTATACATTATACGTGTAAGCAAACATGTCACTAAACCAATCAACATGTAACAACAAAATTAAAGTACAACATGCGTATACACAATCAAAAAAGAAAAAGAAACTTATCATGTATTATGTGAGTTCTAATACTGATTTCTGTAGTGGTGGGAGGTTTGGATAAGTATACCGCTAAAGCACTTTGGTCATATAGAGTATAGTCACTAATAAACATAATGAAATTGATATTGTCTATGTGTTGTGCTAGAATGAGCTAAAGTACAACTAGGTATAAACTAATACTATAAAAAGAAAACAAATTACAAGTGGCACCAGACTCACTCTTGTAATCGCACTAAGGTCTAATATAATGAATTTAGTGTTGTCTATGTATTGAGCTAGAATGAGCTAAAGTACAACTTGGTATAGTTAGTTTAGGCATCAACACCATGCCCAGCCCTTCTAGGGCAGGGTAGGTGCCTGAGCCCGAGCCTTTAGCTCATAAGACTGTCATTCCCATTAGTCCCTTTGGGGCGGGGATGGCAGACCAGAGAGGCCTAGCTTGTGGCTAGGCCTGGGGACAGTTGGTTCCAAAGATGAGGAGGTACTTGTGCCTCCTTCCATGGGAGGCTTAGGTCTCAGACACTCCCTAAAGAGGGAGCCAAGGCCGGGCCACCACTTGGACAAGGCCCGGGCCGGGAGAATACCGGCTAATCTTTAATAATAATAATAATAAGTAGTTTAGGTCATCGACACCATGCCTAACCCTTCTAGGGTAGGGTAGGTGCCTGAGCCCGAGCTTACAGCTCAAAACACTGTCATTCCCATTAGCTCCCCTGGGGCGGGGATGGCAGACCAGAGGGTACAGTTGGTCCCAAAGATGAGGAGGTACTTATACCTCCTCCCATGGGAGACTTAGGTCTCAGACTCCCTAAAGAGGGAGCCAAGGCTGGGCCACCACTTGGAAAAGGCCCAGGCCGGGAAAATTACCGGCGAATCTTTAATAATAATAAGTTAGTTTAGGTGTTGTCTAGTATTGAGCTAGAATGAGCTAAAGTACAACTAGGTATTACCTGGAGTTTACCTGGAGATAGTTCCGGGGGTCAACACCCCCGCGGCCCGGTCTGTGACCAGGCCTCCTGGTGGATCAGAGCCTGATCAACCAGGCTGTTACTGCTGGCTGCACGCAAACCAACGTACGAGCAACAGCCCGGCTGGTCAGGAACCGACTTCAGGAGCTTGTCCAGTGCCAGCTTGAAGACTGCCAGGGGTCTGTTGGTAATCCCCCTTATGTATGCTGGGAGGCAGTTGAACAGTCTCGGGCCCCTGATACTTATTGTATGGTCTCTTAACGTGCTAGTGACACCCCTGCTTTTCATTGGGGGGATGGTGCATCGTCTGCCAAGTCTTTTGCTTTCGTAGTTTACCTGGAGTTTACCTGGAGAGAGTTCCGGGGGTCAACGCCCCCGCGGCCCGGTCTGTGACCAGGCCTCCTGGTGAATCAGAGCCTGATCAACCAGGCTGTTGCTGCTGGCTGCACGCAAACCAACGTACGAGCCACAGCCCGGCTGATCAGGAACTGACTTTAGGTGCTTGTCCAGTGCCAGCTTGAAGACTTCCAGGGGTCTGTTGGTAATCCCCCTTATGTGTGCTGGGAGGCAGTTGAACAGTCTCGGGCCCCTGACACTTATTGTATGGTCTCTTAACGTGCTAGTGACACCCCTGCTTTTCATTGGGGGGATGGTGCATCGTCTGCCAAGTCTTTTGCTTTCGTAGTGAGTGATTTTCGTGTGCAAGTTCGGTACTAGTCCCTCTAGGATTTTCCAGGTGTATATAATCATGTATCTCTCCCTCCTGCGTTCCAGGGAATACAGGTTTAGGAACCTCAAGCACTCCCAGTAATTGAGGTGTTTTATCTCCGTTATGCGCGCCGTGAAAGTTCTCTGTACATTCTCTAGGTCGGCAGTTTCACCTGCCTTGAAAGGTGCTGTTAGTGTGCAGCAATACTCCAGCCTAGATAGAACAAGTGACCTGAAGAGTGTCATCATGGGCTTGGCCTCCCTAGTTTTGAAGGTTCTCATTATCCATCCTGTCATTTTTCTAGCAGATGATGTGATTGATACAATGTTATGGTCCTTGAAGGTGAGATCCTCCGACATGATCACTCCCAGGTCTTTGACGTTGGTGTTTCGCTCTATTTTGTGGCCAGAATTTGTTTTGTACTCTGATGAAGATTTAATTTCCTCATGTTTACCATATCTGAGTAATTGAAATTTCTCATCGTTGAACTTCATATTGTTTTCTGCAGCCCACTGAAAGATTTGGTTGATGTCCGCCTGGAGCCTTGCAGTGTCTGCAATGGAAGACACTGTCATGCAGATTCGGGTGTCATCTGCAAAGGAAGACACGGTGCTGTGGCTGACATCCTTGTCTATGTCGGATATGAGGATGAGGAACAAGATGGGAGCGAGTACTGTGCCTTGTGGAACAGAGCTTTTCACCGTAGCTGCCTCGGACTTTACTCTGTTGACGACTACTCTCTGTGTTCTGTTAGTGAGGAAATTATAGATCCATCGACCGACTTTTCCTGTTATTCCTTTAGCACGCATTTTGTGCGCTATTACGCCATGGTCACACTTGTCGAAGGCTTTTGCAAAGTCTGTATATATTACATCTGCATTCTTTTTGTCTTCTAGTGCATTTAGGACCTTGTCGTAGTGATCCAATAGTTGAGACAGACAGGAGCGACCTGTTCTAAACCCATGTTGCCCTGGGTTGTGTAACTGATGGGTTTCTAGATGGGTGGTGATCTTGCTTCTTAGGACCCTTTCAAAGATTTTTATGATATGGGATGTTAGTGCTATTGGTCTGTAGTTCTTTGCTGTTGCTTTACTGCCCCCTTTGTGGAGTGGGGCTATGTCTGTTGTTTTTAGTAACTGTGGGACGACCCCCGTGTCCATGCTCCCTCTCCATAGGATGGTAAAGGCTCGTATAAACTTATAATATAAAAATACAAATTAAAATGGTACTTGCAATTGCACTAGGGTCTGATATAGGTTGTTAACAAGATCAAGAGTATAACTAGATTTAAATTGACAAAATAAAATAAACAAATTAAAGTACCAAAAGAATAATAAGTAAAAAATAACAAAGGCAGTGACATGGTTATAATATGATAGTAAGATGGTAGACAGGTACACGGGTACAAAGGATAATATAAAGGTTGTAGTTGAATATACAAACTTGAAAATTTGGCAACAAAATGTTATGAAAAGTGGAAGGCAGGGGAGGGAGGAGGTGGTGTGACAGTGATGAGGGTGAGGGAGTAGTGGAGGAGGGGCGATGACCTGGGGAGGCAGGCCTGGCAGAGTTGTCCACTCACTGTACTAAACGACAGTTTTAGTTAGTTTAATATGTTTATTATGCACCCCATACCCATCCTGTGGGCGGTAGTCAAAAGATTACAGAGGTACATAATGGGTCCAGGGATTGGGCCTCAAAGTTTTGATAGCTGAGCAAGTTACAGAGGTAATGAATTCACAATTTACAAAGGCAATGAACTCACAATTTACAAAGGTAATGAACTCCAGGTAGGTCTGGTCACAATCATGACAAGTTACAAAGGTATTTACAGATTACAGAGGTACGTAATGGGTCCAGGGACTGGGCCCCAAAGTTTTGATGGCTGAACTAGGTACAAAGGTAATGAACTCACAAGTTACAAAGGTAATGAATACTGTAAGAATGGTTACTTACGTTTATACATGGCTACAAATGAGCAATTCACACTTCTACTAAACGACACCTCATTATACATGACACGACACTATATATAGCCCCCCACTATAAACAACACACCGCTATACTCTCTATAGTCTGTACCATACACCCCCCTCAAGGAAGGTTCCTTGATGTTTGTGAGGGGCTCTTGATTTAGGGAATTGGATCTGTGCTCCAGTTCCCCGAATTAAGCCTGAATGCCTTCCACATCCCCCCCCCCAGGCGCTGTATAATCCTCCGGGTTTAACGCGTCCCCCTTGATTATAATAATAATAATAATAATAATAATAATAATGTACCATACACCAGTGGTGGATCGTCAAAAAATAGAATGGGGGGGGGGGCTGCGTGACGGCAAGACTCATAGAATAGCATAATAAACGTTATTAAAGCAATAATTTTTAAATTTAAACTAAATTTAATAATAATAAGCGTTCACATATACGTATTCGTAGAGGTGGTCACAGTCCTGCTGCTGGAGATGTGGCTAGCTGAGGTGATCTGACAACTATTTGATAATAAAATTCGAGCATCGATTTTTTGATGTCGCAAAATGGTTTATAACTTTTTCATTAAAAGCTTTTCATTTCTGCGTTTCACTATCAGAATCTTGTATGCTGAATCAATTTGAGCTGCAATGTTCACTTTACCCCGCATTAACAATTAATTACATGCTTGGTTGACTGTTCATGTTTCATTATTTTTTGTGGTAAATGCGTCAAGTCAGTCACACCACTTTTAGACCATGAAGAGTCTCCACCAAATAGTAATCATGGAAAACAATAAAGCGTTCTTTTCGTCACAGCCACAAAGTCATTCACTTTCCTGGTAAACACTGACATTAAACTGGAGTGTATATTCTTTGCTCATGCTTGTACTTTTTGGTAGAATGGATAAAACTGGTGTTTGTTGTCCTCTTTCTTTTATATTTACTTTTTCACTTAAAATCAACTGCAAAAATTTAATACTTTAAATATTTAACCGAGTTTACTCTAGTTTCCACTGCCATCTTTTATCAAAGGGTAATTAAATTTAACGCTATTGATTATTATTATAATCATGGTGTGGAAAATTGCATTTATCTGAATGTAACTCATTATATACATAACAGAAAATGATAACAAAGATAATTATTATTTATCAGAGTTACATAGACAAGTAGGAATTTGGGACACCTAGGTCGCAAAAATGTCCCCCTTCGATACCTACAACTGTCATATCCACAAGTTCCTCTGCACCTATTAATTAAATGAAATATACATACACCAGGAATACTGGTAAATATATAAATTTGTGGACTGTATATTAAAATAATAAATGGTTATATATATACACAATTACATAACAGAAGGAAAATATATCTTAATATCACTCACCAATTTGACTGGATATTAAGTTGTATCATACTCAGAAAAACCTCACTAACTAAATTTATGAAAACACTGGCCAGAATTATACACAAATCTAGAGAGCTTATCTGAGGTTCATGGAGCTGTCTTGTCCAGTCGTCTGATATCTCAAGTTATGCAGGAATGCACATCCAACAATTTCGCCTCCTATTTGAGAGGTGTCAATTCAATTTTAACCTCTAGAGCACGAAAAATTCTTCCCATTATATTAACGTTGTATCCAATTCAAAACCAAGATGGCGAGTCCCCTCTGCGCAGACGCAGGCTTTCCGTTTTCTATGACATAAATAGTATTTAATACAGTATGGCCATCTATTTACATATAAATAATGAATTTCTGGAAAATATATACAGTATTTTCCACACATGGGGAAGCGCTAAACCCGTAGAATTATACAGTGCATGGGGGGGGGGAATGGAAGGTATTCAGGCTCAATTCAGGGAACTGGAGCACAGATCCAATTCCCTAGATCAAGAACCCCTCACCAGCATCAAGGAACCTCCCTTGAGGGGTTAACGCTATTGAAAAGAATTTAAACAGCCACCAACACCAATACTGGCCATGTATTGCAACGTGCATAGTCACAGCATAAACAGACCGATTGCAACTGTGTGCTGCATTGAATGCAGCTCCTCGCTGCCAGATGTAATGCCAGTAATACTATAGTACCGGATCAAACATATTTTTAATATTTTTTTTATCTCGTTTCAACAACAAAAAGTAAAAATTCGCTTATAAATACATTGAAAACAACATACAACAGATTTTTCCTGTAATATATTTGTCAGTTGCAAATAATTTTAGCGTAAAGTTAATGAAGTCGTATATTAGGCAGTGAGTATCAGGGGGGACTGCAGCTCTGCAGCTCCTATAGACGAGCTGCCACTGCCATACACACAAGGTAAACAAACACTCTGTCATCGAAACGAGTCTGCAAGGTGTGTGTGCATGTTTGGGGAAGGGGGGGGATTAACACATACAGTCCTACCCTTCTTCCATGTTGACCACCTCACCTCACTGCCTCCTCCAACCCTTAGATGACCGTTATGTATCCTCCCTCACTGGCACTCACTTCATATACACACTACTCTCCTTGATTCTAATGGAAGAAATGAAATGCAGGGTCTTCGTGAGCTGCAGGTATTCACACACCAGCCTGTTCATGATAATCCTGGTAGGTATTCTTGATTGGAAGATATTATGCCAAAAACCACAGAGAGATGCCCACAGCCTCTCTCTGGCAGAGATATATATATATATATTATGGAAAATTTTGTAGGGGTGATTACCTGTACGTACCTCAACATTACATGCATACAAGTAATCTCATTGGGAGACAACCATCTTGTTTACCGTAGTCACCCCGTTAGACATGTGAGAAAACTTAACCACCCCTGGTCACGGCAGGTGGTTCCTTCGACCCTCACAATCTTATCCATATCTATCCGAGACCAGTATAAATTGGATAGCACCCACAAGTACGGCGCTACTAATTAATTGTGGACTGTATAGATTATATTAGTTTAACTGAATGAAGGGGGGGGGGGGGTAGGTTACACTTGGATATATCCATCAAGGAAAAAAACACTTGTACATAATCCCACCACTTACCAGATATTCTTTGGTGGTCACTTGATGTAGCTGGATCACCCATAACCCATCCAATTACAGCATACCTAACTGGCAGGATGGATAATGAGAACCTTCAAAACTAGGGAGGCCAAGCCCATGATGACACTCTTCAGGTCACTTGTTCTATCTAGGCTGGAATATTGCTGCACTCTAACAGCACCTTTCAAGGCAGGTGAAATTGCCGACCTAGAAAATGTACAGATAACTTTCACGGCGTGCATAACGGAGATAAAACACCTCAATTACTGGGAGCGCTTGAGGTTTCTAAACCTGTATTCCCTGGAATGCAGGAGGGAGAGATACATGATTATATACACCTGGAAAATCCTAGAGGGACTAGTACCGAACTTGCACACGAAAATCACTCACTACGAAAGCAAAAGACTTGGCAGACGATGCACCATCCCCCCAATGAAAAGCAGGGGTGTCACTAGCACGTTAAGAGACCATACAATAAGTGTCAGGGGCCCGAGACTGTTCAACTGCCTCCCAGCACACATAAGGGGGATTACCAACAGACCCCTGGAAGTCTTCAAGCTGGCACTGGACAAGCACCTAAAGTCAGTTCCTGATCAGCCGGGCTGTGGCTCGTACGTTGGTTTGCGTGCAGCCAGCAGCAACAGCCTGGTTGATCAGGCGCTGATCCACCAGGAGGCCTGGTCACAGACCGGGCCGCAGGGGCGTTGACCCCCGAAACTCTCTCCAGGTAAACTCCAGGTAAACTCCAGGCCAGTATCAGTCTGCTATAACTAGAAAGGTTACTTAGCTGTGGGTGATTGATGCTCCTTATTTCCTCCATTCACCATCTCATTTCGATGTCCTGCTACACTGACACGGTTCTTATTCTAGCAGGACGAGGTATCCGTTGGTTTGTCCTGGTTTAGAAGTCATGACTCCATAAAAACTTCACTATCCTCGAGACAGGAACAACGAGGTAAACATGTGCACACACACTCTGGGAATGGCAGCTCATATCGCTTCAACGATTCCTTAACTTAGTGTTATTATCACTGATTACATTACAATTCACAAGACGATTTAATGTCTCATAATTATTATCCACATTAGAGGTCACTCCATTAAGATCTGAGACCGATGAGTGAGGATTAACTCACGGGTATTTCCCCTGGACACACACCATGGCCGTGCACCAGTCACCCCCGGTTGAACCATTATTCACTAATTTTACCACCCTTTTACGGTGGTCCCGTAAATCACGTTCCCTCACTCTTCACCAGGAACAGTTACAACACTTCCTATTATGAAGTGAGGCCTATATTAATCCTTAGGCCGCCGTGAACGCCAATTTCATGGTCCCATGTTTTCACAGCCTCCTCACTCCATTCAAAACACTCCCGCCTCTCACTGCCCTGCCTCGACCTCTCCCCCTGCACATCCGCGCAGGCGCAGGGCGAACCCGGTTGGTTTTATTCAAAATACAATTTAGAACAACAGTAATGCATTAATCATGTATATTTACATTATAAAAATATATACAGTATAATTATGGGAATTTATTTCCCACATATATGTTATGTATATACAATTTATTGTAACCATGGATGAGTGGTATTTAATCAATAACACTGTAACTAGCTGAGGACTCGAACCCATGTCATTTTGGCCCAACTCATGGAGAGCGAAAAATCACAGGACCACCAAATCCTACAAGAATCAAGCCCCCAGCAGAGCTAGGTGTTGTACCTTGATCCGAGGACATACAGTGATGTGGGTGCCTCTGAGCTAATTTCATTCTACTCCCCGCTTGGTTTACTAGCCTCCATGAGCAGTATATATATTATTGTAACCACAGACAAGTGGTATTTAATCAGTAACAACACTGCATCTAGCCGAGGACTCGAACCCATGTCAGTGGTTACAATAATATATGTACTGCTCGTGGAGGCTAGTACACCAAACAGGGAGTAGAATGAAATTAGCTCAGAGACACTCACACTACCATATTTCCTCAGATGAAGGTAAAATACCTAGCTCTGCTGGGTGCTTGATTCTTGTAGGATTTGGTGGTCCTGTGTGTTAGAGCGTCGTGACTTTTGCTCACCATGAGGCGGGCCAGAACAACATGGGTTTGAGTCCTCGGCTAGTCACAGTATTGTTATTGATTAAATACCACTCGTTTGTGGTTACAATTCAAATTCAAATTCAAATTCAAAGTTTATTCTCTATAAGGATTACAATGCTGAGTTTACAGAATTTGGTTATTGTGTGGTTTACTGTAAACCACACAATAACCAAATTTTACTACATGTAAACCGTTTACATGTAGTGAAATAATAATTACAGAGTGTACCACTAGAACACCTAGCATGGCTAGGCATTTCGGGCAGACTTAGATTAAATCTTAAGTTTAAAATATTACAAAATTATGAGGTAAGTTGGTATTATGGCTAAGTGACTAAATACTAGTTTGTGAGTTTAGCAATGTGAGTGCTTTTGTTTTGGCACTATACATAGTTTCAGTATTGGAGTATCACAGGCCAACTTATGACTAGTTAAGATTCATTATTTTAAGATTGAGATTGATATTTCTGTTTATGGTCAAATGGGTGAGTGAGTGTAAGTGTGAACCACCAGGTGGTATTCATGTAATTAGTTGACAGGGTGCATCAGGGAGATAAGATGTTTTCTGATGGTAGTTTTGAAGGTGATGAATGTGTCTGCAGTTCTAGAGTTTTCAGGTAGGGTGTTTCAGATTTTAGGGCTTTTGACATACATTGAATTTTTGTAAAGGTTTAGTCGGACACGGGGAATGTCATAGAGATGTTTGTGTCTGGTGTTGTGCCTGTGGGTTCTGTCACAACTATCAAGAAAGCATTTCAGGTCAAGGTTAATATTGGAATTTAAGGTCCTGTAGATGTAGATTGCACAGTAGTAAGTGTGGATGTACTGAACAGGGAGTAAGTTTAGATCTATGAAGAGTGGGGGGGGGGGTGTTGCCAGGGATGGGATTTAGTGATTATTCTTACTGCGGCTTTTTGTTGGGTTATTATTGGCTTTAGGTGTGTTGCTGCAGTTGATCCCCAAGCACAGATAGCATAGGTGAGGTATGTGTGGAAAATTTTTTGATTTTCCGAGGCTATAGTGCCTGATGGGTGTTTGATGTGTCTATATGGGTCAAAAATGTATTTGAAAATAAGAGTAGAACCAAGAGTTCCCTTTGCGCATGCGCGGATGTGCGGGGGGGAGGGCGCGTATTGTTTTGAATGGTGGTGAGGAAGCTGAGAAAACATGGAACCACGAAATTGACGTTCACGGTGGCCTAAGGATTAATATAGGCCTCATTTCATAATAAGAAGTGTCGTAATTGTTCCTGGTGGAGAGTGAGGGAACGGGATTTACGGGACCACAGTAATAGAGTGGTAAAAGTGTGATAAGAGAAGGAGCGGGTGACTGACGCGCCACAATGGACTGTGTCCTGGGGAAAATTACCCTTGGATTAATCATCACTCATCGGTCTCAGATCTTAATGGAGTGACCTCTAGTTTGTATAATAGTTATGAGACGTTAAATCGGCTTGTGAATTGTAATGTAATTAATGATAATAACGCTAAGTTAAGAGAATATGTGAAGTGAAATAAGTCGTTTGCTCCGAGTGAACACGCTAGACCTCGTTGTTAACGAGACGAGGAAAGGGAAACTCCTTGAGTCACGACGTCTAAAGCAGGACAAACCAGCGGATACCTCGTCCTGCTGGAATGAGAATCGTGTCGGTGTAGCAGGACATCGAAAATGAGATGGTGAATCAAGAAATGAGGAATATCAATCACCCACAGTTAAGTAACCCTTCTAGTTATAGCAACCTTAGACTGGCCAGTAGTGGTATGTTATAATTAGATAGGTTACGAGTGATCCAGCTACATCAAGTGACCACCAGAGAACATCTGGTAAGTAGTGGGATTATGTACAAATGTTTTCCTTGACGGATGTATCCATGTGTGTCCTACCCCCCCCCCTTCATTCAGTTAAACTAATATAATCTATACAGTCCACAATTAATTAGTAGCACCGTACTTGTGGGTGCTACCCAATCCATACTGGTCTCGGATAGATATGGATAAGATTGTGAGGTCGAGGGGACCACTTGGTGCGACCAGGGGTGGTTAAGTTTTCTCACATGTCTACACGGGGTGACTGCGGTAAACAATATGATTGTCTCCCAATGAGATTACTGGTATGTATATAATGTTGAGGTACATACAGGTAAGCACCCTAGAAAATTTTCCATATCTGCCCGTTGGTCCTTCGAGAACGGATGCAATCAGTGAAAAAATTAATTGAATTAATTACTTAATAATTAAGTGACTGATTGAAGGAAGTGGGTGTAGGGTGCACAAGTTTAATCGATCGTGTGATGGATGACAATTAGCCCAATTAATTGCTAGCACATGTGTGGCTAGGATATATACAAGAGTAAAGTGCAAGAATTACTCTTATAAGGCGCCTACTTAAGTTGTATAATCAGTGATTAATAATTCTCTAACCATGACTGGATCTAATGGAGTTAATGTGGCTGACAAGTCCGTGAATTTTAGAGTAATGAAAGCATCATTACAGGCTATTAAAAGCCATGTGACGAAGGCATTTGATTTAGTGAATCAAAGAACCGTGAACCCTAATGAATTAAAGTTATATTTAGATGCTTTAGAGAGTAGATTTGATTGGTACAAATTGTGGTTTAAAGACTGTGAAAGAGATCTGCTAGAGAATTGTGCAGATGGAATGGAAATGAATGTTTTAATTAATCAACATTACGAATTGGAAGAAAAACTGTCTTGTAAAAGTAAGGCTTTGAATAAATTAAAGGGTGTAAGCCAGGCAGTTGATCAACCTATTAATGCAAAGGGTGGGTTTGCCAAAACCTCCATAGTACGGTCTGGAGGAAATCAGACTAGGTCGGCAGGAATTAATTGTTCAATTGCAGACCAGCCAGCCAAACAGTTCTAAGGATATAACACATAATGACGCTGAAGTATCTGTCAAGTCTCAAAAGGGAAAATTAATCCCAGTGGTAATAATCATAGTTAAGAGTTAAATAGGCACATATCAAGTCAGGAATCAGTAATAGTGGTTCCTCACATCAAGGTAAGAGGAATAAGTACCTCGGTAAGTGTAACCCGGTTAATAAGAGGTCAGGCAAGGAAAAGAGAGACTGCCTCTTCTGCCAGGGTACTCATTTCACTAAAAATTGTAATGCCTGTAATTCATGGGACATTAAAGTGGAAAGAATGAAAGAACTTGACAGATTTATCAGATGTCTAGACAATCATAATGTAAAGGATTGTCATACCAAATTGAACAGTTGCTATCAATGCAACAAGGGAAAGCACCATACAGTTATGTGCAGGGTTGTATGTGATTCTTATAATAATGGTGACAATAATGATAATGTTAATAACCCTGACACTACAGTGACTGATGTAAAGGTTGCAGCTAATGGCAATAATGATGGCCTAGCTGAGGTAGCCTTGACGGTGTTGGATGTAAAAATTCAGGATAAAGGGCATAAATCCAAAACCATACGGCGTCACTCTCCTCAACACTGGTACGGGCCATGTAATATATGGCAGACTACCGCCTAGTAATAATGACTAGAGGAAGTAGTGAATACGGTCACGGTGTCTTACTCATGAAAGGTCAACCCAGTACAAGTATTCTTCTATCGAGAATGATGTTGAACCAGTCTAATTTGTGGGAGCTGGACAGCATAGGGATTAATGTAAATGAGGAAAGTCCAAATGATTCCTTTACTCAGGAACAATACCTGAAGGATGTTAAATGTGAATCTGGACATTACTGGGTGCGACTTCCGTGGAAGCTTGACCGTCCAGAATTACCTACTAATTATAGGATGGCGTATGGACAGTTAAAGGACCCAGCTCTGCGAACTGAGCAAGACACCAAAATTGTTGACTGCTTATAATGATATAATTAATAAGCAGTTAAATAATAAATTGTTCTTACTTCAGGCGACGATAAATGCACACCTTAAATGCACAGGCGGTCCACTGAGCGAAGTAATTGGGTAAATAATCTTATGTGGACAATTTCCGGGTGTGACGTCAACTGAAGAGGAACTAATGAGGATATGTGAAGGGGTTAATGAAATAATGAAGAAATGTGCTGGGACTGACTTGGGATACTGAGAGACTTGTTATTGTTAAAGTCTCAAAATTCCAGTATGCCCAATAAATTAATCCAGGGAGCATAGGCTTATGCCCCTGAGAGAATGGAACACTAATTAGTCCATTTTGAGGGATCAATAAATACAGATGGCCATGGAGTTGGTGCCTATATGCAGTAATGTGCTGGGGCTGACTTGGGATACTGAGAGACTTGTTATTGTTAAAGTCTCAAAATTCCAGTATGCCCAATAAATTAATCCAGGGAGCATAGGCTTATGCCCCTGAGAGAATGGAACACTAATTAGTCCATTTTGAGGGTTCAATAAATATGGATGGCCATGGAGTTGGTGCCTATATGCAGTAATGTGCTGGGGCTGACTTGGGATACTGAGAGACTTGTTATTGTTAAAGTCTCAAAATTCCAGTATGCCCAATAAATTAATCCAGGGAGCATAGGCTTATGCCCCTGAGAGAATGGAACACTAATTAGTCCATTTTGAGGGTTCAATAAATATGGATGGCCATGGAGTTGGTGCCTATATGCAGTAATGTGCTGGGGCTGACTTGGGATACTGAGAGACTTGTTATTGTTAAAGTCTCAAAATTCCAGTATGCCCAATAAATTAATCCAGGGAGCATAGGCTTATGCCCCTGAGAGAATGGAACACTAATTAGTCCATTTTGAGGGTTCAATAAATATGGGTGGCCAGTGAAGATGGGAAAATTGTACTCCACATTATGTAAGTCGTCTAGCAACGACCTCCGCCCGGCCGCAGTGTGGAAAATTTTTTGATTTTCCGAGGCTATAGTGCCTGATGGGTGTTTGATGTGTCTATATGGGTCAAAAATGTATTTGAAAATAAGAGTAGAACCAAGAGTTCCCTTTGCGCATGCGCGGATGTGCGGGGGGGAGGGCGCGTATTGTTTTGAATGGTGGTGAGGAAGCTGAGAAAACATGGAACCACGAAATTGACGTTCACGGTGGCCTAAGGATTAATATAGGCCTCATTTCATAATAAGAAGTGTCGTAATTGTTCCTGGTGGAGAGTGAGGGAACGGGATTTACGGGACCACAGTAATAGAGTGGTAAAAGTGTGATAAGAGAAGGAGCGGGTGACTGACGCGCCACAATGGACTGTGTCCTGGGGAAAATTACCCTTGGATTAATCATCACTCATCGGTCTCAGATCTTAATGGAGTGACCTCTAGTTTGTATAATAGTTATGAGACGTTAAATCGGCTTGTGAATTGTAATGTAATTAATGATAATAACGCTAAGTTAAGAGAATATGTGAAGTGAAATAAGTCGTTTGCTCCGAGTGAACACGCTAGACCTCGTTGTTAACGAGACGAGGAAAGGGAAACTCCTTGAGTCACGACGTCTAAAGCAGGACAAACCAGCGGATACCTCGTCCTGCTGGAATGAGAATCGTGTCGGTGTAGCAGGACATCGAAAATGAGATGGTGAATCAAGAAATGAGGAATATCAATCACCCACAGTTAAGTAACCCTTCTAGTTATAGCAACCTTAGACTGGCCAGTAGTGGTATGTTATAATTAGATAGGTTACGAGTGATCCAGCTACATCAAGTGACCACCAGAGAACATCTGGTAAGTAGTGGGATTATGTACAAATGTTTTCCTTGACGGATGTATCCATGTGTGTCCTACCCCCCCCCCCCCCCTTCATTCAGTTAAACTAATATAATCTATACAGTCCACAATTAATTAGTAGCACCGTACTTGTGGGTGCTACCCAATCCATACTGGTCTCGGATAGATATGGATAAGATTGTGAGGTCGAGGGGACCACTTGGTGCGACCAGGGGTGGTTAAGTTTTCTCACATGTCTACACGGGGTGACTGCGGTAAACAATATGATTGTCTCCCAATGAGATTACTGGTATGTATATAATGTTGAGGTACATACAGGTAAGCACCCTAGAAAATTTTCCATAGTATGGATATATAAGTGAATAGTATAGTGTGAGAAGGGCAGTTTACGGCACGTAGTATCGTATCTTGGAGAGGATCCCAACCTTTTGGATACTTTTTTGGTTATGTGTTGGATATGGGTGCTGAAATTCAGGTTGTTGTCGAGGTATAGGCCTAGGAATTTGCCCTCATTATGTCTGGCAATTAGAGTGTTGTCGATCTTAATGTTAATTTGCGCAACACCTGCTCTGCTACCAAACATAATGTAGTAGGTTTTGTCAGTGTTAAGCGTAAGTTTATTGGCTGTCATCCAAGTCGATATTTTGATCAGCTCCTCGTTAACAATGGTGTTGAGGGTGGCAAGATTAGGGTGAGAGATGACGTAAGTCGTGTCGTCAGCAAAGAGAATGGGGTTCAGGTGTTGAGATAAGTTTGGAAGATCATTGATGTATATGAGGAAGAGCAGGGGACCAAGGACACTTCCCTGCGGAACTCCAGTATCAAGTGGCTGTGTTGCTGATGCTGTGGCTTTAATGGTGACATACTGATACCTATTAGTAAGGTAAGATTTGAAATATGCAAGCGCATGGCCTCTTATACCATAATGGTGTAGTTTGTGAAGTAGGATGCCGTGGTCTACTGTGTCAAAAGCTTTTCTTAGGTCAATAAAAATTCCTAGTGGATATTCCTTATTTTCCAATGCTGTGTAAAGCAGATCTGGCATTTTTATGATTGCATCGTTAGTGCTTTTATTTTTCCTGAATCCAAATTGGCATGAGTTGAGTATGTTTTGTGACGTTATAAATGAATATAGTCTCCTGTGCACGAGTTTCTCAAAGATTTTGGATAGCAATGGTAAGTTTGATATTGGTCTATAGTTGTTTAAATCTGTAGTTAGTTAGTTAGTTTAATATGTTTATTATGCACCCCATACCCATCCTGTGGGCGGTAGTCAAAAGATTACAGAGGTACATAATTGGTCCAGGGACTGGACTCCAAAGTTTTGATAGCTGAGCAAGTTACAGAGGCAATGAACTCACAATTTACAAAGGTAATGAACTCACAATTTACAAAGGTAATGAACTCACAATTTACAAAGGTAATGAACTCCAGGTAAGTCTGGTCACAATCATGACAAGTTACAAAGGTATTTACAGATTACAGAGGTACGTAATGGGTCCAGGGACTGGGCCCCCAAAGTTTTGATAGCTGAACTAGGCACAAAGGTAATGAGCTCACAAGTTACAAAGGTAATGAATTCTGTAGAATGGTTACTTACGTTTATACTTTGGCTACAATCATGAACAAATTATAGAGTAATGAGCAATTCACACTTCCACACCCGGTCACAACTGTAATGAGTTATTGGTGCAAATATTGATTGTTGAGTCACACACACCACACACACACATACACACACACACACACACACACACACACACACACACACACACACACACACACACACACACACACACACACACACACACACACACACACACACACACACTTTAGTTTAATATCTTTATGCACCCCATACCCATCCTGTGGGCGGTAGTCAAAAGATTACAAAGGTACATAATGGGTCACCACCTTTATGTATTGGTGTAACCCTTGCCGTCTTGAGTAGTTTCGGGAAGGTGCTAGCTTCTAGTGACTTTCGGGAAGGTGCTAGCTTCTAGTGACTTGTTAAAAAGTAATGAGATAGCATGCGAGAGGACATGGGCCACTCTCTTGTACAATAATGGTGGGACATGGGACAGATTCCCTGAGTTATTTTTAAGTGACTTTATAATCTCGGTGACTTCCGTGGGCTCAGTTGGTGCAAGATAAAAGGAATTTGGGAAATTCCCATCTAGGTAGTCCCCGGCATGGGCATTGGTACGTGGGATTTTATTGGCAAGATTAGATCCTATGGTTGAGAAGAAGTCATTTATCTTGTTAGCTGTGTCAATGGGATGCAGTGGTGCTTCATTAAGTTTAGTTAGGACAATATTCTTGTTTTTTTTGAGTTTGTGGGTCCCTAGAATCTGAGAGAGTGTTTTCCAGGTCTTTTTATATCTCCTGTTGTATCAATGAATCTACTGGAGTAGTATAGTTGTTTGGCTTTCTTTATTACTTTGGTGAGGAGTGATGAATAGTGTTTAAGTATATCTTTGTGTATTAAGCCCTGTCTATATTGCTTTTCATATTGGTGTTTCTTATCAATGGATTTCAGAATGGTGCTGGTTACCCATGGGCAACCAAGCCGTTTGTTTGTGATCTGTTTCATTTTTATAGGACAATGTTTGTTGTATAGTCTAAGTAATTTGTTAAGAAAAATGTCTGTCCAGTCATCAATACCATTGGCCTTGGAGAATTCTGTAGGCCAGTCAACAGTCTCTAGGTCAGCTGTGAACTTCCTTATTGAGGCCTCATCATGGAGTCTAAATGAAACTTTGTTGTATTCAAGTGGTGGTTTACTAATGTTTGTCAAGAGGAAGGTAGGTTAGTGGTCTGTAGTGCTATCTGTGATTATCCCTGATTTAAGGGGGGGGGGGGTTAGTATATTGGTCCATATGTGGTCTATTATGCTTGCACTTGTCTCAGTGAGCCTGGTTGGTTCAGTTATTGTTGGTATGAGAAGTGTGTTGTTCATATTGTTGATGAAATCAGTCACAGGCTGATCATCTAGTATGCCAAGGTTGATGTTGAAGTCTCCAGCTAAGAGAAGGTGGTGCTTATTTATTTGTCTGTTTGTTATTAGTGCCTTTAATTTCTCACTGAAATTTGGGATGTTTGTGTGGGGTATCTGGTAAATGGCACCGATTGTTATAGGCGTCTTAAGGTTTTTTACATTAAAATTAGCAAAAATGTATTCTTCATATTCATCACTAAAGCAATTAGTGCTAATACAAGATAATTGGTTACAGTAATAGATTGCAGTACCACCCCCAACTTGGTTTGGTCTGCAGTTGTGGATTGCTGTGTATCCTGGTAGTGGGTAGATATCAATTGTGTCCTGCTTAAGCCAGGTCTCAGGTCTCAGTAAGAATAGTGCAGGAGAAGGGTGTCTTTAGTGACTCAAGGAGTGCCAGGAGGTCATCATAGTGTTTGCTTAAGGACCTGATGTTGTAGTTAAGAACTGATAGACTTTGAGCAGTGTTCAGGATAGTGCTGGCTTGTGATGCTGTGTAATAAAGGCAGTTACTTTCCAATAAGTTTTGATTGTGTGTTAGATTATGGAGGTTTAGATCAGGGTCAACGTGATCAATCATCTTTTAGGTTTAAATAGTGGTTGTTTATATCCTGAGTTGTGTGTTGAGCTCTCGTACTGATATGTGTAGTGGTGGGAAGTTTGGACAAGTATATAGCTATAGCATTTTGGTCATATAGAGTATAGTCACTAATACACATAATGGAGTTGGTGTTGTCTATGTGTTGTGCTGGAATGAGCTAAAGTACAACTAGGTATAACTAATAATATAATAATACAAATTGAAAATAGCACAAGACTCTCACTTGTAATTGCACTAAGGTCTAATATAATAACTTTGGTATAGTCTATGTATTGAGCTAGAATGAGCTATAGTACAACTAGGTTTAGTCTAATAATATAAAAATACAAATTAAAAATAGCACCAGACTCTCACTAGTAATTGCACTATGGTCTAATATAATGAATTTGGTATTGACTATGTATTGAGCTAGAATGAGCTATTGTACAACTAGGTTTAGTCTAATAATATAAAAATACAAATTAAAAATAGCACCAGACTCTCACTAGTAATTGCACTATGGTCTAATATAATGAATTTGGTATTGACTATGTATTGAGCTAGAATGAGCTATAGTACAACTGAGTTTAATCTAATGATATAAAAAAAGCACAAGACTCTCAGTTGTAATTCACTAAGGTGTTATATAAGTTGTTTACAAGAATTAGAGTATAACTAGATTTAAATTGACAAGATAAAGTACACAAGTTAAGGTTGCAAAAAAATAAAAAAAGTAGAAAAAAAAATATATGAGGTAGTTGGTACTAGTTATCAAAAGATAGTTAAGGGCCTTGAACAATAATATAATTGAAATATACACTAATTGCACACACAATATAGTCACTAAGATATGAAAACAATCTTAGAGTAGGACTTATAATATAAACTTATAATATATATATATGCTGCTCATGAGGCTAGTACATCAAATGGAGAATATAATGAAATTTGCTCAAAGGCACCCACACCACTGTATGCCCTCGGATGACGGTAAAACACCTAGCTCTGCTGGGTGTGTCATTCTTGTAGGATTGTGTGGTCTCTTTGGTTAGAGTGTCATGTTTGATTTTCACTCACATTGGCACACTAACTGAAGGCAGGGCAGCTAAGGAGCACTCAGGCTAGAGAGACGCTTGGACGCGTTCGGGACGAATGATGTAAGTCGAGTTTTTGTTCGTACGTTGGGGGACATTTTTTACGTTAAAGCGCTTCGTAAGTTGATTTTATCGTAATTTGAGGCCTTCACAAGTCGGGGGTTCACTGTATACTTAAAAATCATTTCATCTCTCAGTAATAACCATACCCACACTATGCTAATCTCTAACCAGTTTTGAAGCAACTCTCCGAAATATTTTATTAGCCCTTATCTATTAAACTATTATTTCATGCCTAAAAATGTGTTTGTATCATAAATTGTACTACCTTATATTAATAATAGAGTAAAATATTGAGTATTTGAAATTTACCACTCTTTACCTGTAGTCCTTAGGTATTAGTTTAAGTGTGCCTGAATTGCCCTGGCATGATAATGGCTTTATTTGTACCAATCAAATTATTAAATGTAAACACACATTGTAACTCAAGTCCCAATATGCCTCAGTTTTTAGCAAGCTGCTAACCAGACTGAGAGTCGAAGATCAAAATGAATTTTTTATGAGAGAGCCACAGAATTTGGTTAACACAAGCCTATCTGATGTTATCCTGACGCCAAATGACTTCGAACAGGCGATAAATGACATGCCCATGCACTCTGCCCCAGGGCCAGACTCATGGAACTCCGTGTTCATCAAGAACAGTTACTAAAAACAACAGACATAGCCCCACTCCACAAAGGGGGCAGTAAAGCAATAGCAAAGAACTACAGACCGATAGCACTAACATCCCATATCATAAAAACTTTGAAAGGGTCCTAAGAAGCAAGATCACCACCCATCTAGAAACCCATCAATTACACAACCCAGGGCAACATGGGTTTAGAACAGGTCGCTCCTGTCTGTCTCAACTATTGGATCACTACAACAAGGTCCTAGATGCACTAGAAGACAAAAAGAATGCAGATGTAATATATACAGACTTTGCAAAAGCCTTCGACAAGTGTGACCATGGCGTAATAGCACACAAAATGCGTGCTAAAGAAATAACAGGAAAAGTTGGTCGATGGATCTATAATTTCCTCACTAACAGAACACAGAGAGTAGTAGTCAACAGAGTAGTCCGAGGCAGCTACGGTGAAAAGCTCTGTTCCACAAGGCACAGTACTCGCTCCCATCTTGTTCCTCATCCTCATATCTGACATAGACAAGGATGTCAGCCACAGCACTGTGTCTTCCTTTGCAGATGACACCCAAATCTGCATGACAGTGTCTTCCATTGCAGACACTGCAAGGCTCCAGGCAGACATCAACCAAATCTTTCAGTGGGCTGCAGAAAACAATATGAAGTTCAACAATGAGAAATTTCAATTACTCAGATATGGTAAACACGAGGAAATTAAATCTTCATCAGAGTACAAAACAAATTCTGGCCACAAAATAGAGCGAAACACCAACGTCAAAGACCTGGGAGTGATCATGTCGGAGGATCTCACCTTCAAGGACCATAACATTGTATTAATCGCATCTGCTAGAAAAATGACAGGATGGATAATGAGAACCTTCAAAACTAGGGATGCCAAGCCCATGATGACACTCTTCAGGTCACTTGTTCTATCTAGGCTGGAATATTTCTGCACACTAACAGCACCTTTCAAGGCAGGTGAAATTGCTGACCTAGAAAATGTACAGAGAACCTTCACGGCGTGCATAACGGAGATAAAACACCTCAATTACTGGGAGTGCTTGAGGTTCCTGAACCTGTATTCCCTGGAATGCAGGTGGGAGAGATACATGATTATATACACCTGGAAAATCCTAGAGGGACTAGTACCGAACTTGCACACAAAAATCACTCACTACGAAAACAAAAGACTTGGCAGACGATGCAACATCCCCCCAATGAAAAGCAGGGGTGTCACTAGCACGTTAAGAGACCATACAATAAGTGTCAGGGGCCCAAGACTGTTCAACTGCCTCCCAGCATACATAAGGGGGATTACCAACAGACCCTGGCAGTCTTCAAGCTGGCACTGGACAAGCACCTAAAGTCGGTACCAGACCAGCTGGGCTGTGGCTCGTACGTTGGTTTGCGTGCAGCCAGCAGTAACAGCCTGGTTGATCAGGCTGTGATCCACCAGGAGGCCTGGTCACAGACCGGGCCGCGGGGGCGTTGACCCCCGGAACTTTCTCCAGGTAAACTCCAGGTTTGCAAAGAAATAAACTTTTTTTTTTTTTTTTTTTTTTTAATAAATATTCCTAGTTGGATGAATCTTGTTAAGGCAGCATGAACCAGTGGATAGCACAATGGCCTGTTTGTTTTAGGGCTCATTTGCTATGGGTTTGAGCCCCACCCATTCTGTGATTTATTATTGTATTCATGTAGTGATCAGTGCTGTATGACCCTGATGGTTTAGTGCTTAGTTTTAATTATAATAATAATTCATGTAGTGAGCTGAGCAGTGGCAGCAAAACAATGTGGCAAACTTTAACAGCACTATGTTCCCATTTGTGCCATGTTCCCAAAACGTGGCACAGTTGTATTTACCTCACCTTCCTTGATGCTGAAGTATGGAATTCCAGACAGGAGACATTCAGGTGTATTTCACTTTTGGGTTCTCTCAAGGGTGCCTTGATGCTGGTGAGGGGGCTTCAACTCTATCTCCTGTTACCCAAGAACTGTATGACCCCAAAAGATTGAGCACCTACCCTTGATTATAATCTACTACCAGGTGTAACATTTAGAAAAAGTGTATTTATTGATGAATATTTCATAGCTAAGTGAAGAGGATAGTAATGAAAAAGAATACACTTGTACAAATTTATTACTAACATTCTAATATTTGTACACAAATCTTACAGTATAGACAGCAACACAAGCTTATTCCATTTTCAAATCTGTATCTAGACTGAATGGTATGCCCAAAGTCTTGCTCATGTACTTGCTAACATTAAAATCTCTTCATATATGTCCCAGTGACCTGTTTTTTTGATTGATGGTAAGAGTTATGCTAACAAAAAACAAGTCTCCTAAAAAGGTTTGTGCATACCAATTAGCATGCAGCAACCATTACAAATAAGAGTACAAGGTCAGGAATGGAGATTGTCTTAGACGGTGAGCAGAAATGGCACGCTAAATATGAATCTATATTCTCTTATTTTGAATAACAGGAATAAAGTTACCTTGTTGCATGTTGCTACTTGACATATAATCTTAGCTATTGTTTGAGGTTAGGTTGCAGGCATTGCTGTATATGCAAATTCGTAATTGTTTACACAAAGATTGCTAAAGCTCTGTAAGGGTATTCTTTAATTTTTTTCTCAAACAATCACTAAAAATCTAGTCATGGAATTCAGTTGCATAATAAAAGAGAATCAAGTAAATATATTTTCTTTAGGTGTTATATTCCCTACTGGTGATTACACACTTGTTTATGAATATATACAAGGAAATACATAGTGATTAATACTCTTACATACACATCAGCACTGAAACTAGCACTGGGCCATTGTTTTTAGGTAGGTCTGAGCAGGCTGTGAACAGAGGGGTTGTTGCCAGTAGAAGGCAATCCAAGTAAAGGTAATGTGAAAGAAGTTATTAAAAGTTAAGAATTTTGTTATTTGTTAAGCACTTTCAACTGTAGTGCTCTTGAAATGTAGTATGTTTCATGGAATGGAAACGGCTTGACTTCAGAGGGTGAAATTTTGCTTTGTTACTGTTTTATAATCCATATGCTTTTTATGCTAATAGTATTACTCAGAAAATTGCCCTGTTTATTATCATCTTTGTCTCCAAATACAGTACTCAGAAGTACAGTACTTATCCAAAAGGATTAAAAAAGTGGTTTAAAGTAAAAAATTAATGAAAATAAAATGGAAAAGTAGTAAAAAATATATTAATTACCTGAAATGCAATAAGTAATGAGAAGTAACTCAACAAGTGTAAAGTGCATTGGTTAGACTTGGTTACTTTTGGAAGTGGTATCATTGTTAAGCATCTTATCTTTAGGTGCATTTATTCAGCAATTTGTAGTTTATCAATTAAATAACAGAAAATTATAATTAAAGTAAATGTATTACTGTATTCTCATTTGTTTCTTTGAATTTCTCAGTTTTCCTCTTTTATTTTGCTAGCAGAAACAAATTCTAAGTAGGTTACAAACTTGTAAAATTTTCAGACAACTCTCACTGGTGTATCTGCAGTCATTAATACTAAAGGTGTGCAGAGCTAATCAGCAGTTGAAAATGCCTAAGCAAGTGTCATTAGCATGATGCCGTAAAACAAGGTGATCGAGATATTGGTTCACAAGCAAATCCCCAAACAGCAATTTTGAAATGCAAGGAAAAATCAACATAAAAATACTCAAATTTTTGTTCTATCAGATTTACTGTGATCCATCAAAACTTTACAGATATTTAAGATTAATATGACATTTACATGATACTGAAACCCACAATAAAATCTGTTGTGGATTTAAAAGATTTAGTAATGTATAATACTCTATAAGAAAAATACACAAACTGCAATTCAGTATGGTATATTTATGTTTCTCAACAACTTAATACTTTCTATAAAAACAATTTGAGATACAGTACTTAGAAGTTATTTATTTACACAAAACAGTAGTTTTCAAATAAAATCTTTATAATGAGATTGAGATGTTATTCTGTACCATTTAACATTTCTGAAAATAATTTTGTTGTGGTTGGTTACACCTGAAATTCTTATCCCTCATATATAATCATTTCTTAACAAAATAAACATATCACAGTGTTCAGTTAGATACAAGAAGCGAAAACAGAATGAACTGTCACAATATCCACTATGTACAATGTTAGAAAGTTTCAAATTAAGAATAAGATAAAACGGAAAATGTAAATTTCTGATTAGTAATCATCATAATATAACCACTGGAAAAGGTTACATGTTATATTCACCGCCTGCCATTATTTTGTTTGAAAGCCACACTCACTCACATTCTTGTCTTTATACAAGCTTTTGTATACAAAATGTTAAATTATATTTTACCTTACTACCATTGCTATGTGAATTTCATTAATATAATTCTTAAATCAAAATATAGCCTTTTCTTGCAATTAAAATTTAACACCGATTCACAACTGCTAAAAGAATCCAGGTTTGATTTAAATTCTTACAGACATGGTATAAACCAATGAAAATTAATCATGTAAGACATGATTGATTTATGAAAGAATTTGCCATAATTTCATAAGGAAAACATCAAGCAAAATAAATCTCTACAAAAAAAAAAAGTGATAACTTCATGTAAACCATTAAGGAAAACTATCATTTTTTTTTTTACCTTATCCTTGGTGGCTCTATTAGGGTTTGATTTATTTTATACATACTGTACTGAGAATGTAAAACACCCCCATGAAATGTTAATATAGTGTAAAATAATAAACATGTGGGAATGTTTGAAAGCTTAATACTTGATAAAGATCTAGTTTTATATTAGATCAGTACCATAAAATGACTAGCTGATTACTCTGGCTAAGGCTGGCAAAATAAGTAATTAGCAAAAAACAAGTAAAAATTGTCTTTTTTGGAGGTGACAATGAAGATGTAAAGTGTCTGGTTTAAATTATTATCCTGTTATATTCATGGGAAAGCATTAAACCCACAGGGGTCTTACAGTGCCTGGGTAATGGGAGGTAATCAGGTTTGATCTAAGGGAAGGAATAGCTCCAATTCTTTGGATCAAGAGCCCTTCACTAGCATCGAGGCATCCCCTTGAATGGTAAAATGATTACAACAATCATCACTCTTCATGCAACCCATAAGGCTCATTAATAGCTGCTCTTGTTCTTTGCAGATTACAGGATTTATGAACTAACATTGATGTTCAATATAAAAACCTGTTTTAACACATCCATTTGCTGAATTGTAATGAGCAATATGTATATCAATGATTTTAATAATCTAGTTCACTATTATACTGAACTACTGTACATTCAGATATTTCTATATCAGTCATTAAGATATTAGTATAAATATTAACCTGAACATCACTATATCTATTCTGGATATAATATACTAAATTTGAATAGACCCGCTTGGGATTATAAAATAGTGTATGGCCACGTGGAATAGAAAATCTAGGAAAGAAAGGGTTTATAACTATCAATAAATAATTTTCAAAAAAGAAGAAAATGTGTTACTTAGGATTATCGCTGTCAGTAAATAAAATTGTTCACTTGGTGGAATACATGTAATTTTCAATTTAAAATAACTAAGAAATCAGCTTCTGAAGATGTTATGATGCACATCCCAAAGCAAAAGTACTGCTGTCATGTGCTGAGATACAATCTAAAAATACTGTATCTACTTTCAAATTTGCTATACAACAAGCTCATGCTAATAAAAAAAACAGTAGAAATTCATCTGATACATGTGCAATACCTCAACTCCATTGCTTACAGTATATACCAGGGGTTATGCTAGTTATTTCTATTAACACTTTTGCATGTATTTAAAATTGTAACAAAAATTATTTTACTTTTTCTAAATACAGTACAGTATTATATATTTTTGTATTTTTAATACCAATTAAATATCAACTTTGAACTAAAAAGACTTTGTTAGACTCGTGTCCTGCAATTTATCATTGCTGAATTTGTTACATTAGCTATAAAGTTCTTACTTGATCTGTCATCTTCCAAAATGCAACTCATTTTGTTCAGTCTAAATTTAGTTATTCCTGCTAAATGTTTTTGTTACAGCTTATTCTATCCTTACTTTTCTATTTTTTTTTTTTGTTACAGTTTCTCTTATGCTTATAATCTTAAAATTAAATTTATTCTGGAGTATATTCTTCAAGTGTACACTTTTTAGATCTACCATTCACTCTCAGTCATCTTCCTTTAAGGAATCTGCCACTGGATCCATTATAATAATAATAACAATAACAATAATAATAATAATAATAAAAATAATAATAATATAATCAAGTTAAGCACCAGACCTGCAGGGATCACACAGTGCTAATCATCCCTAATAACAAAAACTTTTACTCAGTATTCTGCAACTGATCCAAGCTCTTACAGCAAGCCCCATATTTCCACAACCATTCTCACTGAAAAGTATGTTTCAAAGACTGTATAAATTTTATTGCAGTACAGTATACTACTTGCCATACTTCCTTGTCCAGTACAGTACATACATATATGATATACATGTATTAGATATTAACCATTATGTACTTGCATTTACTACTACAGTTTTTTTTATATTTTATTTTTATTATCACACTGGCCGATTCCCACCAAGGCAGGGTGGCCCGAAAAAGAAAAACTTTCACCATCATTCACTCCATCACTGTCTTGCCAGAAGGGTGCTTTACACTACAGTTTTTAAACTGCAACATTAACACCCCTCCTTCAGAGTGCAGGCACTGTACTTCCCATCTCCAGGACTCAAGTCCGGCCTGCCGGTTTCCCTGAACCCCTTCATAAATGTTACCCTGCTCACACTCCAACAGAACGTCAAGTATTAAAAACCATTTGTCTCCATTCACTCCTATCAAACACGCTCACGCATGCCTGCTGGAAGTAAGCATGCGTGAGCGTGTTTGATAGTATTTGATAGTATTTGTAAATACATATAAGTATATATTTACAAAAACTAATTTTACAGTAGTGTTTCACAGTTCATTTCTTCATCAAACATCTGTAAGTATAAGCTGTTTACAGTTAGTAGATTTGTTTTCACCAATTCTTAGTGTTCAGTTATTTCAAATGAAACTTAGACATCACTTTCGTCTGTCTAGATCATAATTAAATCACTTGGGAATTGATAATGCTCCAGGATGAACTGAAACATCTAGCTTGCAGTTTCAGTTTGGATACTTGTAATATTTTTCATTTTCCTTCTTCAAAATGCAAGATTTTCAATATACAGTATAAACTGTTTTATTCATTTATTTCTTTGCACGTGTGTCTTTGCCTACTTAATCTTGTGCATGCACAAAAAACTAATAATTAATTTTTACCTACATTCCTAATTATTATAATCAAAACCTAATTTCCTAAACATTTTGGTACAATAATATACTTCCTTGTTAAGTTACAAAGTTTCACAGTACTGTATTTCATAAAATTCTGTATTATAAAAACAAGGTAAATCCATGATGGTTATTCAACATTACATGAAGATAGTGGCTAGCATTAATTGTTCATAGGGCATTGTAAAAGTGCTATGAGCGAGAATAAAAACAGAATGAGGAACTCAAAGGGTGCAGGTGTCATCAAAACAACATTGATTAAATATACATTAATATGGGTTTAGAGTTCCTCCGTAATATAAGATATTAATGGCGGGACTTTCAAAGACGAGGACAGAGTTAAGCCTAACAGGACACTAGAAGAGCAGTTGAAAATGACTGCATACTCCGAGATAAACAAGACAATCTATCAAAATGTGTTTGACTGTCAAGATGATCTATCACCCTTGGTAGGTGAGTCTGGCATTATCAGTGCATAGTTCAGAAAAGTAGTATTTCTTACAATTGGCAACAGCAAAGTGAAAATGGCCAAAACTTCAATGTCATTTGATAAAATAATAACCTTAATGGTCATAATTTCAGAACATTATTGGTTGGTAAATGCATATGTATGCAATAGTAAAATGGCCATCTTTAATTAAAATTTAAAAAATTGAAGAGGAGGCTAAGGAAATGGATAAGCATTAGCCAATATTGTATTTAGCAGTAACTGGAGCCACGTCATGAAGGACATGTATGTGGTAGATTGTAGGAACCACAAGTAAAGAAATGGAAGTAAAAGTGAGCTGTAAAGTAGGTGGAGGAAAAAAAAAAAGAAAGGTAGATGAGCTAAAGTGAGAGTAGGTGGTGTGATGCATCTTTAGTCCATGGAATGAAGATATATGGAGCGATCAACAGGGAAGTTTTTTGGAAATTGGTTAACTGATAAGAGGCAGCTTGTGGTTGGGGCAGAAAATGCAGTGATATAAATAAAAGCTGTCATTTCAAATATCTTTTCAATCTCAGCAAATGAAACAATGGTGTGAGGTGGTATATGGAGTATTGATATCCTCAGGTGCTTTGGGACAAGCGTAATTACATTGGGAGAACTCTGAAGAATAAAATGGGGTGACCTTCAGAGATGCTTCATGGGAACTTTGAAGGATGACCTGTGACACCTAAGGAGAATTATTATTATAATCAAAAGAAAGTGCTAAACCTACTAGGGTCATAAAGCACTGCAGGGTAGGAATTCATGGAGGCTCTAAGGATAAATAAGGGTGGATGTGACGATAAAGGTAAAGTTAGGAGGGGCTGTGAGGAGTGCTAAAGGAAAGATTATCAAAGTATGTGTAATAAATCAATTGCTGTCAAAAAGTTGAAGAGGGAGTCTGTGTCAAAGTTGGGGCCATCAGCAAGGAGGGAAGATAAAGTAAGGGTGTTAGAGTGGTAACGAAGTGGAACAGGATGCCTCTCCATGAGATACCCATGAGTTAGACGAATGTGTCTAATGCGAAGACGAGAGAGTGTTGTCTCCTAACCTCGATATCGATGACAAAGAGGAGGCCAGAAACCCAAATTTGGTTTATTATAATCAAAAAAAAGAAGTGCTAAACCTACAAGGGCATGGTTTGATAGAATGTAATTTGTTATGATTAATATCAGACAATGTTGCCAGTGGTTGTGAAGGTGAGTAGAGATTATGGCAAAATAGTCAGAGACTGGAATACCTATATATAAAACTGGTAGGTCATGTACTGCAGATTGCACAGCAGAGTCTACCTGCTCATTGCCCTGAACATCAACTTGACCAGGGACCCAACAGAAAACAATTTCTTTATTTTTGCTAGTAATGCGGCGCAACCAAAGTTGTACGTATATGAAGAACTAGGGGATGAGGTGAATTAAATTTCTTAATAGCTTGCAAAGCACTAAAGGAGTCTGAGACAATTACAAACATTGAAGTAGGCATAGATGCAATACAAATAACTGCAATGAGAATGGCATACAATTCAGCTGTAAAAATGCTAGCTGAGTCTAATAAATGACCTCACACCACACTGTCAGGAAACACTGCTGCAAACCCAACACCATCAGAGGATTTAGAACCAGTGTGCACTGCAACAGCATGAGAATGAGATTGGAAGTGATTAAGAAAAAGAGAGCAAGAAGCAACCGTAGGAATTTGGGCTTTTGCTCACGGCAGTGGGGAAGAACAGACACTAACTGTCAGAACTTTCCAAGGAAAAAGTGAAAAATTAGAGAGAAGCATGAACCTCTGCCCACACCATATGAGCAACTGAAGACCGAGGAGCAGAGAACAGTGTTTGTGTTGGAGGGTATGAAATGAGAAACAAAGTAAAAAAGTGGTAGTCTGAGTGAAGCACCTGTTAGCCAATATGCACAAGTACTTTATTATTTTTGCATTGGGGGAGGGAAGCACTAAGCCCATAGGGATCATACAGTGCCTGGGGGAATGGTAGACATTCAGGTTTGATTCAAGGAAAGATAAATGAAATTCCTTTTATCAAGGCACCTCCATTGAGGGGACAGGTAAAGTAGAAGAGTTTGTTAAAGGCATAGTGCCGTTACGATGGGCGACATAAAAAAGTGATGGCAAGCACTAACTTTGTTGGTAATGACTCAAGGCTTAGCCAAAAGGCATATTGCCCTCTCTTAAGCAGTATATCTTGCATTTCACTGGAAATAGGAGAGTGAATTCCCAAAACAATTAAGGCATAGAGATACTGTACAAGTATGTGGTTGGAAGGAGGAAAGGGGCATTCAAGGTAGATCTACAAAACTCCTGGGGATAACTAAATTGTCAACTATTATGGCACTGTCAAGGGGTTTCGGAGTTCTGGGTGACAACTGGTGACTAAAATAAGTTGTCAGGCTGTTGGCAGCAGTCAACGGTAATTTTTTAAATTGCTGGGATACTTGTGGTGACTTTGCATAATAAGCTGGCTTTGGATAATATATGGCTAGAAAGTACATCTGCATAATCTCACAGGGCTGTAACAGACATGCCATGTGAGAGAAGATAACAAACAGACTTCAACATGAATTAAGTTCAAGAATGTTGACAGTGTAATGGGGGTTATATACAATGTTGCTAGTGTCAGCCTGTCCTGCATCATGTAGGACAGGCTGATAGCATTATATACATGGAGGCTGCATCTATGTAATGCTCACCTCATTAAGCAGTTCATGAATGGAAATGATAAGTAGATGAGGGTATACTTATCTAATTCACCTGTCATCAATAGTGTGGTGGCCTTACTTAATGCTGTGTACAAGATAGAAAAAAAAAAAAAAACTCAAAGACTGCCTATAAAATAGCTTCCAAAAGCCACAAAATATGAAAAGTTATGAAAAGTTGAAATCACTAAAAATGCCCTGATGGAAGAAAATATTTCAGCCACACAGTCATAAAAGTAAGTAAAGAATAGATATAAAAGACTTAGCATTATCAACAAGGGCAAGAGGCCAGTTGTGAATAAAAAAAAAATATAATGGGTTACAATAGATAATAAGTGGTTTTATATAAGAACTGGAAGTAAAAAATCCAGATATGTAACACTGAAGACAAGACACCATAGCTCTGCTCCTGTAGCTACAAATAGGTAAACACTTGACTGAGCCATAGCAAATTTATTTCATCTCATGGCTGAAGACAACCTAAAGGCAGGTTGGTCAAATTGGCATTCTGTTTTGAGTAGAGATAGAAAGCTGGGCAAGAGAATGGAGTAACAGTAAATGAGTCAAATGTGTGATAGGCTGTCAGAGTGCAATATAGCAAACAGCTGTTGCATACCTTGAAAAGAATAAACAATTCACAGACTTTGCTGCCCACCCTATGAATTCCATGAAAGGCAAAAGAATTCAAAGTTAATACTGAGTGTAGGAGCTCCAGCAAACTAATCCTTCATTTCTATTTCTGTAAACAGTCTATCCATAGCCTGGCAAAAATAGTTATTTCTTGCGCAAATTTTTGGCCAGACTATAAAACGAGATTATTTTTAAGGGAGACAGTTTGTATCTGGTAAGAGATACACTGAGCCAGTGAGCGTGTGTGATTATCTGGCTCAGCGAGGTAAACAGTTACAATACTACCAACACCACAGCAATGTCTCCTGAGTGTAATACAAATAAATTAACCTTTTTGTCTTGTGGCTCCATTGGTAGTAGCCTCAACTCACACTGAGGGTCTTGGTTTTGACCCCCCTTCCCCGCTGCAAGTGCAAACAGGCATGTTTCCTTACACCTGTTGCCCCTATTCACCTAGGAGTAAGCAGGTACTTGGGTGTAAGGCAACATGTGTGAAATGATTGCATCCTAGGAAAGAGTATTCAAAGAGTCCAGTTGAAATAATCTAGACAATCCTTCATGACATAGTGACTGGGTTATACTGATAGATTGTCCTGGGTTACTAACCCTCTAGGTTAATAATCATAGCAAAATCTAATGTCATAGTTTGCAGACATTAGTGGACAAAGCCAGTGTGCATTATAGATAGCAATATAAATAAGAGCATAAATGTATTTAAGTTTTGTTAGTTAAGGTTGGGGGACTTTAGGTTATGTTGGGTTTAGTTAGGTTAAGCTGCCTGTATATATATATAAACTAGACAGCCAGCTTTTGCACCAGTTAGGTTCTCAAAATAGTAGCTATTATTATAATTATATAAAGCGCTAAACTGACAAGGTTCATGCAGAAAAGTAGCTTTGGGTGGAGTTAATAACTTAGGGAAAAAACTGGGTTATGAGCCATGATGCCTCAAAAAAGTAGCTATAAAAGTTTTTTAATTCTTAAAACATCAACATTAATAATGTTTTTGATGACTTAAATTGTAAGGTTGTTTCTTATTGATCAAGATAGTATGTGGAAAGGGTTCATGTTACCCCACTAGACCTAGTTGGATGTAGAGATGTTTAGAGCCCTCAAACATGTGTACAGTGTTTGCCTTAAATACTTATCCTAGGTTAAATTTGCATAACATACTTTTTACGTGTCCATATTATAATAAAAGAAGTGCTAAACCTATAAGGGTCATAGAGTGCTGCCAGGCAGGGAAGGATGCAGGGGTACTGGGTAGCAAGAGGAAGAGGGATGATTATTAGGTTATGGAGTGTAGTGGGGCAGTGGATAGTGCAGGGGTAGAGGGGGGGGGGGATAATAAAAAAGAAGCGCTAAGCCACAAGGGCTATACAGCATGCAGGGGTAGAGGGTAGCAAGAGATTGAGGTAGAAAGGGCTATGAAGAGTACTAGAGGCATCATCATCATTAGAGTTTGTGCAGTAAATCAGTTGCTCTCACTTAGTCAATGAGAGAGTCTGGGTTAAAGGAGGGTCCATCAGCAAGAAGGGAAGGTAAAGTAAATGCAGTAGAGCGGTGACGACATTGGAGGTAAATTCTACGTGCTCGTTTATAGAGTGGGCAGCCCAACGGAAAGTGGCTAACAGAAACTGGAACCTGACAATTCTCACAGAGTGGAACAGGGCACCTCTCCATGAGATAACTGTGAGTAAGATGACTGGCAGATGCGAAGACGGGAGAGAGTGGTGTCCCAACCTTGACACTGATGACAGAATATGGCCAGAAACCTACACTTGGTTTAATAGAATGTAGTTTATTATGGAGAAGATCAGACCAATGTTGTTGCCCATGGGTGTATAGGTAGGTAGCAATTACAGCAAAATAGTGAATGGAACACCTCTATATGAAACTGGGAGGTCATGTACTGCTGACCACACAACAGTGTCTGCCTGTTCATTGCCCCTGTACGTCAACATGACTGGGGACCCAACAAAAAACAATATCCTTGTGCTTGCTAGAGATACGGCGTAACCAAAGTTGGATACGAAGAACCAGGGGATGAGGCGTGTCAAATTTTTGTATAGCCTGTAAAGCACTAAGAGAGTCTGAAACGACCACAAATGGTGACACAGGCATGGATGCAATACGGATAAGCGCTACAAGAATAACATACAATTCAGTTATGTGCCCATAATAGTGTGTGCTGTCAAGACCATTGTAAAAAAAAAAAAAATGGTATGTACTCAAAACCTAAATAAAAAACTTATTAATAAACTTAAGTGAAGCTCTTCAGGGAAGCATGCATTTGACAAGGTTACCATATACTGTATGTACATGCATTCCAAAGAAAATAGACATAATACAATGCTTAGGCTATTACTTCATATAATTTTCTTGTTTTTCTTTTAAAAACACTCAGACTTTCACTTTTATTTCTATTTTCAAAATCTCTGGCATTACTAGTATTTCTTTTTTGTGCTATGGTTAAAGTCCATTGACAAGTCAGGATAATAATAAGAAAAATGGTGAACAAAAGAGTGGAGGGGCAGTGGTGTGGGATTGTGAGTATTATTATTATAATCAAAAGGAAGCACTAAACCTACCAGGGTCATACAGCACTGCAGAGTAGGAATTAATGCAGGATCTAAGGATAAAGAAGGGTGGAGATGACAATAAAGGTAAAGTTAGGAGGGGCTGTGAGTGCTAAAGGAAGGATTATCAAAGTTTATGTAATAAATCAGTTGCTGTCAAAAAGTCGAAGAGGGAGTCTGTGTCAAAGGTGGGTCCGTCAGTAAGGAGGGAAAATAAAGTACATGTATGGGTGTTAGAGTGGTGACAATGTTGGAGAAAAATTCTGCGTGCCCATCGATAGACAGGACAGTCCAACAGAATATGGGAAATTGAAACAGGAACTAGACAATTCTCATAAAGTGGATCAGGGCGCCTCTTCATGAGATACCCATGAGTTAGACGAGTGTGTCCAATGTGAAGAAGAGAGAGTGTTGTCTCCCAACCTCGGTATCAATGACAAGAAGGCCAGAAACCCAAACTTGGTTTGACAGAATGTAATTTGTTACGAGTCATATCAACCCAATGTTGTTGCCATCAGTTGCAAAGGTGGGTAGAAAGATTACAGCAAAATAGTCAGAGAATGGAATACATAACTCTGTATTAAACTGGTAGGTCATGTACTGCAGATCGCGCAGCAGTGTCTGCCCACACAATGCCCTGAACGTCAACTTAACCAGGGACCTAACAGAAAACGATTTCTTTATTTTTGCTAGTAATGCGGAGTAACGAAAGTTGTATATGAAGAACTAGGGGATGATGTGAATCAAATTTTTTAATAGCTTGCAAAGCACTAAAGGAGTCTGAGACAATTACAATCTTTGAAGTAGGCACAAATGCAATATGGATAATTGCAATGAGAATGGCACACAATTCAGCTGTAAAAATGGTAGCGGTGTCTAATAAATGACCTCGCATCACAGTGTCAGGAAACACTGCTGCAAACCCAACACCATCAGAGGATTTAGAACCATCAGTGTACACTACAACAGCATGAGAATGAGATTGGAAGTGATTAAGAAAAAGAGAGCAAGAAGCAACTATAGGGATTTGGGCTTTCGTGCACGGCAGTGGGGAAGAACAGACACTAACTGTCAGAACTTCCCAAGGGAGAAGTGAAAAGTTAGATACTAGATGAACATATAAAGGGGGCAACTGAAGAGAAGACAAGAGTGATTGAAGATGAAAAGATGTGGAGTAAATGGGCAGTGAACAAATGATGGACTTCTGCTAATGTTTGTTACTATCCTGTATGTAGAAGGATCGTGAAAGTCATGAGAGCAGACAAAACAGCGGAGGCAATGAGCATCACAACGACTTTTCAAGGATGGGACTTTTGCTTCTGCATAGAGGCTCTCGACAAGTGAGGAGTGAAAAGCACCTAGACATAAACTTTATCCCTGATGATGGATGGGATCAGGTTTAGAAAGAGTTGCAGGAGAGGTTGCAGAATATATCTGGTAACCATAATCTAACTTTGATAAAATTAGGGCTTAATGTAGTCGAAGGAGGGTTCGACGATCTGCCCCCCATGAAGGGGCTGTGAGTAAATGAGGCAGCTAGCTGCATCAGTCAGCCACTGACACACTCAACCTCAGCATCTCTAAGATGGTAAGCAGTGACCATCTCCTTTTAGTCACTCGTGGTTTTCAACTATTAAATTTATAGTTCTTGACCATTCTCTTCCAAATGAATGCACTTAGTTAAAAACTAACTGTGGAAAAAATTAACATTAATAATTCAACCTTAACAAAAATGTGAACTGTCAATACACACACACAAAATGAGCATACACAACTTGACTCATGAAATCGTAATGACACGATTGCAAACAAACCATACCACAGGCGGGGATAGAACCCGCGATCAGAGTCTCTCTGATCACGGGTTCTATCCCCGCCTGTGGTATTTTTTTTTTTTGCATATACAACATAAATGCATTGATAAGAATGGAAAAAATAATTTTCATAATTCAATTATCAAAACTGAACTATAGGTGGTAAGCCTTCAGAAAGAAAGGTGAAAAGTTAAAAAAAAAAAAAAAGAAAAAAAAAAGGGGGGGGGGTGAACAGGCATATATGTAGTAGGTGGAGGTGCAAAAGATAGTGATCTACTGTATTATTTAAAAAAAAGGGTTTTCTAATTTTAGTAAAATTTCACACAAAAATACTTCTTTTCCAGTTCACACAAATTAAAACTATCTCAATTGCACATTCATTTTGCACACTAACTGAAACTTTGTAGCCCCTAACTCAATATTTGCTGAATTCATTAACAAAAACTATAACTTCATTTTCAATCTCACTGCCTATCACACAACCATACTCAATGGCCCCATCTGACTACTTCAGTAGGGTCAAAACTTAACTTAGTTTTACCTATTACCCACTAATTACAACAGCATGTTGCCTATCATTGGGCTGCATCTCCTGAGATAGACTCAACTTCCAGGAAAGTGGAAACTTAAGTATACTAATCTCCATACACACCTAACACAAGAGCGGCTCTTAAATGACATCAATAGCCACCCTAGCAAGAGAAGCTCAAGATAAGGTGATCCAAAGCATCTAAAAAGATTAATCTCCACAAATAAAAAGATCATCTGCCCAGGAAGATCTAGGAGTCTGTTGATTTTCTGATTGTATGTACAGCATCACATAAACCTACAGTATGTTCACAGCGCTGTATAGCCCTTGTGGCTTAGCACTTCTTTTTGATTATAATAATAATAATACAGTATGTTCAAAACTATATATGTATACAGTACAGTACATACTTTAATTATGCTTTACTTTAAAACATGGAAATCTGTAAAGTCTTTCCTGATCTGCTGTTTTTCTGCACTTTCCAGTAATCCTGAGTCTAACATACTGACCGGTTATCCAAATTATAAGTACAGTACTAGGTAATTATTTCATTAACCCAAGGAAGTGCTTCTTTGGGAGTACTATTTTAAAGGGTTGTTTACTATAGATAAATGTTACTGAAGATTGTGTGATGGTCTGCCATGCAATCATAGATGACAGAGATTGCTACTACTGTAGTGCTCATTTTTACTTAATCTCTATATATGCACAACACCGGTTTTCTGGCAACAGATGCTCTGGCACCTTTTTTTAGTCTGTCCAAAATTATGAGGGTGGCCATAAATTGTTTACCCTATAGTTGTTGGCAGTGATCCCTTGATTTTGTATGATTCTTGGCATATTTTGCTAACATGTAACCCTATCTATGGTTATGGCAAGTTAACCAAATTGTCAGGTGAATTAATCAACAGGCTAGAACATCATTCCTTCATGACAGACCAAGAACTAATGAATTTTTGTTTGATGCATAGGGGAAAAATAGGACTAGGAAAGCATATAAATCTAGGGTGGAGGGAAGGAGGGGTTGGGGTCATCCTAAACAAGGTTGGAGGGAAGGGGTTAAGGAGGTTTTGAGTGCTAGGGGACAGAACATAAAGCAGACTTGTGTGAGCGTGTTAGAAGCGAGTACAGGCAAATGGTTTTCATGATCTGATATGCTGTTGGAGTGTGAGCAACGTAACATTTATGAAGGGATTCTGGGAAATCTGTTAACCAGACTTGAGCCCTGGAGGTGAAAGGAACAGTGCCTACAATCTGAAGGAGGGGTGGGCATGTTGGCACCTTCTTGCAAGACAGTGACTGAATGAATGACAGTGAAAGTTTTTTTTGTTGGATCATGTTTACCTTATGGGAGACTGCCAGAATGTTACACACACACACACACACACACACACACACACACACACACACACACACACACACACACACACACACACACACACACACACACACACACACAAAAAAAAAAAAAAAACATGAAAAATTACATGGGAAAAGATCAAAGCACATACAACAATTTCATCTGGATGAAATGCTTAACAAAATTGCCAAGAACGTGTTGTAGCAACAGGCTTACATCTGAAAATTCTGTGGTTTCAACCTCAGGTACCCTAGATGTCTACCCTGAAACATCACAAATCCATGATGAAACAATAAACTATGGAATACTGTAATCATGACAACCCTCAACTTCATTTTTAACAGTCCATGGTACTAAAGACAAGGGAGGTGTTTTGTTGAAATATAATTACGTGACCTCTATTGATTTGGCATAATCAATATTCTAGCAAGGCTTAGTAATCAAAGGTACTAAAAAATTGGTGTTGTACTTGTAGACCAATTTTTTTAAAAATTCCATTTTCCTTTTGTGTAATGAAAAAAAAAAAACAATTATTTTAAAATTGCTATTTTCTCTAAGTGGTAACTATAGTATTTGAATAAAATCAAAATTAACATATAAAAATTACAGCCAATCCTCTTAATTATAATCAATATGGTTACTGTTCAAAAGTCTTAAACAGTGACAGTCTAATTTTCTGCTGTGCTCAATCGGTGCCCATTTTCTGTTTGAACTTAAAAACTTTTATCACCTCTAAGTACAGTAGGGCTCTGCTTTATGGCATTCCACTAATACACTGATTTCAAATTATGATCAAACCTCTCTATAAGGTTTACATTCTCCATGAGCATGTTTGGATATTTGGAAACTTTCCCAAATTTCAAGTGTTTTAAAGTTACTGCATATTTTATATCTACTCTTGATAATTATACTTAAGTGTACCTGTAAGTAAAAATACTTGCACACTGTGCTGGCATGCAGGTACACATTAAAATCGCTAAGAGCGTCCCTGTAGTCTTAATGCCATAGTAATAATACTACTACTGTACATAGTAATAATAATAATCACTTGGGCACATTAAATGTCCTATTTTATGTTAATATAGACATTTTCATTAATTCATCTATGATATTTTCTTCAAAATTATATAAGAAACATTACTTAGCATATAAACATGTTGTTTATATGCTACGGAGGTGTGGTTGCCGGGTGGAGGGAAAACATTATGTAATACTAATAGTACGTAATAATAATCACTGTTGGGCACATTAAATGTTTTATTTTAGGTTAATATATACATTTTCATTAATCCATTATGGTATTTTCTTCAAAATTATATAAGAAAAATGTTACATAGCATAAAAACATGCTGTGACTCATGAAATCTTAATGACACGATTGCAAACGAACCATACCACGGGTGGGATTTGAACCCACGTCAGTCTCAAAACTCCATACCATCGCGTTAGCCACTGGGCCAGCTAGCTTCAATAAGATTCGTCCAACTAGGTGTATTTCTACACCATAGGAAGGTGTAGAAATACACCTAGTTGGACGAATCTTACTGAAGCTAGCTGGCCCAGTGGCTAGCACGACGGTCTGGAGTTTTGAGACTCTGACCGCGGGTTCAAATCCCGCCTGTGGTATGGTTTGTTTAAACATGCTGTGTTTATATGCCGGGCAGAGGGAAAACATCACATTTACTCTGGTCCAGCATCAGAGCAAACGTGTATGAATCTGTGTCTGGCCTAGTCACTCCCCATAACACACAACACTTTTGTTTACAGTTCTCAGCATGAATTATACATTAATTCTCCTTTCGTTTATGATGGCATCTAAATGTAGTTGTTAGAAACGATTAAACTCAGTGAATGAAGTTATGTCGATGATAATATGGCTCTGGGCTGCATTAAATATCGTATAGCTATGTAGGTAGGTGCAGCTATGTAGCCAGGCAGACTACATAGCTACATCTGCCGGCTACCTACACCTGACTTCCTACAAATAAATACTACTCACCTCTCATCCTACATTAAGACTACACATATTTTAAAGTAAATAATGAGTGTACTATATGTGTATTTTCTCTCTCTGGGCTGCTTTAAATATCATATATTAAGTTTGGGACAGGGAGTTACGGCTACCTACACCTGACTTCCTACAGATAAGTGCTGCTCACCTCTCGTCCTACATTAAGACTGCAAATATTTTAAGGTAAGTAATGAATGTGTTGTGTATTATTTTACTTTTTATTGTGTTTTTAATGCCTAGTTCTATTACTAACTTAAGTTAGTGTAAACTTGTTGTCTGGCATTTATATTCATTTATAAGTGGAAAAAATGGCATTCTGCTTTCCAGCAGTAGTCTGGAACCTAATTTGCCATATAAGTGGGGCCCTACTGTAATATTTTATTTATTGGCTTTGTGGTATAACTGGTTATTTCTATTAAATAAAAATCTAATTAAACCAAACCTAACATTAAAGGAGAAATTTAAAGAGTAAGATATGGCAAAAATTGTGTGAGCAATCCACTAATTTCAGAAGTGACACTGACTTTTTATAAGAACATGGTAAAGAAGGAACACTGCAGCAGGTCTACTGACCCATGCAAGGCAGGTCCAGGTCTCTTGCCGGCTTAAGCCAATAACCCAATCTAGTCAGGTCAAGTCACATTCACTTGAGCACGGCACCAGATCTAGTAACATGAGCTAGTCAGGTCCAACTCACACCCACTCATGTATTTATCTAGCCTATTTTTAAAACTACACAACATTTTAGCTTCTATGACGGTACTTGGGAGTTTGTTCCACTCATCCACAACTCTATTACCAAACCAGTGCTTTCCTATATCCTTCCTGAATCTGAATTTGTCCAACTTAAAACCTTTGCCCTGGCATGATAGTGGCTTTCTTTGTACTTAGCAAATCAAAATGGTAAATACACATTGTAAACTAGGCAAAGAAATAAAATCCTTAATTTCTGAGAGTCCTGTCTTGGCTAGATATTTTTTGCACGCCATTTACATCCCCTTTATTTATTCCTGTTTTCCATTTATACACCTCAATCATATCCCCCCTAATTCTTCGCCTTTCTTGAGACTGCAGATTCAGGGCCTTCAGTCTATCCTCATAAGGAAGATATCTGATACATGGGATGAACTTTGTCAGCCTCCTTTGTACATTTTCCAGAGCACTTATATCCATTCTGTAATACGGTGGCTAAACTGTGCAGCATAATCAAAATGAGGGCTAACCAAGGATATACATATACAGAGTTGAAGAACCTGAAGACTCCTATTATTTATGCTCTTGATATGAAGCCAAGGATTCTGTTTGCTTTATTGCAAACACTTATGCACTGCTGTCTTGGTTTTAGATTACTGCTAACCAGAACTCCCAAATCCTTTTCACAATCAGTAATATTAAGCTCTACATTACAGAGTTTAATTCGTTCTGTGACCCAGCTCGTAACTCAATTTGCTTGAATATCAAGTAAATTTTCCTCACTGAAATTGAAATGCCATTAATCCATTCCAGCAGAATTCCTGGCTCTTGGGAGGCAGGAGAAAATACTTCAATATAATGCTAATATCAACTCTACAGCTTATTTATCTATCACGACTGATTTAACATGACATAAACAATATAAATACATAACATAGAAACATGATATATACTCTAGAATGAACAAAATATGTCATTATGTGACGAGTGGTGGCGGCCACTCTCAAGGTAAAAATAATTACTGATCTGATCATATCTTCTCATTCTTGCCTTTCTGAGGTCTTATAAGAGAAAACTGTGTTTGTGAAACAAAAGCGATTTTCTCACAATTTTTCTTCTTCCTGAGCTAGGAGACCGGCCTACGTTTTGGGTGAACATCTCAGAAGTAAATCAGCACAAATGCTTTGTGCCTTCTCGCAGAGATACCACGAGGCACGAAGTACATACTACCCTTGTACTGCCTCACCAAGTCGACTACACGCACACCTTACTCGTGTTTTTCTATGATTTCATGCTTTAATTCAATGGACATCATCCTTCTCTTCTTCTCAGCACTGTCCTTTGCACTTACTTTCTTAGGACCCATGGTTAGAAAAAAGAAATTTGGCAAAATAACAGCACAAAACACAAGCACAACACAAGAGAGATGCTTCCACAGCGAAGTAACCATGTGCACTGTTGTGGCGGTCACTGCGCCAACTAGTGGTGGCATAACTGAAGTTTGCTCATAACTCGGATTTTGGCTCGCAATTCAAAGCAAAAAATCGACCGAGCGACAGCTCGTAACTCTGAAAACTCGCAAGCTGGGGCACTCGTAAGTCAAGGTACCACTGTATTTAGTTTATATGTGGCATAGTTATTTTCCTGTCCAATGTTTATAACTTTGCATTTGCCTATATTAAACTGCATCTGCCACTAATGTCCTCGTCGGAATGAATTCATCAGCCTATTTTGGTGTCATCAGCAAACTTGCTTATATCGCTATTTATTCCCTCATCTATGTTGTTTATGTAGAATGTGAACATGGGGCCCAACACTGACTCCTGTGGAACACCGCTCGTGACACTTCTCCTATTGTGTGTGCCTTAATTTTCCTCAATAGTTTCTTGATGTGGGACTATCAAAAGCCTTACTGAAGTCCACATACACTATCATATTCATTACCTAAATTCCAAGTGTTACTTAGGATAATGGACTGAGACTTAATCAAGAGCAATGTGTGTTCGGTTTCAGTAAGGAAAACAAATGACTTGAGAAAAAATAATTCTGTCCACATGATTACAATGTAGTGAAGAAACGGCTTCATGTATATACGGCACATACATGAAAATCTCTTATCCAGAGCCCAATTACTGTACATTTCTGTATTTAAAATTCTCATAATTTTGGAAAAAAAAAACTGCATTTAGAATAATCAGCAATCTGAATACAAAGCTGAAATAAGTAAATTATTATTATAATAAAAAAGAAGCGATAAGCCACAAGGGCTATACAGCGCTGCAGGGTAGGGAAGGAAGCGAGGGTATTGGATGGTAGAAGGGAGGAGGGATAATCAGTAGGTTACAGAAAACAGCGGGGCAGGGGATAGTGCGGGGGTAGAGGGCAGCATGAGATTGAGGTAGAAAGGGCTGAAGGTATCATCAGAGTTTGTGAAGTCAGTTGTTGTCAAAAAGTCAATGAGAGAGTCCGGATGAAAGGTGGGTCCATCAGCGAGAAGGGAAGGTAAAGAGAGAGCAGCAGAGCGAAGACGATGTTGGAGGTATATTCTGCGTGCTCATTGATAAAGTGGGCAGTCTAATAGAATGTGGCTAGCCGATAATGGAACCTGACAATTCTCACAGAGAGGAGCAGGGCGCCTCTCCATGAGATAACCATGAGTAAGACGAGTATGGCCAATGCGAAGACGGGAGAGAGTAGTCTCCCAACCTCGACACTGGTGACAAGAAGACGGCCAGTAACCTATACTTGGTTTAATAGATTGAAGTTTGTTACCGAGCAGAGTAGACCAATGTTGTTGCCAACGGGTGTGAAGGTGGGTAGCTATTGCAGCAAAATAGTCTGTAAATGGAACACCTCTATATGAAACTGGTAGGTCATGTACTGCTGACCGAGCAGCAGTGTCTGCCTGTTCATTGCCCTGTACGTCAACATGACCAGGGACCCAACAAAAAACAATATCTTTATGCTTGGAAGAGATGCGGCGTAGCCAAAGTTGGATACGGAGGACTAAGGGGTGAGGTGTATCAAATTTCTATATAGCCTGTAAAGTACTAAGGGAGTCTGAGACAACCACAAATGATGACACAGGCATAGATGCAATACGGATAAGTGCTGCAAGAATGGCATACAATTCAGCAGTAAAGATACTAGCCGAAGATAGTAAGTGCCCTCGTACGACACTGTCCGGAAACACTGCTGTGAATCCTACGCCGTCAGAAGACTTAGAGCCATCTGTGTACACTGCAATGGCTTGAGAATGAGAGTAGAAGTGGTCAAGAAAAAGAGAGCGGGAAGCTACCGTAGACAGTTGGGCTTTCGAGCAAGGGAGTGAGAAAGAACACACTCGAACAGCTGGAACTTCCCAGGGGGGTAGGGAAAAGGGAGATGCTACATGAACATAGAGAGGTGGTAATTGAAGAGAAGACAAGAGCGAATGTAGGCGAAGGGAGAAGGGGCAGAGCAAACAGGGGCGGCGAACAAATAAAGAATGTCTACTAATATCGGTGACCATTCTATAAATGGAAGGATTGCGGAGATCATGAGAGCGTACATAGAAGCGAAGGCAATGGGCATCACGGCGATCGGGTAAGGATGGAACGTTCGCTTCTGCATAAAGGCTCTCAACGGGAAGAGCGAAAAGTACCAAGGCATAAGCGTAATCCTTGGTGATGAATGGGGTTAAGGCTAGAGAGAGTAGCAGGAGAGGCCAGAAAATAGATCTGGTCACCATAATCAAGTTTCGATAAAATGAGGGCGGAATGTAGGCGAAGGAGCGTTCGACGATCAGCTCCCCATGAAAGATGAGCAAGGGTTTTAAGAAGGTTCAGCCGGCTGTGACAAGTTGCTTTCAGAGAGGTAATGTGAGGTTTCCAGGATAACCTATGGTCAAAGAGGAGGCCTAGAAACCTGACTGTATCACGTTCAGGGATACGGGAGCCATAGAGGTACAAAGGATGATCGGAGATAACAAAGCGTCTAGTGAAAGTAATTTGGTGAGTTTTGGTACTGGAAACTTTAAGCCCATGTGTGGTGGCCCAATTGGAAACACGGTCGACCGCATGTTGGAGAGAAACTGTAATGAGGCGACAGTCAACGCCTGCACATGCAATAGCAAAGTCATCAACGTAGAGTGATGACCAAATATTGGATGGAAGACTAGAGGCCAAATCATTTATAGCAAGGAGAAAAAGTGTTGTGCTCAGAACACATCCCTGGGGGACACCTTCAGCTTGGATAAAGTCCGGGGAGAGCACATTATTAACCCGAACACGGAAATGTCTGTCAGTTAAAAAGTTCTTAAGGAAGGATGGTAGATTGCCTCGAAGGCCTAAGGAGTGGGCTTGGGCCAAAATATTATACCTCCAAGTTGTGTCGTATGCCTTCTCAAGGTCAAAAAATATGGCAATAACTGAGTGGTTATTCGCAAAGGCATTACGAACATATGTATCCAAGCATAGTAAGGGGTCTATGGTAGAACGGCCCTTACGAAAGCCATATTGACGAGTGGAGAGACTGTTGTGTGTTTCTAAATACCACATTAAACGTCTATTTACCAGGCGTTCCATCACTTTGCAAACTGCACTGGTAAGAGCAATGGGACGATAGTGGGAGGCTTCATGTCCCGTAGTACCCAGTTTGCGGAAAGGGAGAACAATGGCAGATTTCCACAGCTGTGGAAGAACTCCCTGTGGCCAAATAAGCTTGAAAAGGCGTAATAGGACTGCAAGGGCTGACTGATGTAAATATTGTAGCATACGAATATGAATGTCGTCGGGCCCAGCTGCCGATGATCGGCAAGCTGAGAGTGTTGCCTCCAGTTCCTGAAGTGTAAAAGGCACATTATACTGTTCTTCTCTGAGAGAAAAGTCCAAGGGCGCTAACTCTCTGGCAGACTTTGAGGAAAGAAACGAAGGGCATAGATGGAGCCCCTGAGAAATACGGACCAGATGATTGCCAATTTCATTGGCAACATCTAGTGGGTTTGCTATATCAACACCGGCAACCCGCAGAACAAGAGCCGGGTCAGGAGAATATTTACCTCTCAGTTTTCGTACTTTTTTCCAGACTGCACTCAGAGGAAGCAGAGGTGATGGTGGAGACAATCTCGCCAGCAAGTGCGTTCAGCGTCATGGATGACACGGCGAGCAATCGCATGCTTCTGCTTAAAATCAAGAAGTCTCTCCGTGGTTCTATTGTACCGGTACCTGCCCCACACAGTGTGTTTCAAACGTACTGCACGAGCACAAGCAGGAGACCACCAAGGCACGCATTTCTGAGAATGCCTGCCCGAAGTTTGGGGTATAGAATGAGAAGCTGCGGTTAAAACAGAGGACGAGAAGAGGTGTAAAAGCTCATCAATGGAGGACGAAGAAGAAACCTCACTAAAAACAGTTAGTTGTGAGTAAAGGTTCCAATTTGCCTGATCAAATTGCCAGCGTGGGTTACGAAGAGGTGGTGAATATGAAGGGGAAGTAAGAATTATTGGGAAATGGTCGCTGTCATGTAAATCCGGGAGGACAGACCAGGTGAAGTCTAATGCGGCGGAGGAAGAGCAGACTGAGAGATCAATGCAAGAGAGAGTACGAGTCCGAGGATCAAAATGGGTGAGTACCTGTATTTAAAACATGGAGGAGGTGGGTAGCAAGAAAAGCCTCTAACTGAAAGCCACGGGAATCACAGTGAGACCCCCCCAGAGGAAATGATGGGCATTAAAATCGCCAAGTAACAGAAGTGGTGGCGGTAATGACGAAACAAGAAAGGCAATATCTGGGTTAGATAATGCCCGAGAAGGAGAGAGATACAAAGAACAGAGTGTATACCACCTATGCATGTGGATATGGGCTGCTGTGTAATGCAGCGAAGTACGAACAAATAGCTGAGGGTATGGAATATCAGTGTGTAGAAGAAGGGCACTTTCATTAAAGGTCCCATCAGGAAAAGGATCTGAAGAATACAATAAATTATAGCCTGAGATAGGATAGATAACGGCAGAGTGTAATTTTGGTTCCTGTAAGCAAACACCAACAGGGAAAAACTGGGAGAGCAACATCTGAAGCTCACCCCAATTACCCCTGAGGCCGCGAATATTCCACTGTAAATAGGCCATGATTGGCAACGATAAAGATACCTGAAATCCGCAGGTAAGGGTACCTATGGACTAGAGGGGTTAGAAAAGTCCACATGCTGTGGCAAAGGAAAACATTCAAGTAGCGAAGGAACAGTGCATTGTGAAGAAAGGAGTTGTGCAGATGGAGAAGCGGAAAGAGAAGGAACAGAGGGTGGATCAGTGTCCATTGATGGTTTGGTCTCTGCAATATATTCAGAGATTGCTTCAAGTGTTTCGGAGTTCAGAGATGTCATATGGGAGAAAATATTGGAGATGGAAGGAGGAGGAGCTTGAGTAAACATCGGAGCTGTAATGGACTGTACCAAGGGGCCAAAGGGTGGAGGGAACTGGAGAAGTGTGGGAGGGGACAGAAGAGGCAGAAACCTGGGAGGTGGCAGAAGAGGAAGAAACGTGGGAGGGGACAGGGAAGGAAGGCACAGTACGAGGAGGAAGATGAACCTCCGCACTTGTAACAGAGCCAGTGAAAGGGGAAGACTCAGGTACAGAGACGGGAAGGTAAAATGTGGAGGTGGATGAAGAGGAGGAGGGGTTAAAGGAGATTTTTTGGGCCTCTTGAGAAGTAGAGGGACGATTGGGAGGAGGTGTCGTACGAGGTCTTGTCGATACCGGGGTTTGTGAGGGAGGACACGAAGAAGTGAGGACAGACTGAGGAGTTGAAGTAGGGATGTCTGAGCCCAGGACAGCAAAAGAATTAGATACAGAAGTGACTATGGGACTGGCAACTGCAGAGGAGGCTGCAGAAGATGTGACCCCAGAAGTGGGGGGACGCTTTGAAACACGGGGCAGACTCCCTTGGAGGCGGAGATGAGAAACCGCCATAGCATAAGGGAGACCTTCTGCCTCTTTGAGGCAACGAATTTCCCGCTTATTTAAGTAGACTTGGCAACAGCGAGAGTATGAAGGGTGAGCCTCATGACAATTGAGGCAAGAGGGAGTTCGACTGCAAGACGTATTAGAATGGTCATTGGCACCACAGACTGGGCATTCGGCTATAGATCTGCAATATTTTGCTGGGTGGCCAAATCGCCAGCAATTCCTACATTGTTGTGGTGTAGGGATCGCCTTCCGAACTTGTAACCGATGTCCAGTGCTACATAAACAGAGGATGGGAGTTCATGGCTGTCCAAAGTTAAACGAGCCACATTGCAAGGGTATCGTCTTCTCCTGCGGGCAGGAAGAACATAAGTGTCTACCTTGAGAATTGGGAGATCTTGGAGTTCCAGCTGTTCGAGAATGTCAGTGCCACATGTCTGGAAATTCTGTTGGGGTATAGTATGGGGCAGAATAACAGTACCACTACAAGAATTTTGGGAATGATGTTTTTCGATAGTGATAGGAATAGTATCGATATGTGAAAGAAGAGAAAGATCATGAGCTTGAGTAGAATTCTGGACTGTGATGATGCGTGTACCACTCTTAAAAGCATGAAAGGAAATATCTCTACCAACGTGGCGTAGGAGTGCTTTGCCAATACTATGGTCGGAAAGATAGGCAGTAGAATAAGTCGGTCTTAATGTAAAGAATTTAGTCCATTGTGTGGTCTGAAACTGAGTGTGGAGAGGGAGTGCATGACGTGTCGGTCTTTTCCGAGTAGAAAGGGAAGGTAATGAAGTAACATCATTAGGAGATTGTCGTTGACGTTTAGAAGTGGGACCAGAGTCGGTCCGACGTGGGACGGGCTGGCGATTTGAAAATCGCCGCACCGTAGAGGGAGAAGCTGGAAGCATAGTCAAAGGAAAGCGGAGGTCAGACAAATCGAAGGAGTCAGTGGAAGCCCTGGTACCTGAAGCGGGTGAGGAAACAGCACCAGCAAGAGGTACAAGGGCCTTAGGAATGTCCGAAGAGTGGCCAAAAGACGAGGCGAGGTCAGAACGGGGTGCGGTAACAATAAGGGGGCCCGGGGGTAGCGGGGTCATGGATCGAGTACTCCATGGTTAGGTTACTTCTTTCTTTTTGTTTTTAAGAAAAAAAAAAGAAAGAAGAAAAGAAAAGAAAAATAAAAAAAAATAATAAAAAAGGGGGGACTGGGGAGGGATAGTTCCTAGGAGGAATGAAAGGGCCAGAAATCTCCATCCGCGCCCAAGAGGACCTCAGCACCGCAAGTAGCGCAGATGCAACATGGAACCCGTGCCATACCCTACCCATCATGCCAGTAAACCAGCAATCCGGGATAGCAACCTCACATCTGCCGAGCTACCTCGGTGGACAAGAGGGGGCAGCCGGATATCCGCCACAAAGCATACCTCCTTCGGCCACCACCCCCGGAATCCGAGAGGTGGCTTCCAGAGATACACCCGTCGCCCGAAAGACACCCAAAGCCACCCTCCGGGATACCAGAGAGGGATCGGGACATCCCCAGGTGATCCAGATTCCACGGCAAACTACGCCACCGCCAAGAACCTCAATGGAATGGGATGGACCCTGGTACCCTTTCCCCTACCCAGGAACTAGCATGCCCGTGGGAAAAATCCCAAAGGCCAAAAAAGGAAGGGCAAAAGGGAGGGGTGGGGAGGATGAGGAGGAAAGGAAAAAGGGGAGGATGGGATAGGGAAAGGGGGATTGGGGGGTAATTAGGTTCGGTCTGAGGAAGGAGACCGACAGGACTAATTCCTCAGACCAAGAGCCTCTTCACCACGCCAAGGAGCCCCCCTTGAAGAGGTGAAATAAGTAAAATGTACATTATTATGTAATTCACATTTACAATAATGTGGGTCAGCCATCATTACATTTGGATACTATCTCTGGTGGTAATCATTGTTATAGTTTCAACCTAAACACAGTATTGCTCAATATGCAGATCATATGTATTTTTTCTTTTGAGGGCAATATGCATGATGATAACTGACAATAATAATAAAGGAAAAGATTGAAAATACAGTGGAACCTCGAATATTGGCTGCTGCGTTTGTTGGCTGAATCGTATTTAGACCAGTTTTTGGGCGGAAATTTTGCTCCGTATTCGAGCTGGTGCCTCGCAAATCACCTGTATTATACGTGTTAGCCCACCTCCCGCCGGGACGCCGCGCGTAGGTGAGTCAGTCTTCCTGTGTCTCTTGGTGAATGAGCATATACTCCGTGCATTCATCCAAACATTTCCTTAAAATTCATTGGTTTTTGTGCTTGTTTATTAAGTGCAACTGTGAAGCAAGTCACCATGGGCCCAATGGTAGATGTGGAGAGAGGCAGGGAGTGTAGCAGGCATGCAGGGAGTATAGCAGGGAGGCAGGGTGTGTAGCAAGCATGCAGGGAGTATAGCAGGGAGGCAGGGTGTGTAGCAGGGAAACGGAGTGTAGCAGGCAGGGAGGGAAGTAACCCCAGAGAGGGCTTCGATATCTGAAATCCTTATGGAGGGGAATTCCCCATCCAAACAATAACCAGTCCTCAATCTCTCCTCCTCCCTGTCTTCCATAAGCCAACAAGTCTTCAATAAAAGCCATATGACCTGTCTTTGTAATACTCATTTGTGCTTTATAGTTATCTGTTTACAATAATGTCTTATCACTGATTTCATCATTGCTTAGTTAATCTTAAGTTAATTTTAAGCCAGCCCATAATGCTATGCATATAAGTGGCTTTGGCATGCTGCTCTTACCTGTATTTTTTTGTACCTCTGCATGTATGCTCAAATTACTAAATAAATAAATAAATAAATAATGTAAGTGATTTAAATGTTCATTTATTTAATTTAGTTCTCATTGTTTTGTGTATGTAAAACTACAATTAATCTTAAAATGTATTTTGTTAATATTTTTAGGTGTCTGGAACAGATTAATTGTACTTACATTAATTCTTATGGGAAATATTGCTTTGAATTTAGGCAGACCTCTGGAACAGATTACGGCTGATATTCGGGGTTCCACTGTATAAAAAAAGTGATGAAAAATATCCAAGACCTGCAAAAAATGACTAAAGAAAGGTTGAGAAAGAACCAGCTGAATATAGGAAAGGAAGTGTACCCTGTTCATTTATTCCCAAAACAGTACTTCGAAGGGAAGCCAAAGCCAGCCACTTTTTTTTGTGTGTAAAAGCTGCTTCTACAACTACGAAGCATTGCACGGTAGAAATGAATAAGAGCCACCACAGCCAAAATCTGAGACAGCGATCAAATAAATTCCTTAATGTTTTGCCTGTTTGTAGTAATGTGTACGTATTATTATAAAAGTAGGTCTTAGACAGGGATGTGTAATGTCACCATGGTTGTTTAATATATTTATAGATGGGGTTGTAAAGGAAGTAAATCCTAGGGTGTGTCAATGGGAATTGACACAGTTGCTTTTTGCTGATGATACTGTGCTTATGGGAGATTCTAAAGAAAAATTGCAAAGGTTAGTGGATGAGTTTGGGAGTGTGTGTAAAGGTAGAAAGTTGAAAGTGAACATAGAAAAGAGTAAGGTGATGAGGGTATCAAATGATTTAGATAAAGAAAAATTGGATATCAAATTGGGGAGGAGGAGTATGGAAGAAGTGAATGTTTTCAGATACTTTGGAGTTGACGTGTCGGCGGATGGTTTTATGAAGGACGAGGTTAATCATAGAATTGATGAGGGAAAAAAGGTGAGTGGTGTGTTGAGGTATATGTGGAGACAAAAAACGTTATCTATGGAGGTAAAGAAGGGAATGTATGAAAGTATTGTAGTACCAACACTCTTATATGGGTGTGAAGCTTGGGTTGTGAATGCAGCAGCGAGGAGGCGGTTGGAGGCAGTGGAGATGTCCTGTCTAAGGGCAATGTGTGGTGTAAATATTATGCAGAAAATTCGGAGTGTGGAAATTAGGAGAAGGTGTGGAGTAAATAAAAGTATTAGTCAGAGGGCAGAAGAGGGGTTGTTGAGGTGGTTTGGTCATTTAGAGAGAATGGATCAAAGTAGAATGACATGGAGAGCGTATAAATCTGTAGGGGAAGGAAGGCGGGGTAGGGGTCGTCCTCGAAAAAGTTGGAAGGAAGGGGTAAGGGAGGTTTTGTGGGCGAGGGGCTTGGACTTCCAGCAGGCATGCACGAGCGTGTTCGATAGCAGTGAATGGAGATGAATGGTATTTGGGACCTGACGATCTGTTGGAGTGTGAGCAGGGTAATATTTAGTGAAGGGATTCAGGGAAACCGGTTATTTTTATATAGCCAGACTTGAGTCCTGGAAATGGGAAGTACAATGCCTGCACTTTAAAGGAGGAGTTCAAGATATTAGCAGTTTGGAGGGATATGTCGTGTATCTTTATACGTATATGCTTCTAAACTGTTGTGTTCTGAGCACCTCCGCAAAAACAGTGATTATGTGAGAGGTGAAAGTGTTGAAGGATGATGAAAGTATTTTCTTTCTTTTTGGGTCACCCTGCCTTGGTGGGAGACGGCCGACTAGTAAAAAAAAAAAAAAAATAATATAAATATATATATATATAAATATATATATATAAATATATATATATATATATAAATATATATATATATATATATATATATATATATATATATATATATATATATATATATATATATATATATATATATATATATATATATATATATAATCAGAAAGGAGTGCTAAACCACAAGGGTTATAATGTGTACATATTGTCTTTCATATCTGTAAGTTAGGCTCAAAGCCCATAACAAATTAACATTATTAACTTAAGCTTCATAGCTCTGATCACCCCTACACCTGTTTTCTTATCCACTGTGTTAATTTGGTGCTTATTCTCTTCAGCTGTGCAATGCCTCATAATTCATTGTTCTGGTATACCTTTTCAAAGTTTTTGCCAGGTATATGGTCAATTTAATTTCTCTTAATTCTGTTTAATATAGTACTTAGATTAAAAAAACATATATCCTTAAATCCTTACTAGCCCTTGAAACTACAGTAATTTAACAAATGCTGAAACCCAAAATTACGAGTCAAGCTCTAACTTTTAAAGCCGGGAAACTGTTGGATATAGCATAGAAAATATTTAAGATACACTGCTGATTAATTACAGACAAGTATTCCATAATTATTTTCAAAATATATCCTTCCCTTGTTTTGCAAGATGTATAGAAGTTGTAACTTTTTTATAATTAAAACAATTTTATGATGCACATATGCAAATTCTCACTCACTGGGATCTATACATCCTCACTTGTGAAGAAAAAAAAAAAGACAAATGTTTAGGCCAATTCAACCATAAATTAATATTCCACACAAGAACTTTATCTCTTGTTGATCACAAAATTAAACAAATTTACTCAGTGCACCTGTACTCAACCCCATCTATTTGGAAATAAAGAGGGTGTTAGATAAATGTAACTTAATAATCTGCTTCCTTTTGTATTAGTCTTTAACAATCTTATCCTGAAAGGAAAAAAACTAATTTTATGTCAATTTGATAAATAGTCAACATACAAACAGCAGTCACAGAATTTCATAACATTAGTATCATAACATTTTTATAATTTAATCTGTATTCATGGTGTTATGGCAATATGAACCCTAACTAGTTAATATCTGAACTTCATAGTATACAACAGACACATGAAGGCTTGCAAGATATGAATATAATTGCATATGTATGTACCTGTATATGTACACAATACATATATACATACATATATAAAACTTGTCTTTTTAACTTCACTGTAGTGTCTAGTATAATATATAACTATCGCTGGTTTATGTGAGAAGTATTTAAAGGGCTTATGAATAGCTGAGAAATTGTTTACCAATGCTATTTTTATAATCTACCCTGCTTTACATAGTCAAGGAAGCTTGAAAGCCACTTGCCACCTATACAAAATTTATTCCAATTTGCAGTCATAACACTTCACGTTAAATAAGATAAATTGACAAAACAAATTTATAACCCCCAACATCATACCATTTTTCTAAGGGAATCTAATTCCACTAATATTCAATAAAATATGATCTAAGGGTTACACAGATCCCTTAATAAAGGGCAGATTTTGTCAATGAGATTTCACACATGCCCTTCTTTGCTGTTATGAGGAAAAAGGGGGCATGATAACCACTTATAAGGTCATAAACGATGCAAACGAACAGATATAGACGACTTAGCACCATCGACAGGGAGAGCTAGAGGTCACACTTGTAAACAAAGAAAATGGTGGCCTCTCGGTAGAACAAAGTAATACGATACAAGCAGTATATACAGTAGGACCCCAGTATCAGGGACACGTTACAAGGACCTGCTGCGGATGCTGAAACTGCGGATAATAGCGAACCCTATATACAAGTCATTTTTCATTTACCTACCTATTATAAAGTTTAATAAATTATGCACAATAAGTGGAGAATTATCACTTTTTCACTGATGGGAAGCACTCCACAGCTTCTCTTAGGCTTTGAAGAACTTCTACCCTCATACTTTTGTGCTATGAGGCCATTAAGGGTTACTCTTGGGCCATGGCAAACAGCAAATAACTGAAATCGCGGATACGGGAGTTCCACTGTAACTAGTGCTACACCCACTGGAATTTTAAAAAGTATACATGATAGTAAATTATACAATAAAAACAGAACACCCCTAAGCATAGCTTTGCTCCTGCAGCTACAAATAGGGTGACTGCAACTACCTTGTAGTTTTTGAACTGATAAGCCAAAGGGTATAAGGTGGTAAACAATTAAGAGCTGTGATACTGTAACTAGAGATAATGCTAACTAACTACTCAGGACAGAAATGAATTCATGTTTATAACCCACATATTATAATAAAAAAAAAAGAAGTGCTAAACCTATATAACCCACATAGTAGTACCTCTGGTACAAAATAGGTGGCAATTGCTACATTTCTTCTATTAATTCAGTTTGACTGATGACCTTCGGACGGACTCTGCCCATCATGTCTAATTAAATATTATAATCATAACTAAGCACTAAACCCACATGGGTCCTCTCATTAAATAGGATTTCAAAATTTAATGATAGTCTAAGAAGTAATTTACGTGCTCTTCGGAATTCTGGAGAATACTGGGAAAGACATCAAGATACTTTTATTGTAACCATATTCCAATCAGTTTATTTTCTAATTTGACAAATTCGTTATTTTCATAAAAATTCTTTTGCTGTGAAAAATATGAAAACAAATAAGTATATTGTAATTGTCACTTATGAAGTACAGACATGACTAAAAAGTTAAAATACAGTGTTTTGTAGATATACAATATTTACAAATTAGCACACAAAATTACATTCTGCTGTTAAGTCTTAGCTGACACAAGCCAAAATAAAGTATAAATTTCCTTAAAAAGAACAGCTATTAGGTAATTACAAGACTTCAAACTTCAGTAGTTCATCCAATAAATAATTAAATTTTAGTTGTTCATACAGTAAATTCTTAAATTTTAGTTTAGTAGTCATTCTTAAAAAAATTATACTGTATCTGGTTGCCATGCATAAATGCAGCATACATTTTGACACCACTCAATTTCAAGAAAAATATTGTGGTATTTATACTCTTGCAATACATTGTTAACTAATTTAAGGTACAGTATCTGTATACTCTTCAATTTGCAATCCATGGGCTTTTCAAGGGTAATTTGTTCATCTGCAGGACAGTATATTTTTCTATACCAAGCTTTGTTTACTAGCTCTGGTTTGCAATCTGTGCTTGAATAGCTAGTGCAGGGGCTCAGGTTATGGTGCTAGTCAAGAGAATTTATGGGTGATCTTTGTATAGTGTGGGATATTGTGCAGCGTGGGCATTATGGGAAAGTGCCAAAATATATAAAACAATTAAAGGCTGGTTCTGTTTTGGCAACAATCTTTGCTTCAAACACTTGCTCAAGCAGTACAATATATGTACATGTATTATATTTTTCCATTAAGGAAATCCCAAAGCATTCTTGAAGTGCTTCAACCAAAAATAAGCCCATTTAAAAACATTCTTCCTGAACTATTCCTGTAGAAAATATCCTATGTATACTGTATTAAACTAATTATAAATAACTCAATTAAAAAATTTGAATTAATTCAGACGACAGTATCATGTTGCAAGTACTGTATACATTTTCAGCCAAGTCAAGGTTCATTATTACTGGTGTACATTATTATTTCAGTTAAAATGCCAAAGCAAGGTTGTGTGCCTGCTGGGGGAATGCAACTCTATCCTTCTTAATGTTAAGTTAACAAGTCTTAAGCCCCGTAAATTGCAAGGGACGGGTATGTTAAAGTATTACTGTAGGTTGTATTATGGTACAGAACTGTCGTACAGTAAAAATTTACTTAATAAGAGTATATTAAATTATTTCCAAGCAATGTCCACAATTCCTTAGGGCAAATAATTATTAATACCAACCGGTGTTTGATCATCTATTTCCACATCTATGTGATGCCACTAGGTTACAGTAAATTTCAAATTGGAACATCTACTTTATCACTGCCCTCCTTTTTGCTATTTTTAAATGCTATGGTACATGAAGATATGTAGCCATTCAGATTATAAAAATATTTTTCTCCACTTTACATAAGCCTTTTAAAAAGATAATGTCTATTAACAGCATATTTCTTATACTTGTGTTAATCTTTTTTGCACAGCATATTTTGATGACATTAGACCCTTCCACTAATCTACGTTGCTTTTCTGTTTTAGTGATTAATTTCCAAACTTTATTACTTTGCCAGAATCCATAGGCTAAATGGCATTTACACAACTCTCATCAGTGTAAAGGCTCAAGAACTATTTACCCATTTAAATGCATAAATTTTTCTTTTACAACATCTAAAAGGGTCACAATCTTGTTTACAACAATGAGCACATCTAATGTTAGTCATAAATGTATGCCCAATAAAACATTTGACTTTTAGCCATTTGTTAATTACTTTCAATGAGTATCCTTCTATCAATATTTTCCTACACAGTACATGCATCTGTATGTTAATAAAGTGTTCTTGGATTTATATGAAATGTCCAAAATCTTATTCAATATATTGTATATATAAACAAAAAAATCCAAAGACCAAAAAAAGTTTTGGTATTCCTTCAATGACATACAATACCTTGCTCTCTCTCATATCAACAAAAGTTTTCTCCTCAGTCAAAATCCTTTATTTAGTCCAGCAAATCTACACAAACCACACAAAGACCAGAATAACAGCAAAGTTTAGCAGGAGCAGTTATCACGATTGGATTGCGCATCACTACTCAGGTTTGTTCTACCTGGCTGTGTTGGCTTGTGCTGTACACCTGATTCTGCTGCATTCAGGTCCAAACTGGAAGAATACATAAATAAATTCAACAAATGTTTTAAGTATCTATTCATCACATATTAAGCTATTTAAATTTTAGGAGTAATACAGGTAGTGCACTTTGAAAAACAACCTGATACAAAACCAAAGACTGGGATAGTGATTTCAAAATGCAAGAGAAATCTGCAATTTAACCCTTTAACCTGTAAATGGTCCAAACGTATATACACGTTCACTACCCCAGTGCCCTGAATATTTTGAAAAATAAAAAAATCATTTGTATTGAAAAAAAAAAGCACATTTTTCTAAGTGTTATAGGATAAAAAAAAAAATTTAGGGTCAGTACTTACCGAGATATGAGGCCCAGAAGTTGGCACTGGATGCTCACTTGACAGCAACATCGAGTCCTGCCACTTGCAGAAGTATTGCCGATATACCTTTTTTTCTATTTTTCATATTATTTTATATAATTTTTATGTTCTGATAATTACAGTTTATAGTAGTTCTTGTCATTTCATAACCAATCTTTGTTCTGACACTAGTATTAGGTACTGAAATTGTACTCAAACTGTTACGAACACACTGACAGGTGGACATTTACACCTGCCTTGGCCATTTACTATTGTCTTGGAAAATATACAAAGTATTTATAGGTCCCAGCAATGATGATGATGATGATGATGATGGCGACGACGACGATGGCGACGACGACGATGGCGACGACGACGATGGCGACGATGGCAACGACGATGATGGCGACGACGATGATGGCGACGATGATGGCGACAACGATGATGGCGACGACGATGATGATGGCGACGACGATGATGATGGCGAAGACGATGATGATGGCGACGACGATGATGATGGCGATGACGATGATGATGGCGGTGATGATGATGGCGGTGATGATGATGATGGCGGTGATGATGATGATGGCGGTGATGATGATGGCGGTGATGATGATGGCGGTGATGATGATGGCAGTGATGATGATGATGGCGGTGATGATGATGGCAGTGATGATGATGGCGGTGATGATGATGATGGCGGTGATGATGATGGCGGTGATGATGATGGCAGCAGTGATGATGATGATGATGGCGGTGATGATGATGATGGCGGTGATGATGATGGCGGTGATGATGATGATGGCGGTGATGATGATGATGGCGGTGATGATGATGGCAGCAGTGATGATGATGATGATGGCAGTGATGATGATGGCGGTGATGATGATGGCGGTGATGATGATGATGGCGGTGATGATGATGGCGGTGATGATGATGATGGCGGTGATGATGATGATGGCGGTGATGATGGCGGTGATGATGACGATGGCGGTGATGATGACGATGGCTGTGATGATGACGATGGCTGTGATGATGACGATGGCTGTGATGATGACGATGGCGGTGATGATGATGGCGGTGATGACGATGGCAGTGATGATGATGATGGCGGTGATGATGGCGGTGATGATGATGGCAGTGATGATGGCGGTGATGATGATGGCGGTGATGATGATGATGGCGGTGATGATGATGATGGTGGTGATGATGATGGCGGTGATGATGATGGCGGTGATGATGATGATGGCGGTGATGATGATGATGGCGGTGATGATGATGGCGGTGATGATGATGGCAGTGATGATGATGATGGCAGTGATGATGATGATGGCAGTGATGATGATGGCGGTGATGATGATGGCGGTGATGATGATGGCGGTGATGATGGTGGTGATGATGATGATGATGGCGGTGATGATGATGGCGGTGATGATGATGATGGCGGTGATGATAATGATGGCGGTGATGATGGCGGTGATGATGATGGCGGTGATGATGACGATGGCTGTGATGATGACGATGGCTGTGATGATGACGATGGCGGTGATGATGATGATGGCGGTGATGATGATGGCAGTGATGATGATGATGGCAGTGATGATGGCAGTGATGATGATGGCAGTGATGATGGCGGTGATGATGATGGCGGTGATGATGATGATGGTGGTGATGATGATGGCGGTGATGATGATGGCGGTGATGATGATGGCGGTGATGATGATGGCGGTGATGATGATGGCGGTGATGATGATGGCGGTGATGATGATGGCGGTGATGATGATGGCGGCGGTGATGATGATGATGGCGGTGATGATGATGATGATGGCAGTGATGATGATGATGGCGGTGATGATGATGGCGGTGATGATGATGGCGGTGATGATGATGATGGCGGTGATGATGATGATGGCAGTGATGATGATGGCGGTGATGATGGCAGTGATGATGATGATGGCGGTGATGATGGCAGTGATGATGATGATGGCGGTGATGATGGCGGTGATGATGGTGGCAATGATGATGATGACGATGACGATGATGAGGAGGAGACGTAATAATAATAAAATAATAAGTTCCCTTGAAGTATGAAAAACAAAGTCTACCCCTGACAGTGACATGATAAGATGAAATAACATTTGATAAGAGCTGACGTTTGATGAGCATTCTCGAGGGTGCAGTGATAAGGCTTGATAAGAAAAGATTAGGGCATGCTTTTTGTTCTCACTGATACACAAACATGTCTGTCTATTTGTCTGTTTGTCAAGCTCCCTGTCTATTCGTCTAGCTCTCTGTCTCAGAGTCACAAGTCTGTGCCATCATCACGTTTACTCACAACTTCAAGCAGAGTATAGCACTGTCTGGATTTTTTGGGTTATCCTAGGTAATTTACACTATGTATACTTGTATTTATGTGTACCTGTGAGACAGAGATAGACAGACAGTAGAAAGAGATAGACAGAGACTGACAGAGACAGAGATAGACATAGATACAGATAAGCAGAGATACAGTGGACCCCCGATTAACGATCACCTCCAAATGCGACCAATTATGTAAGTGTATTTATGTAAGTGCGTTTGTACGTGTATGTTTGGGGGTCTGAAATGGACTAATCTACTTCACAATATTCCTTATGGGAACAAATTCGGTCAGTACTGGTACCTGAACATACTTCTGGAATGAAAAAAGATCGTTAATCGGGGGTCCACTGTATAGCCAGGCCACCAGCAGCCAGCCAGCCACACAGCTGGCCGCCATGCAGCTGGCCAGCCAGCCAAGCAGCCAGCCAGCCAGTATTGTTTGTCTTTACTTAGGGAATAGGTTATAAGACATTCTGAAAAGGTGTTGCACAAATATTGCACATGGGTTATTATCGAGGTTTTTTGATATTTCCTCAACCACTTGTGGCCACATCCACCTCAAAGCCACTAAACTCAAGGTCAAAATCACTTTCCTCTAAAAATGGGACTGTTAATACTACATGACATCAGTGAATCCCAGGTGTTTGCTGCGCTGTTTGCTCTAGCTGGCCCTCATTTGAACTGGTGCTCCCACAAGGTACTAAGCGGTCCCAGATTTTTTTTAATACCGGCACACTGAGTGTTAGGACCCATTCTATGCTGACAAGGCATCTCAGGCAAATCGTGCCAAATATGAAGGCAGGAAAAATAAAACGTATATATACGTTTGGACCGTTTATGGGTTATAAAAGAGGGTCAGTTAGGAGGAGGTGCGGGATTACCAAAACTGTTGTCCAGAGGGCTGAGGAAGGGTTGTCGAGGTGGTTCGGAGATGTAGAGAGAATGGAGCGAAACAGAATGACTTCAAGAGTGTATCAGTCTGTAGTGGAAGGAAGGCTGGGTAGGGGTCGGCCTAGGAAAAGTTGGAGGGAGGGGGTAAAGGTGGTTTTGTGTGCGAGGGGCTTAGACTTCCAGCAGGCATGCGTGAGCGTGTTTGATAGGAGTGAATGGAGACGAATGGTTTTTAATACTTGACGTGCTGTTGGAGTGTGAGCAAAGTAACATTTATGAAGCGGTTCAGGGAAACCGGCAGGCCGGACTTGAGTCCTGGAGATGGGAAGTACAGTGCCTGCACTCTGAAGGAGGGGTGTTAATGTTGCAGTTTAAAAACTGTAGTGTAAAGCACCCTTCTGGCAAGACAGTGATGGAATGAATGATGGTGAAAGTTTTTCTTTTTCGAGCCACCCTGCCTTGGTGGGAATCGGCCAGTGTGATAATAAAAAAAAAAAAAAAGAAAAAAAAAAAAAAAGAGGGTCAGGACCCCCAATCTGAAAATTCCCCACAGGGTCCAAGAATTTAAAAAAAAAAGAATTAATTATTCTTATGAAATGGTAGAAAATCTTTTTCTGAAGGTAACAAAACAAAAAGTACGAAATTTGATCAAGAACTGATGAAATTACGCTCCTGCAAATTTTGCTGTGTTGGCGATATTTACACATTGGCAATTTTGACCACTTCGAGTCCTATTTTTGGCCAATTACACTGTTCCATTAGACCAAATTCTTATCTATTTCGCTGGTATGAGTTCCATTTTATCTACTGAGTACAAGAAATTGCCCAATCAACGATTTTAACTACCCAATAAAATGATTAGAAATTGGTAATTTGGCCAATTTCACACAAAGTTCAAAATATATTCCAATTTCAAAATAGGGTCCAGAATAAACAATGCTGACATTCCTGGCACTAAAATAACATTTCCTGTGTTTCTTAATTACATTTCCAGGCTTTATAGATGAATTATTTTAATTTTTTATTCACAAAAATTTTATTCACACCAAAAAATAGAATATTTACTGTTACGCAATACTGTAATAGGGTGGTACCTTGATTTACGAGTTTAATTCATCCCGTGACTGAGCACATAACTCAATTTGCTCGTACGTATATCAAATAAATTTTCCTCACTGAAATTAACTGAAATACCATTAATCCATTCCAGCCCCCAAAAATCCATCCCAGGGGCAGGAGGAAATACTTCAATATAACGCTAATATCAACTTTGTGGCTTATTTATCTATCAGAATTGATCTAATATGACATAATAAACACTATAAGTAACATAGAAACATGATATATACTCTAGAATGAATAAAATAGGCCATAATATGGAGAGTGTCCAGGATCAGTCTGGGCATATAAAATCATTACTGCTCCTTCCTATAACATGTTCTTTGGTCCTGGGCAAGAGAAAATGGAGTTTTTGAGAGGCTAACTGCACTAGATCACTAGTGCAGCGATATATGAATATCTCGGAAGTTACCGACTTATTTCATGAAGCCCACCATTTATTGAAGGAAATGCAATAATATTGACAGAAATCATAAAAATATGATTGTTTTACAATTGGCTTCTGGAATATTGGAAATATTCCAAATATTTTGCGATTTGTGTGGGAGTAAAGGGCAAGATATTTTGAAAATGTCAAAAAGTTAGCAACTTTATTTTTTTGTAGAATAACTAAAGGTAATTACACGATTACCTCCAGTGAGAACATTGCACTAACATTGTTTTTATAAGTACCAAGGCCCAAAACTACCTTTCGTTGTGCCATTTAGGCCGGAGTTTTTGCCAAATGTCATTTTTTTTTCGCTCATAATGTGGATTTTGGCTCGCAACTCAAAGCAAAAAATCGACTGAGCGACGGCTTGTAACTCGGAAAACTCATAAGTTGGAGCACACACAAGTCAAGTTACCACTGTAGTTGTATAAATAATATCAGCGCATTCAGGAACAGACATTAGATCCACCAGCCGATGTTCAAAACAAATCACATCACATCACGTGTCCAATACATGTCAGCTGGTGGGTCTAATGTGTGTTCCCGAATGCACTGATATTACTTATACAAGTACAGTAGACCCTCCACTAACGAGCGCATCCATGCGCGAGTTTTTCCCAGATACGAGCATTCACTAAGTCAATTTTTCGCTTCCACACGCGAGTGAAATTTCCAGATGCGAACGGGCCTCAAGGGTGAGGGACTGGTGGGGGGGGGGGTTGGCTCTTGCTCTTGATCTAGGGAATTGGATCTCATTTGTTTGTTGGACTATCTTATTGAAACTTGAGCAATGTATGATGGAAAGATGCTTCTTAACGTACACCAAAACTGAAAGACATCTGACTGTAAATAACAAGGTTCACTTGTCAGCCATTAGCCGGCCCTTAGCGGTATCCAGTGGACCCCCGGTTTGCGATATTAATCCGTTCCTGAGAGCTCATCATAAAGCAAAATTATCGAAAAGCGAATAAATTTTCCCTGTAAGAAATAATGGAAATCAAATTAATCCATGCAAGACATCTAAAAGTATGAAAAAAAAATTTTACCACATGAAATATTAAGTTTAATGCACACAAACTGAAGAAGACATGCACAGTTTGTAGTACTCTACTAACAATAGAATACATGACACTTACCTTTAATGAAAATCTGGTGATGATTGATGGGATGGGAGGAGGGGAGAGTGTTTAACTTATTGTTTAGAAGGGGAATCCCCTTCCAACAGGACTTGAGGTAGCAAGTCCTTTTCTGGGGTTACTTCCCTTCTTCTTTTAATGCCACTAGGACCAGCTTGAGAGTCACTGGCACCCTCACCATGCCTAATCACACTATGTATGCCTCTACGATTCTTAAATCTTTCGAACCAACCTTTGCTGGCCTTAAATTCGCTCACATCACCACTAGTTGCAGACAATTTCTTTACCAAATCGTCATGCAACTGCCTAGCCTTTTCACAAATGATCGCTTGAGAGATGCTATCTCCTATCTGTTTTTCATTTATCCACACCAATAACAGTCTCTCAACATCTTCTAACACTTGCAGTCACTGTTTTATAATCACAGTTGCATGTTTTGCAACAGCAGCTTCCTTGATTGCTGTTTACCTGGTCACTATAGTAGAGATGGTTGATTGGGGTTTTGTATACAACCTGGCCAGCTCCGACACACGCACTCCACTTTCGTACTTTGCAATTATCTCTTTCTTCATTTCAATAGTCATTAGCACCCTTTTTCTCCAAGGATTGGCACTAGAAGCTTTCTTGGGGCCCATGGTGACTTATTTTGCAGAAACAAGCACCAAAAACACTGTGATAATATGGAATGTACCGAATATATCCTTAGATGCGAGCACACTGGCTGGTTTGTAAACACTGGCACACACGTGGACACGTCTCGGACGAATCGTATACCGGGTTTTTTAACAGGAACCGAGGCAAAATTTTTGCATTAAAATGCATCGAATACCGAATTTATCGGATACCGATGGCATTGCAAACCAGGGGTCCACTGTATTTTCGTATGGTTTTTATGGTTGTATTCTTGTTTTTCTGGTCTCATTTGATAGAATGGAAGATATATTACAGATATGGATATGATTTTGATTGCTTTCACAATGAAAAGTACCTTGAAAATGAGCTCAAAGTGGCAGAAATGTTTGATTTTTTCTACTGTTCAAGAGTAAAAAAATGACATCACCATCCAATACCTGTCCAAATGGCCACTCCAATACGCAGTCACGAATGGGTTGACATTATTTATGCATTACAGTAAATCTTCTATTTTTTTGTGTGAATAAAAATTACATATGGTAAGCAAGAGTATTATCATAAGAATATGTACGTACTAATAATAATACAGTGGACCCCCGCATAACGATGGCATCACATAGCGATTATTTCGCATACCGCTTACTTTAATTGCAAAAATTTTGCCTCACATACCGCTTAAAAACCCGCTTACCGATTTTCTTCCGAGACGCGCTCACATGTTCCGCCGGTGGCATTGTTTACCAGCCAGCCTCCGCGGTAACATCCAAGCATACAATCGGAATATTTCGTATTATTACAGTGTTTTCGGTGCTGTTTCTGGAAAATAAGTGACCATGGGCCCCAAGAAAGCTTCTAGTGCCAACCCTGTGGTAAAAAGGGTGAGAATTAGTATGGAAATTAAGAAAGATTTTGAAGGGTTTGGGGCTAACCCTGAGAAGCCTATGCCAGTTGTGGAATCCATTGTGCCTACTTCAAAAATTAAGGAAATGTGTGCACAGTGGGTTGAACTGCAAACCTTTATGGATGAAAATCACCCTGACACAGCTGTTGCAAGCCGTGCTGGTGACTATTTCAATGACAATGTTGTGGCCCATTTTAGACAAATCGTAAAGGAACGGGAGGTACAGAGCTCTATGGACAGATTTGTTGTGCGACAGAGGTCCAGTGACTCTCAAGCTGGTCCTAGTGGCATTAAAAGAAGAAGGGAAGTAACCCCGGAAAAGGACTTGCTACCTCAAGTCCTAATGGAAGGGGATTCCCCTTCTAAACAGTAAGAAGATAATGCTCTCCCCTCCTCCCATCCCATCAATCATCACCAGATCTTCAATAAAAGTAAGTGTCATGTAAGTGTGCATGCCTTTTTCAGTTTGTGTGTATTAAAATTAACATTTCATGTGGTAAAAAAAATTTTTTTTCATACTTTTGGGTGTCTTGCACGGATTAATTTTATTTCCATTATTTCTTATGGGGAAAATTCATTCACATAACGATTATTTCGCATAACAATTACCCCTCTTGCACGGATTAAAATCGTTAACCGGGGGTCCACTGTAATAGAAATACAGTGGACCCCCGCATACTGTCGGCATCACATAACATACAATCTGCATACCGCTCGCTTTTATCGCAAAAATTTTGCCTCGCATACCGCTCAAAAACCCGCTCACCGCTCTTCGTCTGAGACGCGTCCAATGTGCGCCCTTAGCCAGCCTCACATGTGCCGCCGGTGGCATTGTTTACCAGCCAGCCTCCGCGGTAACATCCAAGCATACAATCGGAACATTTCGTATTATTACAGTGTTTTTGGTGATTTTATCTGCCAAATAAGTGACCATGGGCCCCAAGAAAGCTTCTAGTGCCAACCCTACAGCAATAAGGGTGAGAATTACTATAGAAATGAAGAAAGAGATCATTGATAAGTATGAAAGTGGAGTGTGTGTCGCCGACCTGGCCAGGTTGTACAAGAAACCCAAATCAACCATCGTTAGTATTGTGGGCAACAGAAAGGCAATCAAGGAAGCTGTTCTTGCCAAAGGTTTAACTGTGTTTTCGAAACAGAGATCGCAAGTGATGGAAGATGTTGAGAGACTCTTATTGGTGTGGATAAATGAAAAACAGCTAGCAGGAGATAGCGTCTCTCAAGCGATCATAAGCGAAAAGGCTAGGAAGTTGCATGAGGATTTAATTAAAAAAATGCCTGCAACTAGTGATGTGAGTGAATTTAAGGCCAGCAAAGGTTGGTTTGAGAGATTTAAGAAGCGTAGTGGCATACATAGTGTGATAAGGCATGGTGAGGCTGCCAGTTCGGACCACAAAGCAGCTGAAAAATATGTGCAGGAATTCAAGGAGTACATAGACAGTGAAGGACTGAAACCTGAACAAGTGTTTAATTGTGATGAAACAGGCCTGTTTTGGAAGAAAATGCCAAGCAGGACCTACATTACTCAGGAGGAAAAGGCACTTCCAGGACATAAGCCTATGAAAGACAGGCTTACTTTGTTGATGTGTTCCAATGCTACTGGTGATTGCAAAGTGAAGCCTTTATTAGTGTATCACTCTGAAACTCCCAGACCGTTCAGGCAAAAGAATGTCCTCAAGGAGAATTTGTGTGTGCTGTGGAGGGCAAACAGTAAGGCATGGGTCACTAGGGACTTTTTCTATGACTGGTTACACCATGCATTTGCCCCCAATGTGAAAGATTACCTAACTGAAAAGAAATTAGAACTTAAGTGCCTCCTGGCGTTAGACAATGCCCCTGGTCATCCTACAGACGTGGCAGAGCGACTTTATGGGGACATGAAATTCATTAAGGTGAAGTTTTTGCCTCCTAATACCACTCCTCTCCTGCAGCCCATGGACCAGCAGGTTATTGCAAACTTCAAAAAACTGTACACAAAAGCTCTGTTTGAAAGGTGCTTTGTAGTGACCTCAGAAACTCAACTGACTCTAAAAGAGTTTTGGAGAGAGCACTTTAATATCCTCAATTGTGTACACCTTATAGGTAAGGCTTGGGAGGGAGTGACTAAGAAGACCTTGAACTCTGCTTGGAAGAAACTGTGGCCAGAATGTGTAGACAAAAGGGATTTTGAAGGTTTTGAGGCTAACCCTGAGAGGATTATGCCAGTTGAGGAATCCATTGTGGCATTGGGAAAGTCCTTGGGGTTGGAGGTTAGTGGGGAGGATGTGGAAGAGTTGGTGGAGGAGGACAATGAAGAACTAACCACTGATGAGCTGATAGATCAACTTCAACAGCAAGAGGCCAGACCTAAGGAAACTGGTTCAGAGGAGGGGAGAGAGAAATTGAAGAAGTTGCCTACTACAAAGATTAAGGAAATCTGTGCAAAGTGGCTTGAAGTGCAAACCTTCATGGATGAAAATCACCCTCACACAGCTATTGCAAGCCGTGTTGGTAACCTGTACACTGACAATGTTGTGAAACACTTTAGGGAAGTCATAAAGGAACGAGAGGTACAGGCCACTATGGACAGATATGTTGTGCGAAAGAAGTCCAGTGACTCTGAAGCTGGTCCTAGTGGCATTAAAAGAAGAAGGGAAGTAACCCCAGAAAAGGACTCGACACCTCAAGTCTTAATGGAAGGGGATTCCCCTTCTAAACACTAACACTCTCTCTCCCCTCCTCCCATCCCATCAATCATCACCAGATCTTCAATAAAAGTAAGTGTCATGTAATTGTGCATGCCTTTTTCAGTTTGTGTGTATTAAAATTAACATTTCATGTGGTAAAATTTTTTTTTTTCATACTTTTGGGTGTCTTGCACGGATTAATTTGATTTCCATTATTTCTTATGGGGAAAATTCATTCGCATACCGATCATTTCGCATAACAATGAGCCCTCTTGCACGGATTAAAGTCGCTATGCGGGGGTCCACTGTAATAATAATAATATGTATAATAATAATTATATATTTTTTTTTCAACAAACCGGCCATATCCCACCGAGGCAGGTGGCCCAAAATCAAAAACGAAAGTTCCTCTTTTAAAATTTAGTAATTTATACAGGAGTAGGGGTTACTAGCCCCTTGCTCCTGGTATTTTAGTCACCTCTTACAACACGCATGGCTTATGGAGGAAGAATTCTGTTCCACTTCCCCATGGAGATAAGAGGAAATAAACAAGAACAAGAACTAGAAAGAAAATAGAAGAAAACCTAGAGGGGTGTGTGTATATGTGTATGCTTGTACATGCATGTATAGTGTGACTTAAGTGTAAGTAGAAGTAGCAAGACGTACCTGAAATCTTGCATGTTTACGAGACAGAAAAAAGACACCAGCAATCCTACCATCATGTAAAACAATTACAGGTTTCCGTTTTACACTCACTTGGCAGGATGGTAGTACGTCCCTGGGCGGTTGCTGTCTACCAACCTACTACCTAGGAATAATTATATACATAATATAAATTAGTATAATAAGAATATGTACATACTAATAAATAATACGTAATAATAATAATAATAATAATAATAATAATAATAATAATAATAATAGGTTTGTAGACAGCAACCGCCCGGGGAGGTATTACCGTCCTGCCAAGTGAGTGTAAAATGAAAGCCTGTAATTGTTTTACATGATGGTAGTATCGCTGGTGTCCATTTTTCTGTCTCATAAACATGCAAGGTTTCAGGTATGTCTTGCTACTTCTACTTACACCTAGGTCACACTTCACATACATGTACAAGCATATATATATACACACACACCCCTCTGGGTTTTCTTCTATTTTCTTATTAGTTCTTGTTCTTGTTTATTTCCTCTTACCTCCATGGGAAAGTGGAACAGAATTCTTCCTCCGTAACCCATGCGTGTTGTAAGAGGCGACTAAAATGCCAGGAGCAAGGGGCTAGTAACCCCTTCTCCTGTATATATTACTAAATGTAAAAGGAGAAACTTTTGTTTTTCCTTTTGGGCCACCCCGCCTCGGTAGGATATGGCCGGTGTGTTGAAAGAAAAAGAATAATAATAATAATACACTAGGTAGTAGGTTGGTAGACAGCAACTGCCCAGGGAGGTACTACCATCCTGCCAAGTGAGTGTAAAACAGAAACCTGTAATTGTTTTACATGATGGTAGGATTGCTGGTGCCTTTTTTCTGTCTCATAAACATGCAAGATTTCAGGTACGTCTTGCTACTTCTACTTACACTTAGGTCACACTACACATACATGTACAAGCATATATATACACCCCATCTGAGTTTTCTTCTATTTTCTTTCTAGTTCTTGTTCTTGTTTATTTCCTCTTATCTCCATGGGAAGTGAAACAGAATTCTTCCTCCGTAAGCCATGCATGTTGTATGCGGCGATTAAAATGTCGGGAGCAAGGGGCTAGTAACCTCTTCTCCTGTATATATTACTAAATGTAAAAGGAGAAACTTTAGTTTTTCCTTTTGGGCCACCCCACCTTGGTGGGATACGGCCGGTGTGTTGAAAGAAAGAAAGAATTATAATGCTATAAATGAGTTTCAGATCGCCACCACTAGATGTCAGTATGTGTATCAAAACATCGCCGCTAAGGAAGGGAGGGAAATTCTTGTGTTTTCCTTACGTTTCGTGCAGTTATTTTGCAAAATTTCTTGTTTCTAACCATGGTTCCTAAGAAAGCAAGTGCAATGGACAGTACTGAGAAGAAAAAATAGGATGATTTCCATGGAATTAAAGCAGGAAATCATACATAAACATAAACTAGGTATAGCATTAAGAGTGTAGCATTAAGTGTACCATTAAGAGTGTATCATTAAGTGTACCATTAAGAGTGTATCATTAACCCTTTGACTGTTTCCGACGTATAAATACGTCTTACGAGCCAATGTTTCTGACGTATTTATACGCACAAATTCTAGCGGCTTCAAATCGAGCGCCAAAGGCCTGATAGGCCTACACGGGAGAGAATGGGTCTCAGTGGTCGGTGTGCACCCTGTGAAAAAAATCTGGGACCTAGCGGTGCATTGTGGGAACGCCATGTTGTCAGTCCATTTTCACCATGCCTCTCGGTAAGAAGTTCCTCACTCCTCGGCGGATTGGAGGTCTTTTGTTCCCAAGTGATAGCTCTAACAGCGATGAAAGTGTCAGCGACAGTGAATTCAAGGGTTTTCAAGTGAGTGTTACCGAAAAAAGTGCCCAGGATAACGTAAATAGTGACGAAAACCCAGATGACCCACAACCTTCGACCTCTGGTGCTGTGCCGGCTTGTTCACGTTCACGTTCGCCTGTACCAGGACGAAAGAGGAAACTATTTGGTCGTGTACAACACCCTGATGATAGCAGTGATAGTGATAGTGATTTCAAGGTCATTGAAAGCAGTTCTAGTGACAGTGAGAGTGAATATTCCCCAGTGAAGCGCCAGTATGTACGACGTAGCATGCGGTCTGGTAGTGTTTCATATGTTGTTCCAAGGGGAAGGAGAAACTCTGGGAGCACATCCTGTGGCCCAACACCACGACCTGATAGTGAAGATGACGATATTGTAACGATGGGTATGAATGGTGACAGTGAGGGAGGAGGCAGTGGTGGTGATAGTGAGGGTGGCACGGCCCATGTGGCACCATCACCGGGCCACGCTACTAGCCACGCGGCTGACTCAGCAGAACAACCAGCCTCACCCTACCCCACACTGCCACAACCTGCACCACCACAACCTGCACAGCCACAACCACAGCCACAACCACGGTACAATATCCAGACCCCACCAGCAGACCGCATCTGGGATTGGCAGGACGGTGACGAGTTTGTTCCCAGTCCCCATGACTTTGATGAAACACAAAGTGGAATAAAGCCATCTTGTCCACTTGGGAACAATGCCAGTGAACTGGACTGCTTTGAGTTATTCTTCGATGAACCCCTGATGGACATCATTGTCAGGGAAACCAACACATACTGTGAATACACCATGGCAAATACAATTCTCTCACCAAAATCACGGCTACACAAGTGGAAGGAGACAACTGTGGCAGAGATGTACCTGTTTTTTGCCACAATAATGCTTATGCCACATGTGTATAAGCACACTGTCACCACATACTGGACAACAGATCGCCTGATTTCAACTCCAGGTTTTAGTGACATTATAGGTGTCAATCGTTTCCTGATACTGTTGCGTATGTTACACTTTTCAGACAAAACCAGGCCTGACAGAAGCGACAGGTTATATAAGATAAGAAATGTGTTTATGTACCTGAAACAAAAGTGCTGCATGTATTTTTATCCCTTCAGGAAGCTTGTTATTGATGAGTCCTTGATTTTATTCAAAGGAAGACTCTCATTCAAGCAATATATACCAAGCAAGAGGAAACGCTTTGGTATAAAGCTATTTGTACTGTGTGATTGCAGAAGTGGTCTTGTTTTAGATATTATTGTGTACACTGGCAGTAATACTTTGAGAGATACCATGAAGTTATTGGGTATCTCTGGTGATGTGGTTCGAACAATGATGGAACCATATCTTGGTAAGGGGCATATGTTATTTACTGATAACTGGTACACAAGCCCCTTACTCAGTGATTTCTTGCGAGTGAACTTGACAGACGTGTGTGGCACAGTGCGTGGTAATCGCAAACATATGCCAAGGTTCGACGCTGGCACTCGCAGAGGTGAGGTGCAAGCCTTTGCTGCCAATGACATCATGGCATTTCGGTGGCATGACAAACGTGATGTCACATTGTTGACATCAGTTCACACAAACGAAATGGTACCCAGTGGCAGGGACAACAGAGAGACCAATGAACCCATTCTAAAGCCTGCAGCTGTCATGGACTACAACCTCAATATGCGCTTAGTGGACAAATGTGACATGCAGATTGGGTTTGCAGACTGTGTACGCAAGAGTTATAAGTGGTATATCAAACTTTTTTTCCATCTTGTTGATATCTCTATGCTAAATGCTTATAACATATACAAGTTGAAGACCAACAAAACACCAAAATATGGTGAATTTTGCCTGTCAGTAATCAGACAAATAATTGCAAAGTACAAAGGAGCAACTCCTGCAATAGACCAGCGCCCACAGACGTCATCTCGTATGAGGCCTGGTGATCACTACCCCATACAACTGCCTCCTACTACTGCCAAGAAAAATGCTCAGAAGAGGTGTTATGTATGTATGCATACCACAAAACGCCCACAAACACGCAGAGACACTCGTTTTATGTGTGAGGAGTGTGAAGTGCCCCTCTGCATATACCCATGTTTCAAAGAGTTCCACAAGCTGCAGCAGTTCTAGGAACGTGTTTAGTGACTGTACATATGTATATATATTATGGAACAATAGTAATAAACATTGTTTTGTATTGTTTGTTTGTGTAAACAAAGTGTATACACAAACTAATAGTGATAAAGTTTGTTCTGTTATTGTGTTGTAAATAATGAGTGTATATTTGAACAATGCACCTTACATTGGTCTCACAGGCCACATAAGTTACCTGGAAAAGAAAAATATTGAAAAATGCAAGAAACCTTTGAATTAGAGTAAATAAAAGAATACCGGGTGGGCGGCAGTCGCCGCTGTTGCCGTACGCACGTCAATTTCTGCAAACTTTGCGGCTCTATATCTCGGTAAGTACTGATGGCAAAAAATTTTTTTTAGGCTTAAAACACTAGTAAAAATATTCCTAACATTTTCATAAGAAAAAATAATTTTTTTTTTTTTTCGAATATTTGGCGACATAGAATGACAGTTTCAGAGAGGGGCCTGAAAGAGTCAAAGGGTTAAGAGTGTATCATTAAGTGTACCATTAAGAGTGTAGCATTAACCCTTTCAGGGTTTCGGCCGTACTAGTACGGCTTACGCCCCAGGGTTTTTGACATACTAGTACGCCTAAATTCTAGCGCCCTCAAATCTAGTGAGAGAAAGCTGGTAGGCCTACATATGAAAGAATGGGTCTATGTGGTCAGTGTGTGCACTATAAAAAAAATCCTGCAGCACACAGTGCGTAATGGATTAAAACAGTGACTTTGCACTGTATTTTCATATGGTATTTATTGTTGTATTCTAGTTTTCCTGGTCTCATTTTATAGAATGAAAGACATATTATAGAAATTGAGATGATTTTGACAGGTTTTACAATGAAAAGTACCTTGAAATTGAGCTCAAAGTAGCAGAAATGTTCGATTTTTACCAAAGTTCAAAGGTAAACAAATCATGCCAAGCGTCCAATACACATCAACTGGTGAGTCTAATATTCTTTCACAAGTGCGATGATATTATTTATACCATTTCTACACTAATGCAGTAATCTGCATAACAGTAAATCTTCTATTTTTTGTAAGAATAAAAATTCAAAGTGGAAAGCCAAAGAAATATAAGAGGGGCCTGGGGATGTGACTAACGAACAGAGAACATGTTATTTTAGTACCAGGAATGTCTTTCTTGTTTATTCTGGACCCTATTCGGAAATTGGCATCTTTTGTAAGTTGTGTGAAATTGGCAAAATTGCTAAATTTTGACCACTTTACTGGATAGTCAAAATTGGTAAATGGGTGGTTTCTTGTACTCATTCAATAGAAAAAATGGAGTTCTAGCAAAATAGTTATGATTTTTATTGACTAGTACATTGGAATTGGCCGAAAATAGGGCTCAAAGTGGGCAAAATCGCCGATGCGTAAACATTGTCAATTCCGCTAACTTCGTGAGAGCATAATTCCCTAAGTTTTCCATCAAATTTCATACTTTTGGAGTCATTATGATTGGGAAAAGATTCTCTATCTTTTCATAAGAAAAAATAATTTTTTTTTTTTTAAATTTGGGGACCCTGAGAACAAGTCTCAGAGAGGGCCTGGGGACCCTGAAAGGGTTAAGTGTACCATTAAGAGTGTAGCATTAACCCTTTGACTGTAGAAAGGCCCAATCCTGAAGTGTCTCCTGATGTCGCAATATATTTGAAAGAAAAATTTTTTTTTTCTTATGAAAATGTTAAGATTATTTTTCTGATTGTTTTAGTCCAAAAAAAATTTTTTTCCCATCAGCACTTACCGAGATATAGAGGAGTGAATTTTGCAGAAAATGAGCCGTGTATGGCAACAGTGGCGACTGCCGCTCACCCGGTAAACTTTGGTTTACTTTTATTCGACGGTTTCTTGTTTTTTCACATTTTATTTTTTCACATAACTTTTGTGGCCTGTGAGACCAAAGTATGGTGCAAAAACCTACAAGAGTTACGGAGACTAGTGTTTCCCTACTTGACCACATCTGGACCAACACCATATCCCCTTTAAAATCAGGCATAATTACAGATAATACCACAGACCATTACCCTACTTTCCTCATAACAACTCTTGGTAAATTACCCCAAGACACTACTAAAGTCACCTTCAGACTTCACAATGAGGCAGCCATTAATAACTTCACAACAGCAGTAACAAACATTGACTGGCACACTGAGCTAGAAATCTATACAGATATTGACGAATGTTTTAATAATTTTCTAAAAAAGACCCAATACCTCTATAACAAGCACTGCCCTAAAAAAAACTAAACAGATGACAGCTAAGAGACTGAACAGTCCCTGGCTAACACCCAGCATTCTCAAATCCATAAATACAAAACACTGATATGAAAAACAGTACAGAATGGGTCACTTAACCAGAGACCAAAAAAAAGTTACTCGTCAATCCTAACCAGCCTGATAAGAAGGGCAAAAAAATTGTATTATGAGAACAGATTATCCAACTTACGAGGTGATTTTATAAAAAAGACCTGGAAAACCCTACCAGAAATTCTGGGAACAAAAAAGATATCACGAAATAGTGAAATAAAATTAGCAAAATCAGATGAACCCCAACTCCCACCAACTGAAACAGCAAACAGACTCAATGTTTTCTTCTCCACCATAGGAAAAAAACCTTACCAATAAAATTCCAAGCTCAAATACCCCACCCAATGACTACCTCACTGGCAACTACCCGAACACACTGTTCCTGGCTCCGACTAACCCATACGAAGTCTCCCTTATTATCAACGCACTAAAAAACAAGGCAGGAGATTTAAATACCTTACCACCCTTTATATACAAAAAAGTGTCACAAGTGCTATCACCAATCATTGCAACACTCTTTAACAAATCCATTGAATCCTCCACCTTCCCTACAGTTCTCAAAATAGCAAGGGTCACCCCGATCCATAAAGGAGGAGACCAAACAGAGTTGAATAACTATAGGCCAATATCCAATTTACACCCTCTCTCAAAAATCTTTGAAAAATTAACTCATAAACGAATCTACTCCTACCTCATCTCCCAAAACATACTCAACCCCTGCCAATTTGGATTCAGGCCTAATAAAAATACTAATGATGCTATTATACACATGCTAGAACATATATACACTGCAATAGAGAAAAAAGAAGTCCCACTGGGGATCTTCATTGACTTACATAAAGCTTTTGATACAGTTGACCATGACTTGCTCCACGTAAAATTGTCACACTATGGTATAAGAGGGCACTCCCTCAACTACCTGAAGTCATACCTCAGCAACAGAAGACAATATGTGTACGCAAATGGGGCAAGCTCTTCCGCACAACCAATTACAGTTGGTATCCCACAGGGAAGTGTCCTTGGCCCTCTTCTCTTTCTCCTATACATAAATGACCTACCAAATGCTTCGCAATTACTCAAACCCACACTATTTGCAGATGACACTACATACGTCTTCTCTCACCCGAGCCCAGTCATGCTAGCCAATACTGTAAATACCGAATTACAGAAAATATCTACCTGGATGAGGACTAACAAACTTACACTAAATATTGACAAAACCTACGTCATTCAGTTTGGTAACAGAGCTACAGATGTCCCACTTAACATAATGATAAATGGATCACCTATCACAAAGCTAACAGAGGGAAAATTCTTAGGAATCCACCTTGATAATAGACTCAAATTTCATACACATATACAACAAATTTCTAAGAAAATTTCCAAGACTGTAGGCATACTATCGAAGATACGGTACTATGCTCCACAGTCAGCCCTCCTGGACCTATATCACTCTCTTATTTACCCCTATCTCACCTATGGATTTTGTGCATGGGGCTCAACAACAATTAACCATCTCAGACCACTAATTACCCAACAAAAGGCTGCAGTTAGAATGATAACAAATTCTCACTACAGGCAGCACACTCCACCAATATTCAAAACACTCAACCTACTCACCATACAAATTATCCATACTTATTATTGCACCTATTACATACATAGAACACTTAACTCTGATATTAACCCTCCCCTCAAACATCTCCTTGCCAACCTCAACAGAACACATGACCATAACACAAGGCACAGATCACTCTTTGATGTTCCTCGTGTCCATCTCACGCTATGCAAAAACTCAATGCACATAAAAGGCCCTAAAATCTGGAATTCATTACCTGTAAATATAAAAGAAACACTACCTGTTTATAAATTCAAGTCTCTTCTCAAAGATCACTTAATCACCCAAAACCAAATAAATACTGAATAACTGAACCTTATAAATTGTATATCTTAAATGTTTCTCACAATTATATCACATAAATGTTTAACCTAAAACCCAATCTAATAGAATACTCCATTCGACTGAATGTACAGCAATGCATGCAACCATATGACCTGTCTTTGTAATACTCATTTGTGCTTTATAGTTATCTGTTTACAATAATGTCATATCACTGATTTCATCATTGCTTAGTTAATCTTAAGTTAATTTTAAGCCAGCCCGTAATGCTATGCATATAAGTGGCTTTGGCATGCTGCTCTTACCTGTATTTTTTTGTACCTCTGTATGTATGCTCAAATTACTAAATAAATAAATAAATAAAAATAAATGTTCATATATACACTCGTTGAATGTAACACAATTATAGCAAAAACACTAGTATCATCATAATGTTTATAAAACTTGTTTACACAAACAAACAATATAAAAAATGTTTATTACAATTGTTCTATAATATATGTGGACCCCCGGTTAACGATTTTAATCCGTGCAAGAGGGGTAATTGTTATGCGAAATAATCGTTATGTGAATGAATTTTCCCCATAAGAAATAATGGAAATAAAATTAATCCGTGCAAGACACCCAAAAGTATGAAAAAAAAATTTTTTTACCACATGAAATGTTAATTTTAATACACACAAACTGAAAAAGGCATGCACACTTACATGACACTTACTTTTATTGAAGATCTGGTGATGATTGATGGGATGGGAGGAGGGGAGAGTGTCGAACTTATTGTTTAGAAGGGGAATCCCCTTCCATTAGGACTTGAGGTAGCAAGTCCTTTTCCGGGGTTACTTCCCTTCTTCTTTTAATGCCACTAGGACCAGCTTGAGAGTCACTGGACCTCTGTCGCACAACAAATCTGTCCATAGAGCTCTGTACCTCCCGTTCCTTTACGATTTGTCTAAAATGGGCCACAACATTGTCATTGAAATAGTCACCAGCACGGCTTGCAACAGCTGTGTCAGGGTGATTTTCATCCATAAAGGTTTGCAGTTCAACCCACTGTGCACACATTTCCTTAATTTTTGAAGTAGGCACAATGGATTCCACAACTGGCATAGGCTTCTCAGGGTTAGCCCCAAACCCTTCAAAATCTTTCTTAATTTCCATACTAATTCTCACCCTTTTTACCACAGGGTTGGCACTAGAAGCTTTCTTGGGGCCCATGGTCACTTATTTTCCAGAAACAGCACCGAAAACACTGTAATAATACGAAATATTCCGAGTGTATGCTTGGATGTTACCGCGGAGGCTGGCTGGTAAACAATGGCACGGGCGGCACATGTGAGGCTGGCTGAGGGCGCACATTGGACGCGTCTTGGACGAAAATCGGTGAGCGGGTTTTTAATCGGTATGCGCGGCAAAAATTTTGTGATTAAAGTAAGCGGTATGCGGAATAATCGCTATGTGATGCCATCGTTATGCGGGGGTCCACTGTATATACATATGTACAATCACTGGACACTTTTCTAGAACTGCTGCAGCTTGTGGAATTCTTTGAAACATGGGTATAAGCACAATGGTGTTTTACATTCCTCGCACATAAAACGAGTGTGTTTTTGTGGGCGTTTTGTGGTATGTCCACAGACAAACACTCTTCTGAGCATTTTTCTTGAGAGTAGTAGCAGGCAGTGGTATTGGGTAGTGATCACCAGGCCTCAGACGAGAGGACACGTGTTGATAACTTCGTGGGCACTGGTCTATTGGAAGTGTTGTTCCTTGGTACTTGAATATTATTTGTCTGGTGACTGACAAACAAAATTCACCATATTTGGGTTTGTTGTTGATCTTGACATTTCCATGCTGAATGCTTATACATATTATAAGCATTCAGCATGGAAATGTCAAGAAGATGGAAAAAGAGTTTTATGTACCACTTCTAACTCTTGTGAACACAATCAGCAAACCCAATCTGCATGTCACATTTGTCCACTAAGCACATATTGAGGTTGTAATCCATCACAGCTGAAGGTTTTACAATGGGTTCATTGGTCTCTCTATTCTGCTTGCCAGTGTCTACCATTTCGTGTCGGTGAACTGATGTCAACAGTGTGACATCACGTTTGTCATGCCACCGAAATGCCATGATGTCATTGGAAGTAAACACCTGCACCTCACCTCTACGACTGCCAGCGTTGAACCTAGGCATATGCTTACGATTTCCACGCACTGTGCCACACATTTGTCATGTTCACTCGCAAGAAATCACTGAGTAAAGGGCTTGTATACCAGTTGTCAGTATATAAAATATGCCCCTTACCAAGATATGGTTTCATCATTGTTCTAACCACATCGCCAGAGATATCCAGTAACTTCCTGGTATCTTGCAATGTTTTACTGCCAGTGTACAGTTACCGTGGTCCCTCGATAATAGTCGAGCTCGATAGTCGTCCTTTTCGGAAATCGTCACGTTATTTTAGTCCAAACATTGGCTCGCAAATGGTCGGTTGACTCGCTAATCGACGTTCATCCTGGACGTGTACTCACAGCTCTGAGCTGCCTCGGCCTCCCTTCCCAGCCAGTGTGCCATTGTTTACCAGTGAGCGACGGTCCCCTCATGGGTTCATACGAAATATTTCATAATACAGTGGACCCCCGGTTAACGATATTTTTTCACTCCAGAAGTATGTTCAGGTGCCAGTACTGACCGAATTTGTTCCCATAAGGAATATTGTGAAGTAGATTAGTCCATTTCAGACCCCCAAACATACACGTACAAACGCACTTACATAATTACACTTACATAATTGGTCGCATTCGGTGGTAATCATTATGCGGGGGTCCACTGTACAGTGAACCCTCGCCTAACGAACGCATCGCATAACGTTAAATCCGCCTAGCGATACATTTTAACGCAAAAATTTTGCCTCAGCTAGCGCTAAAAAACTCGCTCAATGCGATTCATTCGAGACGCGTCCACATGCAGCCTGAGCCCGCCTCACTTGTTCCGTGGGTGCCAGTGTTTACAAGCCAGCCACCGCGGTCGTTTCCAAGCATACAATCGGAACATTTCATATTATCACAGCCTTTTTAGTGATTGCACCTACAAAATAAGTCACCATGGGCCCCAAGAAAGCTTCTAGTGCCAACCCTACAGCAAAAAGGGTGAGAATTACTATGGATATGAAGAAAGAGATCATTGCTAATTTTAAAAGTGGAGTGCGTGTCTCCCAGCTGGCTATGTTATACACAAAACCCCAATCAACCATCATTACTATTGTGGCCAAGAAAACGGCAATCAAGGAAGCTGTTCTTGCCAAAGGAGCAACTTTGTTTTCGAAACAGAGATCACAAGTGATAGAAGATGTTGACTGTTATTGGTGTGGATAAACAAAAAACAGATAGCAGGAGATAGCATCTCTCAAGCGATCATATGTGAAAAGGCTAGGAAGTTGCATGATGATTTAATTAGAAAAATGCCTGCAACTAGTGATGATGTGAGTGAATTTAAGGCCAGCAAAGGTTGGTTTGAGAGATTTAAGAATCGTAGTGGCATACACAGTGTGATAAGGCATGGTGAGGCTGCCAGTTCGGACCACAAAGCAGCTGAAAAATATGTGAAGGAATTCAAGGAGTACATTGACAGTGAAGGACTGAAACCTGAACAAGTGTTTAATTGTGATGAAACAGGCCTGTTTTGGAAGAAAATGCCAAGCAGGACCTACATTACTCAGGAGGAAAAGGCACTCCCAGGACATAAGCCTATGAAAGACAGGCTTACTCTGTTGATGTATGCCAATGCTAGTGGTGATTGCAAAGTGAAGCCTTCATTGGTGTATCACTCTGAAACTCCCAGAGTGTTCAGGAAAAACAATGTCCTCAAGGCTAATTTGTGTGTGCTGTGGAGGGCAAACAGTAAGGCATGGGTCACTAGGGACTTTTTCTATGACTGGTTACGCCATGCATTTGCCCCCACTGTGAAAAATGACCTAATTGAAAAAAAATTAGACCTTAAGTGCCTCCTGGTATTAGACAATGCTCCTGGTCATCCTTCAGACCTGGCAGAGCGACTTTCTGCGGAAATGAGCTTCATTAAGGTCAAGTTTTTGCCTCCTAATACCACTCCTCTCCTGCAGCCCATGGACCAGCAGGTCATTTCCAACTTCAAGAAACTGTACACAAAAGCTATGTTTGAAAGGTGCTTTGTAGTGACCTCAAACTCAATTGACTCTAAGAGTTTTGGAGAGATCACTTTAGCATCCTCAATTGTTTAAACATTATAGGTAAGGCTTGGGAGGAAGTGACTAAGAGGACCTTGAACTCTGCTTGGAAGAAACTGTGGCCAGAATGTGTAGACAAAAGGGATTTTGAAGGGTTTGAGGCTAACCCTGGTAATCATGTGCCAGTTGAGGAATCCATTGTGGCATTGCGGAAGTCCTTGGGGTTGGAGGTTAGTGGGGAGGATGTGGAAGAGTTGAGGAGGAGGAGGACAATGAAGAACTAACCACTGATGAGCTGCTAGATCATCTTCAAATTCAAATTCAAATTCAAAGTTAATTCTCTATAAGGATTACAATGCTGAGTTTACAGAATTTGGTTATTGTGTGGTTTACATGTAGTAAAATAATAATTACAGTGTACCACTAGAACACCTAGCATGGCTAGGCATTTCGGGCAGACTTAAATTAAATCTTAAGTTTAAAATATTACAAAATTATGAGGTAAGTTGGTATTATGGCTAAGTGACTAAATACTAGTTTGTGAGTTTAGCAATGTGAATGCTTTTGTTTTGGCACTATACATAGTTTCAGTATTGGAGTATCACAGGCCAACTTATGACTAGTTAAGATTCAACAGCAAGAGGCCACACTTGAGGAAATTGCTACGGAGGAGGGGATAGAGAAATTGAGGAAGTTGCCTACTTCAAAGATTAAGGAAATGTGTGCAATGTGCAAACCTTTTTTGATGAAAATCACCCTCGCACAGCTATTGCAATCCGTGCTGGTGACTATTACACTGACAATGTCGTGAAACACTTTAGGAATGTCATAAAGGAACGGGAGGTACAGGCCTCTACGGACAGATATGTTGTGCGACAGAGGTCCAGTGACTCTCAAGCTGGTCCTAGTGGCATTAAAAGAAGAAGGGAAGTAATCCCAGAAAAGGACTTGCCACCTCAAGTCCTAATGGAAGGGGATTCCCCTTCTAAACATTAACACCATCCACAGTCTCCCCTCCTCCCATCACATCAATCATCACATCTTCAATAAAGGTAAGTGTCATGTAACTGTGCATGTCTTCTTCAGTTTGTGTGTATTAAAATTAATATTTCATGTGGTAAAAAATTTTTTTTGTTCATACTTTGGGGTGTCAGGAACGGATTAATTTGATTTCCATTATTTCTTATGGGGAAAATTAATTCGCCTAACGATAATTTCGCCTAACGTTGAGCTCTCAGGAACGGATTAATAGCGTTAGGCGAGGGTCCACTGTACAGTGGACCCCCGCATAGCAATATTAATCCGTGCAAGAGAGCTCATTGTTATGCAAAATTATCGTTATGCGAATGAATTTTTCCCATAAGAAATAATGGAAATCAAATTAATCCGTGCAAGACACCCAAAAGTATGAAAAAAAATTTTTACCACATGAAATATACATTTTCCTACACACAAAGAGAAGGATACATGCACAATAATATAGTAGTACATGCACAATATATATTGTGCATGTACTACTCTACTAAATGAAGAATAAATGACACTTACCTTTATTGAAGATGCAGCAATGACTGATGAGACACTGTGTCCTGGGAGTGCCTTTTCCTCCTGAGTACTGTAGGTCCTGTTTGGCATTTTCTTCCAGAACAGGCCTTATCACACTGTGTACGCCACTACGATTCTTAAATCTCTCAAACCAACCTTTGCTGGCTTTAAATTCACCAATATGAGCACTAGTTCCAGGCATTTTTCCCTGTTCACCTGGGTGTTAGTCGACTGGTGTGGGTTGCATCCTGGGAGACAAGATTAAGGACCCCAATGGAAATAAGTTAGACAGTCTTCGATGACACTGACTTTCTTGGGTTATCCTGGGTGGCAAATCCTCTGGGGTTAATTGTTTCTTGGTATTCTCAATAAGCCACACCAACAACAGTGCTACAGCAGCAGCAGCAGCAGCTGACAGTGCTACAGCAGCAGCAGACGATGCTACAGCAGCAGCAGACGGTACTACAGCAGCAGCAGCAGCTGACGGTGGTACAGCAGCAGCAGCAGCAGCTGATGGTGCTACAGCAGCAGCAGCTGACGGTGGTACAGCAGCAGCAGCAGCAGCTGTACCACCAATAGTAGCGATGGTTGATTGGGGTTTATTATACAACCTGGCCAGCTCGGAGACACGCACTCCACTTTCATACTTATCAATGATCTTTTTCTTCATCTCTATAGTAATTCTCACCCTTATTGCTGTAGGGTTGGCACTAGAAGCTTTCTTGGGGCCCATGGTCACTTATTTTGCAGATAAAATCACCAAAAACACTGTAATAATACGAAATGTTCCGATTGTATGCTTGGATGCTACCGCGGAGGCTGGCTGGTAAACAATGCCACCGGCGGAACATGTGAGGCTGGCTAAGGCGCATATTGGACGCGTCTCGGACAAACAGCGGTGAGCGGGTTTTTAAGCGGTATGCGAGGCAAAATTTTTGCGATTAAAGCAAGCGGTATGCGGATTAATCGTTATGTGATGCCAACGGTATGCGGGGGTCCACTGTATATACGTTTGGACCGTTTACGGGTTAAACCAAAAACAGTCACAGTTTTTCCCATTATGCACTGCTTGCTGCAGGATTTTTTTATATGGTGCACACTTACCACAGAGATCCATTCTCTTATCTCTAGGCCCAAATTTACTGCTCACAGCTTATCTGAGTGAGCTGAGCTCATAGCGTAGAACTACAGGACTGACCCTGGCTTCAAAGCCGTAGTACTACGCCTACAGGACTGACCCCAAAAGGGTTAAGATAAATAGTGAATTTGTTGCTCATCTTTTTACCTTTTCTATTAGTTAAATACTGAAAAATTTATATGACAAACTGTTGAAAATGAGAGACTTTCCATATCTGAATACATGTACTGTACTGGAATGAGTTTTACTCTGTATTTTGACAATTATATATTATTTTTCTGAGTTAACAAGTACAATTTCAAATCAGACATTATTCTACTATAGTATATAAAACTAAAGTCAACAACTAACCTGCCATCTTGAATATTTTGATATATCTTCTTTGCTGTCTCCAAGAAAGCTTCTTCAACATTTTCACCTCTGAAATATAATCATGATACTTTAATTAGCAAAATGTAATGTGAAAATATGGCAAAAGGATGAAAAAATCTAAAAGCTTAAATCTTATTTCCTCCCAGAGATACCCCTTTCTTTAAGGGGGTGATTTCATATACGAATTTATGATATTTCAGATGTCTTTATGTGGAAAACCTATTTAATTTGATGGAATAACTTTGCATTGATGCTATCTGTGGAGACAAAGAACATTATCCATGAAGGCAAAAAAAAGGGAATGTACATGAGTATTATAGTGGTACCAACACTCATGTGGGTGTAAAGCATGGGTTTTGAATGTTGCGGTGAGAAGACAGCTGGCAGCAGTAGAAATATCGTGTTTGGCATGATAATTATTCAGAGAATTCAGAGTTTGGAGATTAAGAGGTGTGGAGTTATCAAAGAGATTGTTCACAGGGCTGAAGAGGAGCTGTTAAGACAGTTTGGACATTTAGAGATGGAGACAAATACAGATTAGGAGGGCATATTTAATCTGGGGTGGAGGGGTTGGGGGGGGTTATCCTAGGAAAGGTTGGATAGAGGGGAGTAAAGGTTTTGAGTGCTAGGGGCTTGGGCATCAAACAAACTTATCTGAGCTTGTTGGAAAGGAGTGAACGGAGGCATGTGGTTTTTGTATTTTGATATGCTGATGGAACTTGAGTTCTGGAGGTATAATAATGATAATAATAATATATTTATTTCTACAAGTACATGTACAAGGTACACAGGCCTAGCTGACATCAATGACATACTACTACACAGAAAGCCACTTGTTATGCAGAGCATTTCAGGCAAATTAAGTCAGTTTTGTCCCAGGATGCAACCTACACCAGTCATCTGACACCGAGGTACCCATTTTACTAATGGGGAACATAGACAACCGGAGTAAAGAAACACACCCAATGTTTTTACCCTCGCCGAGAATCAAACCCGGACCCTCCCCTCACCATGTGAAGCGAGATCTTTAGCCACCAGGCCATGGGGCACCAAGGAGGTAGGAGGGCTGGGGACATTGCAGTCTGAAGGGTCATCTAAATTGTAATGAAAGTGCACTTCTGGCAAGACAGCGATTGAATGAGTGAAAGCGTTTTCTTCTTTGTCGAGTTACCCTACCTAGGTGGGAGATGGCTCGAGTGTAAAAAACAAAATACTAATTATAAATAATAATTTCTCTCCATGGGGAAGTGGAACAGAAATCTTCCTCAGTAAGCCAAGCATGTTGTAAGAGATAATTAAAATGATAGGGGCTAGTAACCCCTTCTCCTGTATTTATATGTACGTAGTACTCTGATAATTATACTTATGTGTACCTGTACCTAAATATACTTACACACTGTGCTGGTGTGCAGGTACACATTAAAATTGCTAAGAATCTCTCTACTTATGATGCCACAGTAACACAGCATAATAATAATCACTCTTGGGCACAATAAATGTGTTATTTTACATTAGTATAGATATTTTCAGTAGTCCAGCTATGATATTTTCTTCAAAATTATATAAGAAACATGTTACATAGCATATAAACATGATACATACACTCACAGAATAAAAATTGACATAAATATGAGATTTGTTTACAAAGCAGCTGTGTAGGTAGTGTTAGAAGAATTATGTTTTCTCTAGTCAAACTGGGGGATAACTGTAGAAATATATTCCTTTCGTATGCCTTCACTCTATATATAGCAATTCACGACCCTTGTGAGTTTAGCGCTTCTTTTTTATTATGACATTAATAATAATAATAATAATAATATCACCATCATTCACTTTAAAAATGATGTGTTGCATGAGAATGGGAGTGTTGCTGTTTGTTTAGTCTGTACTAACTTGTGCAACTTGTACACAATGTAAGAGTATTTGTATTGTGAGGTAAAAGTTTTACAAACTCTTACAAACGTACATGAATGAACTAAAAGTAGACACACATTAATACGCATTTATTTCACCTGACCAAGTGATTGCCCACTACCTGTTCAGTGTTCTTACATTGTCTGAACTCTGTATCTTGTTCTCTCTCTCGTTTACTCTTTCGTTAACTAGTTGGCTCTCATTGACGATAGCGTCTAAGCTTAGGTGTGATAAAAAGAGGAGTCATAAGCCTCTTGCTTTAAGTGCCAAGTTAGAAATGATTAAACTGAGTGAACATGGTATGTCTATGACTGAGATAGCACGTAAGCATGGTTTGGCTCGTCAAACAGTTAGTACAGTTGTGAGCAATAAGGAGAAAGTGTTGCAGGAAATTAAAAGTGCTACACCAGAGAACACTAAAGTTATAAGAAAACGTGATAACTTTATTGCAGCTAGCAGAGGCTGGTTTAATAGGTTTAAGGAAAGAGGTCAACTTCACAACATCAGAGTTCAGGGTAAAGCTGCAAGCGCCGACTAAATTTAGCTGTAGAAAATTATCCACATCAGCTAGCCGAGATAATAGAATGTGATGGATATACCAAGCAACAGATTTTTAATGTGGATGAAACTGCATTATTTTTGAAGAAGATGCTGTCTAGGACATTTATTGCTAAAGAAGAGAAGTCAATGCCTGGCTTCAAAGCTGCAAAAGACAGGTAACACTCTTGCTAGGAGCTAATGCAGCTGGTGATTGCAAGTTAAAACCTATGATGATTTATTACTCAGAGAATCCTAGGGCCCTAAAGAACTATGCAAAAGGCAGCCTCCCTGTTTATTATAAATCCAATTCAAAAGCTTGGACAACTGCCGATCTTTTCATAAATTGGTTCACGGACTATTTTAACCCTACAGTTGAAGCTTACTGCAAGGAAAAGAAAATTCCTTTTAATGTTTTACTTGTTTTAGACTATGCCCCTGCCCACCCTACAGCTCTACATGGTATGTACAAGGAGATAAATGTTGCTTTTATACCTGCAAACACAACTTCATTACTGCAACCGATGGACCAAGGTGTAATTGCAGCCTTTAAATCTTATTACCTAAGAAGAACTTTCATTAGGGCTGTAAATTTCCTAGACAATGAAAAAATGCCAGGACCTAAACAAAATAAATAAAAAACCTTTTGGAAAGGTTTCACTATTTTGGATGGTATTAAAAATATTAGAGATGCATGGAATGAAGTTAAAGAAACTACACTCAAAGGTGTTTGGAAAATCTAATTCCTGAACTTATGGACGATTTTGAAGGCTTTGAGAATCCAGTGGATGAAGTGACTGTAAATGTTGTGGATATGGCAAGAGATTTAGAATTGGAAGTGGAGCCTGAGGATGTGAAAGAATTGCTTCTTTCTCATGATGAGCCTCTAACAGATGAAGATCTTCTCATTGAAGAGCAGAGAAAGAAGTTTCATGAAGAGGAGATCCATCCTGATGATAGTCCTGTTGCCATTAAAGAAATGAAAACCCAGGATTCAGAAGAAGCTATTAACTATATAGAAATAGCAATGACAATTTTTGAGAAAATTGATCCAAATTTTGAACTAAGTTCAAAAGTGAATGCATCCCTTTCCCATGGTGTTACATGCTATAAAGAAATTTTAAGGGAAACGAAAAAAAAATCCCTGAGGCAAAGTTCAATGCTTTCCTAATTTACTAAAGTATCATGCAAACCTTCAACATCAACAGTTAGCCTTGAACAACCTGCAACATCAACAGCTAGTCTTGAACAACCTTCAGCATCAACATCTGGTCTTGAACAACCTTCAACATCAACAGCTAGCCTTGAACAGTCTTCAACATCAACAGCAACACACACTCCTTCAAGAGCTTCACACAAGTCTCCAAAATGAATAAAAGTTGAAGAATCAGATGATGTACCATCTGATTTAATTCAATAAACACCCTGCTACTCACCTCTCACACAATATAAATATTTTAAGGTAAGTAATAAGTGTACTCTGTGTGTATCTTACTTTTTATTGTGTTTTTAATGCCTATTTCTATTGCTAACTTAATATAAGTTAGTGTAAACTTGTTGTCTGGCATTTATAGCATATTTTATATGTGCTCTGATAATAATACTTGTGGAGCTGTGTGGTAGCCGGGCGAAGGGATAACATTACGTTTTCTCTGCTCAGCCATCAGAGAAAATGTGTATGAATCTGCATTTGGGCGAGCCACTCCCCCATTCCGCTTTTGTTTATAATTTTCGGCATGAATTATTCATTACTTCTCCCTTCGTTTATGATGGCATCTAAAGGTAGTTGTTAAAAACGATTAAATTCAGTGAACAAGGTATGTCGATGCTAATAATATGGCTCTGGGCCACAGTGTAGGTAACTGGTAGGTGTAGCCCAGGCGGGCTACACCTACCGGCCACCTACACTGACTTCCTACAAATAAATACTACTCGCCTTTCTTCCTACATTAAGACTACACATACTTTAAGGTAAATAATGAGTGTACTGTATGTGTACTTTAACTCTCTGGGCTGTTTTAAATATCATAATATCATAAATTAAGTATGAGACAGGGAGCCAGGGCTACCTACACCTGACTTCCTACTACTACTCACCTCTCACCCTACATTAAGATTACAAATACTTTAGGGTAAGTAATGAATGTACTGTGTATGCATCTTACCTTTTACTGTGTTTTTAATGCCTAGTTCTATTACTAACTTAATATAGTTTAGTGTAAACTTGTTTTCTGGCATTTTTATGTATTTATATATGAAAAAAATGGCGTTCTGCTTTCCAGCGATGTCTGCTTTCCGGCAATAGCCTGGAACCTAACCCGCCGTATAAGTGAGGCCCTACTGTATATGTTACTATACTATTTAAAAGGAGAAACTTTCCTTTTCCCTTCTGAGCCATCCAGCCTCGGTGGGATATGGCCAGTTCGTTGAAAAAAAAAAAAAACTGTGAAACAAGGAGAAAATTATCTGGAACCTCCAATGAGATTCAAATAAATGTATAAATTTGTTTGTTTTTGGGAATACAGTGGACCCTCAACCAACGACGGCATCGTGTAACGTTAAATCCGACTAGCGATACATTTTAACGCAAAATTTTTGCCTCAACTAGCGATAAAAAACTCGACCAACGCGATTCATTCTGTTCGAGACACATCCACGTGTGGCCTGCGCAGTGTTTACAAGCCAGCCACAGCGGTCACATCCAAACATACAATCGGAACATTTCATATTATCACAGTGTTTTTAGTGATTGCACCTGCAAAATAAGTCGCCATGGGCCCCAAGAAAGCTTCTAGTGCCATCCCTGTGATAAAAAGGGTGAGAATTAGTATGGAAATTAAGAAAGATTCTGAAGGGTTTGGGGCTAACCCTGAGACGCCTATGCCAGTTGTGGAATCCATTGTGCCTACTTTAAAGATTAACCCTTTCAGGGTCCATCCCGTAGATCTACGGCTTTATGTTCAGGGTCCAAACCGTAGATCGACGTCATGAGCACAGCTCACTCTGATAAACTGTGAGTGGTAAATTTGGGCCTAGATATGAGAGAATACATCTATGTGGTATGTGTGCACTACATAAAACAAATCC
>NC_091309.1:36539608-36547108 GCF_038502225.1 Cherax quadricarinatus | reverse complement strand
TCCTCTATCCACTCTATCATATGCCTTTTCTAAATCCATAAATGCAATAAAAACTTCCCTATCTTTATCTAAATACTGTTCACATATATGCTTCAATGTAAACACCTGATCTACACATCCCCTACCCACTCTAAAACCTCCTTGCTCATCCGCAATCCTACATTCTGTCTTACCTCTAATTCTTTCAATTATAACCCTACCGTACACTTTTCCTGGTATACTCAGTAAGCTTATTCCTCTATAATTTTTACAGTCTCTTTTGTCCCCTTTCCCTTTATATAAAGGGACTATACATGCTCTCTGCCAATCCCTAGGTACCTTCCCCTCTTTCATACATTTATTAAACAAAAGTACCAACCACTCCAACACTATATCCCCCCCTGCTTTTAACATTTCTGTCATGATCCCATCAGTTCCAGCTGCTTTACCCCCTTTCATTTTACGTAATGCCTCACGTACCTCCCCCACACTTACATTCTGCTCTTCTTCACTCCTAAAAGATGGTATACCTCCCTGACCAGTGCATGAAATTACTGCCTCTGTTTCTTCCTTAACATTTAAAAGTTCCTCAAAATATTCTCGCCATCTACCCAATACCTCCATCTCCCCATCTACTAACTCCCCTACTCTGTTTTTAACTGACAAATCCATATTTTCCCTAGGCTTTCTTAACTTGTTTAACTCACTCCAAAATTTTTTCTTATTTTCATTAAAATTTCTTGACAGTGCCTCTCCCACTCTATCATCTGCTCTCCTTTTGCACTCTCTCACCACTCTCTTTACCTTTCTTTTACTCTCCATATACTCTGCTCTTCTTATAACACTTCTGCTTTGTAAAAACCTCTCATAAGCTACCTTTTTCTCTTTTATCACACCCTTTACTTCATCATTCCACCAATCACTCCTCTTTCCTCCTGCCCCCACCCTCCTATAACCACAAACTTCTGCCCCACATTCTAATACTGCATTTTTAAAACTATTCCAACCCTCTTCAACCCCCCCACTACTCATCTTTGCACTAGCCCACCTTTCTGCCAATAGTCGCTTATATCTCACCCGAACTTCCTCCTCCCTTAGTTTATACACTTTCACCTCCCTCTTACTTGTTGTTGCCACCTTCCTCTTTTCCCATCTACCTCTTACTCTAACTGTAGCTACAACTAAATAATGATCCGATATATCAGTTGCCCCTCTATAAACATGTACATCCTGGAGCCTACCCATCAACCTTTTATCCACCAATACATAATCTAATAAACTACTTTCATTACGTGCTACATCATACCTTGTATATTTATTTATCCTCTTTTTCATAAAATATGTATTACTTATTACCAAATTTCTTTCTACACATAGCTCAATTAAAGGCTCCCCATTTACATTTACCCCTGGCACCCCAAATTTACCTACTACTCCTTCCATAACATTTTTACCCACTTTAGCATTGAAATCCCCAACCACCATTACTCTCACACTTGATTCAAAACTCCCCACGCATTCACTCAACATTTCCCAAAATCTCTCTCTCTCCTCTACACTTCTCTCTTCTCCAGGTGCATACACGCTTATTATAACCCACTTTTCACATCCAATCTTTATTTTACTCCACATAATCCTTGAATTAATACATTTATAGTCCCTCTTTTCCTGCCATAGCTTATCCTTCAACATTATTGCTACTCCTTCTTTAGCTCTAACTCTATTTGAAACCCCTGACCTAATCCCATTTATTCCTCTCCACTGAAACTCTCCCACCCCCTTCAGCTTTGTTTCACTTAAAGCCAGGACATCCAGCTTCTTCTCATTCATAACATCCACAATCATCTCTTTCTTATCATCTGCACAACATCCATGCACATTCAGACTTCCCACTTTGACAATTTTCTTCTTCTTATTCTTTTTAGTAATCTTTACAGGAAAAGGGGTTACTAGCCCATTGTTCCCGGCATTTTAGTTGACTTTTACAACACGCATGGCTTACGGAGGAAAGATTCTTATTCCACTTCCCCATGGATATAAAAGGAAAATTAATAAGACCAAGAACTATTAAGATAAAATCAAAGAAAACTCAGATGAGTGTGTATAAATAAATGTGTACATGTATGTGTAGTGTGACCTAAGTGTAAGTAGAAGTAGCAAGACATGCCTGTAATCTTGCATATTTATGAGACAGACAAAAGACATCAGCAATCCTACCATCATGTAAAACAATCACAGGCTTCGTTTTACACTCACTTGGCAGGACGGTAGTACCTCCCTGGGTGGTTGCTGTCTACCAACCTACTACATATATATATATATATATATATATATATATATGTATATATATATATATATATATAACAAGTCGGCCGTCTCCCACCGAGGCAGGGTGACCCAAAAAAAAAAGAAAGAAAATCCCCAAAAAGAAAATACTTTCATCATCATTCAACACTTTCACCACACTCACACATTATCACTGTTTTTGCAGAGGTGCTCAGAATACAACAGTTTAGAAGCATATACATATAAAGATACACAACATATCCCTCCAAACTGCCAATATCCCAAACCCCTCCTTTAAAGTGCAGGCATTGTACTTCCCATTTCCAGGACTCAAGTCCGACTATATGAAAATAACCGGTTTCCCTGAATCCCTTCACTAAATATTACCCTGCTCACACTCCAACAGATCGTCAGGTAACAAGTATCATTCGTCTCCATTCACTCCTATCTAACACGCTCATGCATGCTTGCTGGAAGTCCAAGCCCCTCACCCACAAAACCTCCTTTACCCCCTCTATCCAACCTTTTCGAGGATGACCCCTACCCCACCTTCCTTCCCCTATAGATTTATATGCTTTCCATGTCATTCTACTTTGAACCATTCTCTCTAAATGACCAAACCACCTCAACAACCCCTCTTCTGCCCTCTGACTAATGCTTTTATTAACTCCACACCTTTTCCTAATTTCCACACTCCGAATTCTCTGCATAATATTTACACCACACATTGCCCTTAGACAGGACATCTCCGCTGCCTCCAACCGTCTCCTCGCTGCTGCATTTACCACCCAAGCTTCACACCCATATAAGAGTGTTGGTACTACTATACTTTCATACATTCCCTTCTTTGCCTCCATAGATAACGTTTTTTGACTCCACATATACCTCAACGCACCACTCACCTTTTTTCCCTCATCAATTCTATGATTAACCTCATCCTTCATAAATCCATCCGCCGACACGTCAACTCCCAAGTATCTGAAAACATTCACTTCTTCCATACTCCTCCTCCCCAATTTGATATCCAATTTTTCTTTATCTAAATCATTTGACACCCTCATCACCTTACTCTTTTCTATGTTCACTTTCAACTTTCTACCTTTACACACATTCCCAAACTCATCCACTAACCTTTGCAATTTTTCTTTAGAATCTCCCATAAGCACAGTATCATCAGCAAAAAGTAACTGTGTCAATTCCCATTTTGAATTTGATTCCCCATAATTTAATCCCACCCCTCTCCCAAACACCCTAGCATTTACTTCCTTTACAACCCCATCTATAAATATATTAAACAACCATGGTGACATTACACATCCCTGTCTAAGACCTACTTTTACCGGGAAGTAGTCTCCCTCTCTTCTACACACCCTAACCTGAGCCTCACTATCCTCATAAAAACTCTTTACAGCATTTAATAACTTACCACCTATTCCATATACTTGCAACATCTGCCACATTGCTCCTCTATCCACTCTATCATATGCCTTTTCTAAATCCATAAATGCAATAAAAACTTCCCTATCTTTATCTAAATACTGTTCACATATATGCTTCAATGTAAACACCTGATCTACACATCCCCTACCCACTCTAAAACCTCCTTGCTCATCCGCAATCCTACATTCTGTCTTACCTCTAATTCTTTCAATTATAACCCTACCGTACACTTTTCCTGGTATACTCAGTAAGCTTATTCCTCTATAATTTTTACAGTCTCTTTTGTCCCCTTTCCCTTTATATAAAGGGACTATACATGCTCTCTGCCAATCCCTAGGTACCTTCCCCTCTTTCATACATTTATTAAACAAAAGTACCAACCACTCCAACACTATATCCCCCCCTGCTTTTAACATTTCTGTCATGATCCCATCAGTTCCAGCTGCTTTACCCCCTTTCATTTTACGTAATGCCTCACGTACCTCCCCCACACTTACATTCTGCTCTTCTTCACTCCTAAAAGATGGTATACCTCCCTGACCAGTGCATGAAATTACTGCCTCTGTTTCTTCCTTAACATTTAAAAGTTCCTCAAAATATTCTCGCCATCTACCCAATACCTCCATCTCCCCATCTACTAACTCCCCTACTCTGTTTTTAACTGACAAATCCATATTTTCCCTAGGCTTTCTTAACTTGTTTAACTCACTCCAAAATTTTTTCTTATTTTCATTAAAATTTCTTGACAGTGCCTCTCCCACTCTATCATCTGCTCTCCTTTTGCACTCTCTCACCACTCTCTTTACCTTTCTTTTACTCTCCATATACTCTGCTCTTCTTATAACACTTCTGCTTTGTAAAAACCTCTCATAAGCTACCTTTTTCTCTTTTATCACACCCTTTAAATATATATATATATATATATCTCTCTGTATATATATATATATATATATATATATATATATATATATATATATACATACATATATATATATATATACATACATATATATATATATATATATATATATATGTATGTATATATATATATATAGATATAAATATATATATTTATATATATAAATATATATATATATAAATATATATATATATATATATATATATATATATATATATATATATATATATATATATATATATATATATATATATAAATATATATAAATATATATAAATATATATAAATATATATATATATATATATATACATACATATATATATATATATATATATATATAGTTCCTTGATAATGTGAGTAGTCACGAAAGCGCTTGGAATTTCTCCATTCTTTCAGAGTGGTTGTTTTGAATATATATATACATATATATATATATATATATATATATATATATATATATATATATATATATATATATATATATATATATATATATATATATATATATATATATATAGATATATATATATATAAGACGAACCACTGGCCTCCACGTGGCAAGGTCTGGTAACTCAGAAATAACTCTGAGGCTGACAGTGGTCGCAAAAAAATAATTATAGTAGGTAGTAGGTTGGTAGACAGCAACCACCCAGGGAGGCACTACCGTCCTGCCAAGTGAGTGTAAAACGAAAGCCTGTGATTGTTTTACATGATGGTAGGATTGCTGATGTCTTTTGTCTGTCTCATAAATATGCAAGATTACAGGCATGTCTTGCTACTTCTACTTACACTTAGGTCACACTACACATACATGTACACATTTATTTATACACACTCATCTGAGTTTTCTTTGATTTTATCTTAATAGTTCTTGGTCTTATTTATTTTCCTTTTATATCCATGGGGAAGTGGAATAAGAATCTTTCCTCCGTAAGCCATGCGTGTTGTAAAAGTCAACTAAAATGCCGGGAACAATGGGCTAGTAACCCCTTTTCCTGTAAAGATCACTAAAAAGAATAAGAAGAAGAAAATTGTCAAAGTGGGAAGTCTGAATGTGCGTGGATGTTGTGCAGATGATAAGAAAGAGATGATTGTGGATGTTATGAATGAGAAGAAGCTGGATGTCCTGACTAAGTGAAACAAAGCTGAAGGGGGTGGGAGAGTTTCAGTGGAGAGGAATAAATGGGATTAGGTCAGGGGTTTCAAATAGAGTTAGAGCTAAAGAAGGAGTAGCAATAATGTTGAAGGATAAGCTATGGCAGGAAAAGAGGGACTATAAATGTATTAATTCAAGGATTATGTGGAGTAAAATAAAGATTGGATGTGAAAAGTGGGTTATAATAAGCGTGTATGCACCTGGAGAAGAAAGAAGTGTAGAGGAGAGAGAGAGATTTTGGGAAATGTTGAGTGAATGCGTGGGGAGTTTTGAATCAAGTGTGAGAGTAATGGTGGTTGGGGATTTCAATGCTAAAGTGGGTAAAAATGTTATGGAGGGAGTAGTAGGTAAATTTGGGGTGCCAGGGGTAAATGTAAATGGGGAGCCTTTAATTGAGCTATGTGTAGAAAGAAATTTGGTAATAAGTAATACATATTTTATGAAAAAGAGGATAAATAAATATACAAGGTATGATGTAGCACGTAATGAAAGTAGTTTATTAGATTATGTATTGGTGGATAAAAGGTTGATGGGTAGGCTCCAGGATGTACATGTTTATAGAGGGGCAACTGATATATCGGATCATTATTTAGTTGTAGCTACAGTTAGAGTAAGAGGTAGATGGGAAAAGAGGAAGGTGGCAACAACAAGTAAGAGGGAGGTGAAAGTGTATAAACTAAGGGAGGAGGAAGTTCGGGTGAGATATAAGCGACTATTGGCAGAAAGGTGGGCTAGTGCAAAGATGAGTAGTGGGGGGGTTGAAGACGGTTGGAATAGTTTTAAAAATGCAGTATTAGAATGTGGGGCAGAAGTTTGTGGTTATAGGAGGGTGGGGGCAGGAGGAAAGAGGAGTGATTGGTGGAATGATGAAGTAAAGGGTGTGATAAAAGAGAAAAAGGTAGCTTATGAGAGGTTTTTACAAAGCAGAAGTGTTATAAGAAGAGCAGAGTATATGGAGAGTAAAAGAAAGGTAAAGAGAGTGGTGAGAGAGTGCAAAAGGAGAGCAGATGATAGAGTGGGAGAGGCACTGTCAAGAAATTTTTATGAAAATAAGAAAAAATTTTGGAGTGAGTTAAACAAGTTAAGAAAGCCTAGGGAAAATATGGATTTGTCAGTTAAAAACAGAGTAGGGGAGTTAGTAGATGGGGAGATGGAGGTATTGGGTAGATGGCAAGAATATTTTGAGGAACTTTTAAATGTTAAGGAAGAAACAGAGGCAGTAATTTCATGCACTGGTCAGGGAGGTATACCATCTTTTAGGAGTGAAGAAGAGCAGAATGTAAGTGTGGGGGAGGTACGTGAGGCATTACGTAACATGAAAGGAGGTAAAGCAGCTGGAACTGATGGGATCATGACAGAAATGTTAAAAGCAGGGGGGGATATAGTGTTGGAGTGGTTGGTACTTTTGTTTAATAAATGTATGAAAGAGGGGAAGGTACCTAGGGATTGGCAGAGAGCATGTATAGTCCCTTTATATAAAGGGAAAGGGGACAAAAGAGACTGTAAAAATTATAGAGGAATAAGCTTACTGAGTATACTAGGAAAAGTGTACGGTAGGGTTATAATTGAAAGAATTAGAGGTAAGACAGAATGTAGGATTGCAGATGAGCAAGGAGGTTTCAGAGTGGGTAGGGGATGTGTAGATCAGGTGTTTACATTGAAGCATATATGTGAACAGTATTTAGATAAAGATAGGGAAGTTTTTATTGCATTTATGGA
>NC_091309.1:36439608-36534608 GCF_038502225.1 Cherax quadricarinatus | reverse complement strand
ATCATAAAACTCCAGAAGGTTTGTGACACAGGATTTGCCTTCCGTGAATCCGTGCTGGTTGGCATTTATACTCCTGTTCCGTTCCAGGTGCTCCACCACTCTCCTCCTGATAATCTTCTCCATAATTTTGCATACTATACACGTCAATGACACAGGTCTATAGTTTAGTGCCTCTTTTCTGTCTCCTTTTTTGAAAATGGGAACTACATTTGCTGTCTGTGTGTGTGTGTGTGTGTGTGTGTGTGAGAGTATGAGTGTGTGTGAGAGTATGAGTGTGTGTGAGAGTATGAGTGTGTGTGTGAGTATGAGTGTGTATGAGTGTGTGTGTGTGTGTGTGTGTGTGCATGTGTGTGTATGAGTTTGTGTACTCACCTATTTGTGGTTGCAGGGGTCGAGTCCTAGCTCCTGGCCCCGAGTTTGTGTATGTGTGTGTGTGTGTGTGTGTGTATGAATTTGTATGTGTGTGTGTGTGTGTGTGTGTGTGTGTGTGTGTGTGTGTGTGTGTGTGTGTGTGTGTGTGTGTGTGTGTGTGTGTGTGAGAGAGAGAGAGAGAGAGACTCAGCAATCAACATTTGCACCAATAACTCACCACAGTTGTGACCGGGTGTGGAAGTGTGAATTGCTCATTACTCTAAAATTTGTTCATGATTGCAGCCATGTATACACGTAAGTAACCATTCTTACAGTATTCATTACCTTGTACCTAGTTCAGCCATCAAAACTTTGGAGCCTGGTCCCTGGACCCATTGTGTACCTCTGTAATCTGTAAATACCTTTGTAACTTGTCATGATTGTGACTAGACCTACCTGGAGTTCATTACCTTTGTAAATTGTGAGTTCATTACCTTTGTAAATTGTGAATTCATTACCTCTGTAACTTGCTCAGCTATCAAAACTTTGAGGCCCAGTCCCTGGACCCATTATGTACCTCTGTAATCTTTTGACTACCGCCCACAGGATGGGTATGGGGTGCATAATAAACATATTAAACTAACTAACTTCCAGCAAGCGTGCATGAGCGTGTTAGATAGGAGTGAATGGAGACGAATGCTACTTGGGACCTGACGATCTGTTGGAGTGTGAGCAGGGTAATATTTAGTGAAGGGATTCAGGGAAACTGGTTATTTTCATATAGTCGGACTTGAGTCCTGGAAATGAGAAGTACAATGCCTGCACTTTAAAACGAGGGGTTTGGGATATTGGCAGTTTGGAGGGATATGTTGTGTATCTTTATACGTATATGCTTCTAAACTGTTGTATTCTGAGCACCTCTGCAAAAGCAGTGATAATGTGTGAGTGTGATGAAAGTGTTGAATGATGATGAAAGTATTTTCTTTTTGGGGATTTTCTTTCTTTTTTGGGTCACCCTGCCTCGGTGGGAGACGGCCGACTTGTTGGAAAAAAAAAAAAAAAAAAAAATTATGAATGACCAACTCCTCTAGGTAGGGAGCCTTGATACCAATGAGGAGTTCTTGACTCAAGGAATTGAACCCATCCTTCCCTTCCTTTGATTGAACTTAAATGCCTCCCATTCATCCAAACCCTGTATGATCTCAATGGGTTTGGTGCTATCCCCAAAGGTAAGATAAGATAAGATAAGATTTCGTTCGGATTTTTAACCCCGGAGGGTTAGCCACCCAGGATAACCCAAGAAAGTCAGTAAAGCATCACTAATGGCCAGGCTAAATTATCTGTAATATAGTTCTTTGTAATCTTACATACCTGAACTTACATTATGATAGGGCAGCATTTCTTGACATTTTAAAGCATATTTATGGTTTCCATAGGAATCTTTTTTTTTATCAACAAACATAAATGTTGCATTGCACATGGTAAGTCAATATAACAAAGTATTCTCAAAATATAATCCTGAAACAAAGTGGCAAAATAGAGACAATATATAAATGATAATACAGTATCTAATACCTAATAATAGTAGGCCCCAGTTGTACTCACGTTTTCGCACTCGCTTCAACAAACATCAAGCCATTCTCTTCAGCAAACTGCTTAGCTTCTTCATATGTAACATCTCTCTGTATTGAAGGTAAAGACATTGAAAATCATAATAAATATTAAGTGATTTAAAAGATGATCTAATATTATCCAGTAGAATGTCTGGACAGTATCTAAACTGTTGTATCTGAGCTCCTCTGCAAAGACAATAATTATGTGTGAATGATGGTGAAAATGTTTCTTTCTAGGGGTCACCCTGCCCCGGAGGGAGACGGTCAACGTGTTAAAAAGAAAAAATTTATCCAAATAGTCTGATTATCATTACAATAAAAAAATTGTGCAAAACCTGTATGGGTCATACTGTGGTGAACTGATGTGTAAAATCAGCATTAGTAGAATTAGGGGTTTGTGCAGGTTTAAATTAATGTCAAAGTTTGTGCTGTAGGTTATATTCTGTTAAAGTCAGTGTGAGTGTGAGTTGTAGGTGGGACTTTCGGCCAAGGTTACTTAAAGCGAGTGTGTGTAGGGTGTTCTAGATGTTAAAAGTGAATTCTGTGTGCTGTCTGATAAGTATCTGAAAACATTCTCTTCCATATTCCTCCTCCCCAATTTGATATCCAATTTTCCTTTATCTAAATCATTTGATACCCTCATCACCTTACTCTTTTCTATCTTCACTTTCAACCTTTACACACACTCACAAACTCATCCACTAACCTTTGCAATTTTTCTTTAGAATCTCCCATAAGCACAGTATCATCAGCAAAAAGCAACTGTGTCAATTCCCATTTTGTATTTCATTCCCCATAATTTAGCAGATGAACAAGGAGGCTTTAGGAAAGGTAGGGGGGTGTGTGGACCAGGTGTTTACAGTGAAACATATAAGTGAACAGTATTTAGATAAGGCTAAAGAGGTCTTTGTGGCATTTATGGATTTGGAAAAGGCGTATGACAGGGTGGATAGGGGGGCAATGTGGCAGATGTTGCAGGTGTATGGTGTAGGAGGTAAGTTACTAAATGCTGTAAAGAGCTTTTATGAGGATAGTGAGGCTCAGATTAGGGTGTGTAGAAGAGAGGGAGAATACTTCCCGGTAAAAGTAGGTCTTAGGCAGGGATGTGTAATGTCACCATGGTTGTTTAATATATTTATAGATGGGGTTGTAAAAGAAGTAAATGCTAGGGTGTTCGGGAGAGGGGTGGGATTAAATTATGGGGAATCAAATTCAAAATGGGAATTGACACAGTTACTTTTTGCTGATGATACTGTGCTTATGGGAGATTCTAAAGAAAAATTGCGAAGGTTAGTGGATGAGTTTGTGAGTGTGTGTAAAGGTTGAAAGTGAAGATAGAAAAGAGTAAGGTGATGAGGGTATCAAATGATTTAGATAAAGAAAAATTGGATATCAAATTGGGAGGAGGAGTATGGAAGAAGTGAATGTTTTCAGATACTTGGGAGTTGACGTGTCGGCGGATGGATTTATGAAGGATGAGGTTAATCATAGAATTGATGAGGGAAAAAAGGTGAGTGGTGCGTTGAGGTATATGTGGAGTCAAAAAACGTTATCTATGGAGGCAAAGAAGGGAATGTATGAAAGTATAGTAGTACCAACACTCTTATATGGATGTGAAGCTTGGGTGGTAAATGCAGCAGCGAGGAGACGGTTGGAGGCAGTGGAGATGTCCTGTCTAAGGGCAATGTGTGGTGTAAATATTATGCAGAAAATTCGGAGTGTGGAAATTAGGAGAAGGTGTGGAGTTAATAAAAGCATTAGTCAGAGGGCAGAAGAGGGGTTGTTGAGGTGGTTTGGTCATTTAGAGAGAATGAATCAAAGTAGAATGACATGGAAAGCATATAAATCTATAGGGGAAGGAAAGAGGGGTAGGGGTCGTCCTCGAAAGGGTTGGAAAGAGGGGGTAAAGGAGGTTTTGTAGGCGAGGGGCTTGGACTTCCAGCAAGCGTGCATGAGCGTGTTAGATAGGAGTGAATGGAGACGAATGATACTTGGGACCTGACGATCTGTTGGAGTGTGAGCAGGGTAATATTTAGTGAAGGGATTCAGGGAAACCGGTTATTTTCAAATAGTCGGACTTGAGTCCTGGAAATGGGAAGTACAATGCCTGCACTTTGAAGGAGTGGTTTGGGATATTGGCAGTTTGGAGGGATATGTTGTGTATCTTTATATGTATATGCTTCTAAACTGTTGTATTCTGGGCACCTCTGCAAAAGCAGGGATAATGTGTGAGTGTGGTGAAAGTGTTGAATGATGATGAAAGTATTTTCTTTTTGGGGATTTTCTTTCTTTTTTGGGTCACCCTGCCTCGGTGGGAGACGACCGACTTGTTGAAAAAAAAAAAAAAAAAAAAAAATAGGAAAGAGGGAAATTATTTCCCAGTAAAAGTAGGCCTTAGACAAGGATGTGTGATGTCACCGTGGTTGTTTAATATATTTATAGATGGGGTTGTAAGAGAAGTAAATGCGAGGGTCTTGACAAGAGGCGTGGAGTTAAAAGATAAAGAATCACACATAAAGTGGGAGTTGTCACAGTTGCTCTTTGCTGATGACACTGTGCTCTTGGGAGATTCTGAAGAGAAGTTGCAGAGATTGGTGGATGAATTTGGTAGGGTGTGCAAAAGAAGAAAATTAAAAGTGAATACAGGAAAGAGTAAGGTTATGAGGGTAACAAAAATATTAGGTGATGAAAGATTGGATATCAGATTGGAGGGAGAGAGTATGGAGGAGGTGAATGTATTCAGATATTTGGGAGTGGACGTGTCAGTGGATGGGTCTATGAAGGATGAGGTGAATCATAGAACTGATGAGGGGAAAAGGGTGAGTGGTGCACTTAGGAGTCTATGGAGACAAAGAACTTTGTCCTTGGAGGCAAAGAGGGGAATGTATGAGAGTATAGTTTTACCAACACTCTTATATGGGTGTGAAGCATGGGTGATGAATGTTGCAGCGAGGAGAAGGCTGGAGTCAGTGGAGATGTCATGTCTGAGGGCAATGTGTGGTGTGAATATAATGCAGAGAATTCGTAGTTTGGAAGTTAGGAGGAGGTGCGGGATTACCAAAACTGTTGTCCAGAGGGCTGAGGAAGGGTTGTTGAGGTGGTTCGGACATGTAGAGAGAATGGAGCGAAACAGAATGACTTCAAGAGTGTATCAGTCTGTAGTGGAAGGAAGGCGGGGTAGGGGTCGGCCTAGGAAAGGTTGGAGGGAGGGGGTAAAGGAGGTTTTGTGTGCGAGGGGCTTGGACTTCCAGCAGGCGTGCGTGAGCGTGTTTGATAGGAGTGAATGGAGACAAATGGTTTTTAATACTTGATGTGCTGTTGGAGTGTGAGCAAAGTAACATTTATGAAGGGGTTCAGGGAAACTGGCAGGCCGGACTTGAGTCCTGGAGATGGGAAGTACAGTGCCTGAACTCTGAAGGAGGGGTGTTAATGTTGCAGTTTAAAAACTGTAGTGTAAAGCACCCTTCTGGCAAGACAGTGATGGAGTGAATGATGGTGAAAGTTTTTCTTTTTCGGGCCACCCTGCCTTGGTGGGAATCGGCCAGTGTGATAATAAAAAAAATAAAAAAATAAATAATAATTTAAACCCACCCCTCTCCCAAACACCCTAGCATTTACTTCTTTTACAACACCATCTATAAATATATTAAACAACCATGGTGACATTAAACATCCCTGTCTAAGACCTACTTTTACTGGGAAGTAGTCTCCCTCTCTTCTACACACCCTAACCTGAGCCTCACTATCCTCATAAAAACTCTTTACAGCATTTAGTAACTTACCACCTATTCCGTACTTGCAACATCTGCCACATTACTCCCCTATCCACTCTATCATATGCCTTTTCTAAATCCATAAATGCAATAAAAACTTCCCTACCTTTATCTAAATACTGTTCACATATATGCTTCAATGTAAACACTTGATCTACACATCCCCTACCCACTCTGAAACCTCCTTGCTCATCCGCAATCCTACATTCTGTCTTACCTCTAATTCTTTCAATCATAACCCTACCGTACACTTTTCCTGGTATACTCAGTAAACTTATTCCTCTATAATATTTACAATCTCTTTTGTCCCCCTTCCCTTTACATAAAGGGACTATACATGCTCTCTGCCAATCCCTAGGTACCTTCCCCTCTTCATACATTAAACAAAAATACCAACCACTCCAACACTATATCCCCCCCTGCGTTTAACATTTCTGTCATGATCCCATCAGTTCCAGCTGCTTTACCCTCTTTCATTCTGCCTAATGCCTCATGCACCTCTCCCACACTCACATCCTGTCCTTCTTCACTCCTAAAAGATGATATACCTCCCCGGCCAGTGCATGAAATTACCGCTTCCCTTTCTTCGTTGACATTTAAAAGTTCCTCAAAATATTCTCGCCATCTACCCATAACCTCCATCTCCCCATCTACTAACTCCCCTATTCTGTTTTTAACTGACAAATCCATTTGTTCTCTAGGCTTTCTTAACTTGTTTAACTCACTCCAAAATTTTTTCTTATTTTCATTAAAATTTCTTGACAGTGCCTCTCTCACCCTATCATCTGCTCTCCTTTTGCACACTCTCACCACTCTCTTCACCTTTATTTTACTCTCCATATACTCGATTCTTCTTATAACACTTCTGCTTTGTAAAAATCTCTCATAAGCTAACTTTTTTCTCTTTTATCACACCCTTTACTTCATCATTCCACCAATCACTCCTCTTTCCTCATGCACCCACCCTCCTATAACCACAAACTTCTGCCCCACATTCTAATACTGCATTTTTAAAACTATTCCAACCCTCTTCCCCCCCCCCCACTACTCATCTTTGCACTAGCCCACCTTTCTGCCAATAGTTGCTTATATCTCACCCGAACTTCCTCCTCACTCAGTTTATACACTTTCACCTCCCTCTTGCTTGTTGTTGCCATTTTCCTCTTTTCCCATCTACCTCTTACTCTAACTGTAGCTACAACTAAATAATGATCCGATATATCAGTTGCCCCTCTACAAACGTGTACATCCTGGAGCCTACCCATGAACCTTTTATCCACCAATACATAATCTAACAAACTATTTTCATTACGTGCTATATCATACCTTGTATATTTATTTATTCTCTTCTTCATAAAATATGTATTACTTATTACCAAACATCTTTCTACACACAGCTCAACTGAAGGCTCCCCATTTTCCTTTACCCCTGGCACCCCAAATTTACCTACTACTTGCTCCACAACATTTTTGCCCACTTTAGCATTAAAATCCCCAACCACAAGTACTCTCACACTTGGTTCAAGACTCCCCATGCATTCACTCAACATTTTCCAAAATCTCTCTCTCTCCTCTACACTTCTCTCTTCTCCAGGTGCATATATGCTTACTATAACCCACTTTTCACATCCAACCTTTATTTTACTCCACATAATCCTTGAATTAATACATTTATATTCCCTCTTTTCCTGCCATAACTTATCCTTCAACAATATTGCTACTCCTTCTTTAGCTCTAACTATTTGGAACCCCTGACCTAATCCCATTTATTCCTCTCCACTGAAACTCTCCCACCCCCTTCAGCTTTGTTTCACTTAAAACCAGGACATCCAGCTTCTTCTCATTCATAACATCCACAATGATCTCTTTCTTATCATTTGCACAACATCCACGCACATTCAGACTTCCCACTTTAACAATTTTCTTCTTATTCTTTTTAGTAATTATTACAGGAAAAGGGGTTACTAGCCCATTGTTCTCGGCATTTTAGTTGACCTTTACAACACGCATGGCTTACGGAGGAAAGATTCTTATTCCACTTCCCCATGGATCTAAAAGGAAAAGTAATAAGACCAAGAACTATTAAAATAAAATCAAAGAAAACTCAGATGAGTGTGTATAAATGAACATGTACATGTATGTGCAGTGTGACCTAAGTGTAAGTAGAAGTAGCAAGACGTACCTGTTATTATTATAATATACACACTTATTTTTGTGCCTACTACATATACAGGACATTAAACTCCAATATCAACCCTCCGCTCAAACTTCTCCTAGACAGATTCAACAGAACACACAGGCATAGCATGAGGCACTAAACACATTTTGACATCCCTCATGTCCGTCTGACATTTTGCAAAAATGCAATGCACATAAAGGGCCCTAAGATCTAGAACATTCTGCCTGAAACAGCAAGAGGTTCCCTGCCCACAAATTAGTTTAGGACCATACTCAAAAATCATCTCATCTCTTAATAACAAACATACCCACACAATGCTAAACCCCAACCAAATTCAAAGTAACTCCCCCAAATACGTACTTTATTATCCCTTAACTGTTAAACCATTGTTACAAACTTATAAATGTATGTTTGTATCACTAATTGTACTACCTCATATTAATAATAGTGAAATACATATAGAATATTTGTATTCTACCACTGTAAAAGAACTTAATTACGTACTTAAAAATGTAAGATTGTCATAAACTGTACTACCTCCTATTAATAATAGAGCTGAAATATTGACTATTGTATTCTACCACTCTTCACCTGTCTAGACTTAAGTAGTCTATAAGTATTAGGTTAAGTCTGCCTGAAATGCCTCAGCACAATAGTGGCTTTCTTTGCTCCAATCATATTATGATATGTAAACACACGTTGTAACCTTAACCCTTTGACTGTTGCAGGCCCCCTTCTGAAACTGTCATTCTATGTCGTTAAAATTTTGAAAAAAAAAAAAAAAAAAAAAAAAAAAAAAAAAAAAAAAAAAAAAAAAAAAAAAAAAAAAAAAAAAAAAAAAAAAAAAAAAAAAAAAAAAAAAAAAATTATGAAATGATAGAGAATCTTTTCCCGATGGTAATGACGCCAAAAGTTCGAAATTTGGTCAAAAACTCACGGAATTACGCTCCCGCAAAGTTAGCAGTCACGGCGACATATGCGTATCGGCGATTTCGCCAATTTTGAGCCCTGTTTTCAGCCAATTCCGTTGTTCCAGTTGACCAAACTCATAGCTATTTCTTTATAACTACATTTTATCTATCAAATGAGTACAAGAAATCGCCCTTTTACCAATTTGAACTACCCAATATAGTGGTCAGAAATTGGCAATTTGGCCAATTTCACGCAAATTAAAAAAGATGTCAATTTCAAAATAGGGTCCAGAATAAACAAGGTAGACATTCTTGGCGCTAAAATAACATATCCTCTGTTCATTAATCACATCTCTAGGCCCCTCTTATATTATTATTGCTTTCTATTTTGATTTTTTATTCATACAATAAAATACAAAATTTACTGTTATGCAGACTACTGCATTATTGTAAAAATGGTATAAATAATATCAGTGCACTAGTGAAAGAATATTAGACTCCCCAGTTGACGTGTATTGGAAGTGTGGTGTGATTTGTTTACTCCTGAACATTGGTAAAAATCGAACATCTCTGCTACTTTGACTCAGTTTCAAGGTCGTTTTCATTGTCTAAGTAATGAAAATCATCTCTATTTCTGTAATATGCTTTCCATTTTATCACCTAAGACCATGAAAACGCGAATACAGCAATAAATACTATACGAAAATACACCTCAAAGTCGGCGTTTTAATCCAAAAAAAAATTATTTTTTTTTTCTTATTACACAGTGTGCTGCAGGATTTTTTTTATGTGGTGCACACTGACCACACAGACTCATTCTCTCACATGTGGGCCTACCAGCTTTCTCCCGCTTGATTTGAAGCCGCTAGAATTATTGAGTATATATGTCAGAAACAGTGGCACGTAAGACGTATTTATACGGCGTAAACAGTCAAAGGGTTAACAAAGATATAAATATTTTATTTTATTTTTTTATTTACAGTTATAGTTCAATAAACATTGAAGTTCAAGGACTTAAAAGTACAATTAATTCAGCCAATTTTGCCCAGTATACGAGTTCATTCGAGGGGTTTCGTGCATATCAAGTACAATGAGATATGGAGTCTTATTTCTGGATATAATAATAATAATAATAATAATAATAATAATAATAATTATAATAATAATAATAATCCCATGTATTCAGATATTTGGGAGTGGACGTGTCAGCGGATGGGTCTATGAAGGATGAGGTGAATCATAGAATTGATGAGGGGAAAAGGGTGAGTGGTGCACTTAGGAGTCTATGGAGACAAAGAACTTTGTCCTTGGAGGCAAAGAGGGGAATGTATGAGAGTATAGTTTTACCAACACTCTTATATGGGTGTGAAGCATGGGTGATGAATGTTGCAGCGAGGAGAAGGCTGGAGGCAGTGGAGATGTCATGTCTGAGGGCAATGTGTGGTGTGAATATAATGCAGAGAATTCGTAGTTTGGAAGTTAGGAGGAGGTGCGGGATTACCAAAACTGTTGTCCAGAGGGCTGAGGAAGGGTTGTTGAGGTGGTTCGGACATGTAGAGAGAATGGAGCGAAACAGAATGACTTCAAGAGTGTATCAGTCTGTAGTGGAAGGAAGACGGGGTAGGGGTCAGCCTAGGAAAGGTTGGAGGGAAGAGGTAAAGGAGGTTTTGTGTGCGAGGGGCTTGGACTTCCAGCAGGCGTGCGTGAGCGTGTTTGATAGGAGTGAATGGAGACGAATGGTTTTTAATACTTGACGTGCTGTTGGAGTGTGAGCAAAGTAACATTTATGAAGGGGTTCAGGGAAACCGGCAGGCCGGACTTGAGTCCTGGAGATGGGAAGTACAGTGCCTGCACTCTGAAGGAGGGGTGTTAATGTTGCAGTTTAAAAACTGTAGTGTAAAGCACCCTTCTGGCAAGACAGTGATGGAGTGAATGATGGTGAAAGTTTTTCTTTTTCGGGCCACCCTGCCTTGGTGGGAATCGGCCAGTGTGATAATAAAAAATAATAATAATAATAATAATTATTTATGGCTCTACAGGAAAGTGGAACAGAATTCTTCCTCTGTAAGCCATGTGTGTCGTAAGAGGCAACTAAAATTCCAGGAGCAAGGGGCTAGTAACCCCTTCTCCTGTATATATTACAGTGGACCCCCTCATAACGTTGGCATCGTATAGTGTTAAATCCGCATAGCGATACATTTTATCGCTAAAATTTTACCTCGCATAGTGTTAAAAAATTCGCTCAACGCGATTCGTCCGAGACACGTCCATGCGGCCTGAGCCAGCCTCACTTGTTCTGCCACTGGCATTGTTTACAAGCCAGCCTCTGCGGTAACATTCAAGCATACAATCGGAACATTTCGTATTATTACAGCCTTTTTATAGTGATTTCACCTGAAAAATAAGTGACCATGGGCCCCAAGAAAGCTTCTAGTGCCAACCCTACAGGTATAAGGGTGAGAATTACTATGGAGATGAGGAAAGAGATCATTGCTAAGTATGAAAGTCGAGTGCGTGTCTCCGAGCTGGCCAGGTTGTATAGTAAACCAAAATCAACCATCGCTTCTATTGTGTCCAAGAGAACGGCAATCAAGGAAGCTGTCCTTGCCAGAGGTTTAACTGTGCTTTCGAAACAGAGATCGCAAGTGATAGAAGATGTTGAGAGACTGTTATTGGTGTGGATAAACGAAAAACAGATAGCAGGCGATAGCATCTCTCAAGCGATCATAAGTGAAAAGGCTAGGAGGTTGCATGAGGATTTAATTAGAAAAATGCCTGCAACTAGTGGTGATGCAAGTGAATTTAAGGCCAGCAAAGGTTGGTTTGAGAGATTTAAGAGGCGTAATGGCATACATAGTGTGATAAGGCATGGTGAGGCTGCCAGTTTGGACCAAAAAGAAGCTGAAAAATATGTGCATGAATTCAAGGAGTACACAGACAGTGAAGGACTGAAACCTGAACAAGTGTTTAATTGTGACGAAACAGGCCTGTTTTGGAAGAAAATGCCAAGCAGAACCTACATTACTCAGGAGGAAAAGGCACTCCCAGGACATAAGCCTATGAAAGACAGGCTTACTCTTCTCATGTGTGCCAATGCTAGTGGTGACTGCAAAGTGAAGCCTTTATTAGTGTATCACTCTGAAACTCCCAGAGCGCTCAGGCAAAAGAATATCCTCAAGGCTAATTTGTGTGTGCTGTGGAGGGCAAACAATAAGGCATGGGTCACTAGGGACTTTTTCTATGACTGGTTACACCAAGCATTTGCCCCCACTGTGAAAAATTACCTAACTGAAAAGAAATTAGACCTTAAGTGCCTCCTGGTGTTAGACAATGCCCCTGGTCATCCTACAGACTTGGCAGAGCGACATTGTGGGGACATGAGCTTCATTAAGGTGAAGTTTTTGCCTCCTAATACCACTCCTCTCCTGCAGCCCATGGACCAGCAGGTTATTGCAAACTTCAAAAAACTGTACACAAAAGCTCTGTTTGAAAGGTGCTTTGTAGTGACCTCAGAAACTCAATTGACTCTAAGAGAGTTTTGGAGAGAGCACTTTAATATCCTCAATTGTGTAAACCTTATGATAGATAAGGCTTGGGAGGGAGTGACTAAGAGGACCTTGAACTCTGCTTGGAAGAAACTGTGGCCAGAATGTGTAGACCAAAGGGATTTTGAAGGATTTGAGGCTAACCCTGAGAATTCTATGCCAGTTGAGGAATCAGTTGTGGCATTGGGGAAGTCCTTGGGGTTGGAGGTTAGTGGGGAGGATGTGGAAGAGTTGGTGGAGGAGGACAATGAAAAACTAACCACTGATGAGCTGCTAAATCAACTTCAACAGCAAGAGGCCACACCTGAGGAAATTGCTTCGGAGGAGGGGAGAGAGAAATTGAAGAAGTTGCCTACTTCAAAGATTAAGGAAATCTATGCAAAGTGGCTTGAAGTGCAAACCTTCATGGATGAAAATCACCCTCAGACAGCTATTGCAAGCCGTGCTGGTGACTATTACACTGACACTGTTGTGAAACACTTTAGGAAAGTCATAAAGGAACGAGAGGTACAGGGGATTCCCCTTCTAAACACAAAAACCATCCAGTCTCCCCTCCTCCCATTCCATCAATCATCACCACATCTTCAATAAAGGTAAGTGTCATGTAACTATGCATGTTTTCTTAAGTCTGTGTGTATTAAAATTAATATTTCATGTGGTATATTTTTTTTTTCATACTTTTGGGTGTCTTGCACGGATTAATTTGATTTCCATTATTTCTTATGGGGAAAATTAATTCGCAGAATGATAATTTCGCATAGCATTGAGCTCTCAGGAACGGATTAATAGCGTTATGCGGGGGTCCACTGTACTAAATTTAAAAAGAGAAACTTTTAGTTTTTCCTTTCAGGTCACCCTGCCTAGTTAAGATACAACCTGGTCATTGGAAAAAAAAAATTAGATTCTTTCAAAGACATTCTAAGCAGTACAAGTCATCCTTTCACCATTACAGCCAACTACAGTACTTTTGTACTCTAAAATCTAATACAGTGGACCCTCAACCAGCGGCATTAATCCGTTCCAGAGGGCTTGCCGTTGGTCAAAATTGCCGTTGCTCAAGTTAATTTTTCCATAAGAAATAATGGAAACAGAATTACAGTAATCCATTCCTGACACCCCAAAGTCTGAAAAAAAAAAAAAAAATTTTACATAAAATATACATTTCCTTATATGGAAAGGAATGGGACATGCAAAATAAACAATAATTAACCCTTAAACGATCCAAACGTATATACACGTTCACTTGTGCAGCGCCCCGAATATTTTGCAAAAAAAAAAAAAAAAAATGACATGTTTTAGAATAAAAAAAAAATTAGGGTCAGTACTTATGGAGACATGAGGCCAAGAAGTTGGCACTGGATGCTCATGTGACAGCAACATGGAGTCCTGCCGCTTGCAGAAGTGTTGCGGATATACCTTTTTTTCTATTTTTCATATTATTTTATGTAATATTTATGTTCTGATAATTACAATTTGTAGTAGTTCTTGTCATTTCATAACCAATCTTTGTTCTGACACTAGTATTAGGTACTGAAATTGTACTCAAATTGTCACAAACAAACTGACAGGTGAACATTTACACCTGCCTTAGGGAGAGAGGGAGGGAGGGGAGAGAGGGAGGGAGGGGAGGGGAGGGGAGGGGAGGGGAGGGGAGGGGAGGGGAGGGGAGGGGAGGGGAGGGAGGGGAGGGGAGGGGAGGGGAGGGAGGGGAGGGAGGGGAGGGGAGGGAGGGGAGGGGAGGGAGGGGAGGGGAGGGAGGGGAGGGGAGGGGAGGGGAGGGAGGGGAGGGGAGGGGAGGGAGGGAGGGAAGGAGGGAGGGAGGAAGGAGGAGGAGGATGATGAGGAGGATGATGATGAGGAGGATGATGAGGAGGATGATGAGGAGGATGATGATGAGGATGATGAGGATGATGAGGATGATGAGGATGATGATGAGGATGATGATGAGGATGATGATGATACGTAATAATAATAATAATAATAATAATAATAGGTAATAAGAAGTTCACTTGAAGCATAAAAAACAAAGTCCACCCCTGAAAGTGACATGATAAGATGAGATAACATCTGACGTTTGATGAGCATACACAAGGGTGGGGGAGGGTGCAGCTGATAAGAAAAGATTAGAGGTGATATTTGATGAGCATCACCCTCACTTTGTTTTCACTGGTACAAACATGTCTGTCTGTCAAGCTCCCTATCTGTATCTGTCTAGCTCTCTGTCTCAGAGAGAGCCACAAGACTGTCATCACCTTTACTCACATCTTCAAGCAGAATATAGCACTTTGATTGGATTTTTTGGGTTATCCTTGGTAATTTACACTATGTATACTTGTATTTATGTGTACCTGTGAGACAGAGATAGATAGAAAGAGACAGATTGAAAGAGATACAGAGACAGATACACAAAGACAGATAGACAGAGGTAGACAGAGAAAGACAGAGGAAGACAGAGATAGAGATACAGAGATAGACAGACCCTAAACTTGGGATTAACATCACTTTCCTCTTAAAAGAGGAGTGTTAATATGACATTATATAAGTGAATCCCCTAGGTAGTAGGTTGGTAAACAGCAACCGCCCAGGGAGGTACTACCGTCCTGCCAAGCGAGTGTACAACGAAAACCTGTAATTGTTTTACATGATGGTAGGATTGCTGGTGTCTTTTGTCTGTCTCATAAACATGCAAGATTTCAGGTATGTCTTGCTACTTCTACTTACACTTAGGTCACACTACACATACATGTACAAGCATATATATACACACCCCTCTGAGTATTCTTCTATTTTCTTTCTAGTTCTTGTTCTTGTTTATTTCCTCTTATCTCCATGGGGAAGTGGAACAGAATTCTTCCTCTGTAAGCCATGCGTGTTGTAAGAGGCGACTAAAATGCCGGGAGCAAGGGGCTAGTAACCCCTTCTCCCGTATAAATTACTAAATTTAAAAGAGAAACTTTCGTTTTTCTTTTTGGGCCACCCTGCCTTGGTGGGATATGGCCGGTGTGTTGAAAGAAGAAAAGACCAGTGAATCCTTGGTGTTTGCTGCACTGTTTGCTCTAGCTGGCACTCAATTTAACTGGCGCTCCCACAAGGTACTAAGTGGTCCCAGATTTTTTAATACCGCGCACGCTGAGTGTTAGGACCCATTCTATGCTGACAAGGCATCTCAGGCCAATCGTGCCAAATTTGAAGGCAGGAAAAATAAAAGTATATATACGTTTGGACCGTTTAAGGGTTAAATGCCACTTACCTTTATTGTGGAGTTGTTGATGAGTGATGTGCCAGCAGCACGGGAGATTCAAGATTGTCTATTGCTTGGAAGGAGAATCCCCTTCCATAAAGACTTCAGGTACCAAGTCCTTTGGTGGGGTTACCTCCTTCTTGGTTTTTCAATGCCACTAGGACCAGCTTGAGAATCATTGGACCACCCTCTACCACCATCACAACCAGTACCACCCTCTACCACCATCACAACTAGTACCACCATCACAGCCACTACCACCCTCTACCATCATCACTACCACCCTCTACCACCATCATAACCAGTACCACCCTCTACCACCATCACAACCACTACTACCCTCTACCACCATCATTACCACCCTCTACCACCATCACAATCACTACCACCCTCTACCATCACAATCACTACCACCCTCTACCATCACAATCACTACCACCCTCTACTACCATCACAATCACTACCACCCTCTACCACCATCACAATCACTACCACCCTCTACCACCACCACTTTCATATTTTTCTAGAAACTTTTTCTTGAATTCTATGTTTCTCACATCCTTTACCAAAGGGCTGGCTCTGGAAGCTTTTGTGGGACCCACGGTGGCTTATTTAGCGGTTACAAGCACTAGAAACAGTGGAATAATCCAAAATGTATGGGAGGCACATGTGGAAACCGGTCGCAACAGCTTGTAAACAATGGCACACTGACGTCGTTGGTTAAGTATTTTGCCGTTGGTTAAGGCATTTTTTCCTACGGCAAAAAGCGCCGTTAGACGAAATTGCCATTACTTAATGCTGCCGTTAGTTGAGGGTCAGCAGTACAGTACTGTGGTGGAAATTAAAAGGGGTTTCCGTTGCTACAAGGAACATTTGTCGAAACCCTTATTTTATTCTGTTAACATCCTGCACAACCAATCCTTCGGGGCAATGTTCCTATAAGTAAAAGAATACTGGATACAGACTTTCATGCTTAAAGATTATAACTTCAATAAATTTTTTAAGGCTCACCTGTGCATCTAAATCAGCCTTGTTTCCAATAAGGAAAATTACAGTATTAGGATTGGTAAGATTGCGTGCATCTGTCAACCAAGAACTAAGATGATTGTAGGTAGATCTCCTAGTGATGTCATACACCATTAACGCTCCTGCAGCACCTCGGTAATACGATCTGAAAATAGAGAAACATGCAAAATAAAGGAAGGAAAGTGTAATATTTAACCCTTTCAGGGTCGAATGGCCCTCTCCTAGACTTGTTCTCGGGGTCAAAAATTTTTCGGAAAAAAAAATTATTTTTTCTTATGCAAAGACAGAGAATCTTTTCGCGATCATAATGACACCAAAAATATGAAATTTGATGGAAAACTTACAGAATTATGCTCTTGCGAAGTTAGCGGTCTTGTCAATGTTTATGCATCGGCGATTTCGCACACTTTGAGCCCTATTTTCGGCCAATTCCAATGTACTAGTTGACAAAAATCATAACTATTTCGCTAAAACTCCATTTTCTCTATCGAATGAGTACAAGAAACCACCCATTTACCGATTTCAACTATCCAATAAAATGGTCAGAAATTAGCAATTTTGCCAATTTCACACAAATTTCAAAAGATGCCAATTTCTGAATAGGGTCCAGAATAAACAAGACAGATATTCCTGGCACTAAAATAACATTTCCTTTGTTCATTAGTCACGTCCCCAGGCCCCTCTTACATTTCTTTTGCTTTCCACTTTGAATTTTTATTCTCACAAAAAATAGAAGGTTTACTGTTATGCAGACTACTGCATTAGTGTAGAAATGATATAAATAATATCAGCGCACTTGTGAAAGAACATCAGACTCACCAGTTGATGTGTATTGGACGCTTGGCATGATTTGTTTACTTTTGAACTTTGGCAAAAATCGAACATTTCTGCTCTTTTGAGCTCAATTTAAACGTACTTTTCATTGAGAAACCAATCAAAATCATCTCAATTTCTATATGTCTTCCATTCTATAAAATGAGACCAGGAAAACTAGAATACAAACATAAATACCATACGAAAATACAGTGCAAAGTCGCTGTTTTAAACCAATAACATGGTCAAAGTTTTTTTTTCTCATTACGCACTGTGTGCTGCAGGATTTTTTTTATACTGCGCACACTGACCACATAGACCCATTCTTTCATATGTAGGCCTACCAGCTTTCTCTTGCTAGATTTAAAGGCGCTAGAATTTAGGCGTACTAGTACGTCAATAACCCTGGTGCCTAAGCTGTACTAGTACATTGGAAACCCTGAAAGGGTTAGAGAGCACTTGGACCTACGAGGTAACTCAGTACTGCTGTTAATAAAATATGTATACATTCATACATGCAAGACTAAGCATCTTCCCAAAACATACACCAACACACAAGAAAAATAAATACAAAGTTAAAATAATCGGCATCAATTCAAGAAAAAAAAAGGATTAACATCAAATGACTATTCTAAAATTACCCAAAGATATCTACATGTAATGTGTACATTGAAAAAGATATAGTATTTAGATCATCTGCCAAAATTTAAAGGTCTAGATAATATTCAGAACCTAAATATTTTTGGTTTTATTTGTCATTCATCTTGCTTCCATTACTTACATATTACAATTTTTTTCCATCATACAAATACAATTCACAAACCTGCACTCCAATAGGCCTACAGTTTTCTACTTGAAACAAGCTAAGCGTGATCAAGATTAGTCTTCGTAGCAAAAATATAAACAAAAATATACATACGAATATCACAGCTATGAAAACATAACACCTTGGCAAACATTAAACCTTTCACTATTCAGATCCCACATCTAAAACTTGTCCAGTAAATATATATATATATATATATATATATATATATATATATATATATATATATATATACAAGTTGGTCGTCTCCCACCGAGGCAGGGTGACCCAAAAAAAAAAGAAAGAAAATCCCCAAAAAGAAAATACTTTCATCATCATTCAACACTTTCACCACACTCACACATTATCACTGCTTTTGCAGAGGTGCTCAGCATACAACAGTTTAGAAGCATATACGTATAAAGATACACAACACATCCCTCCAAACTGCCAATATCCCAAACCCCTCCTTTAAAGTGCAGGCATTGTACTTCCCATTTCCAGGACTCAAGTCCGACTATATGAAAATAACCGGTTTCCCTGAATCCCTTCACTAAATATTACCCTGCTCACACTCCAACAGATCGTCAGGTCCCAAGTATCATTCGTCTCCATTCACTCCTATCTAACACGCTCATGCACGCTTGCTGGAAGTCCAAGCCCCTCGCCCACAAAACCTCCTTTACCCCCTCTTTCCAACCCTTTCGAGGACGACCCCTACCCCTCTTTCCTTCCCCTATAGATTTATATGCTTTCCATGTCATTCTACTTTGATCCATTCTCTCTAAATGACCAAACCACCTCAACAACCCCTCTTCTGCCCTCTGACTAATGCTTTTATTAACTCCACACCTTCTCCTAATTTCCACACTCCGAATTTTCTGCATAATATTTACACCACACACTGCCCTTAGACAGGACATCTCCACTGCCTCCAACCGTCTCCTCGCTGCTGCATTTACCACCCAAGCTTCACATCCATATAAGAGTGTTGGTACTACTATACTTTCATACATTCCCTTCTTTATATTTATATATATATATATATATATATATATATATATATATATATATATATATATACAGTGGACCCCCGCATAACGATGGCATCGCATAGCGATTTTTCCGCATAACGATTACTTTTATCGCAAAATTTTTGCCCCGCATACCGATTAAAAACCCGCATACCGATTTTCGTCCGAGACGCGTCCAATGTGCCCTCACATGTGCCGCCCGTCCCATTGTTTACCAGCCAGCCTCCGCGGTAACATCCAAGCATACACTCGGAATATTTCGTATTATTACAGTGTTTTCGGTGGTGTTTCTGGAAAATAAGTGACCATGGGCCCCAAGAAAGCTTCTAGTGCCAACCCTGTGGTAAAAAGGGTGAGAATTAGTATGGAAATTAAGAAAGATTTTGAAGGGTTTGGGGCTAACCCTGAGAAGCCTATGCCAGTTGTGGAATCCATTGTGCCTACTTCAAAGATTAAGGAAATGTGTGCAGAGTGGTTTGAACTGCAAACCTTTATAGATGAAAATCACCCTGACACAGCTGTTGCAAGCCGTGCTTGTGACTATTTCAATGACAATGTTATGGCCCATTTTAGGAAAGTCTTGAAGAAACGGGAGGTACAGAGCTCTATGGACAGATTTGTTGTGCGACAGAGGTCCAGTGACTCTGAAGCTGGTCCTAGTGGCATTAAAAGAAGAAGGGAAGTAACCCCAGAAAAGGACTTGCTACCTCAAGTCCTAATGGAAGGGGATTCCCCTTCTAAACAGTAAGAAGATAATGCTCTCCCCTCCTCCCATCCCATCAATCATCACCAGATCTTCAATAAAAGTAAGTGTCATGTAATTGTGCATGCCTTTTTCAGTTTGTGTGTATTAAAATTAACATTTCATGTGGTAAAAAAATTTTTTTTTCATACTTTTGGGCGTCTTGCACGGATTAATTTTATTTCCATTATTTCTTATGGGGAAAATTAATTCGCATAACGATTATTTCGCATAACGATGAGCCCTCTTGCACGGATTAAAATCGTTAACCGGGGGTCCACTGTATATATATATATATATATATATATATATATATATATATATATATACACACACACAGTGGACCCCCGCATAGCGAACTTAATCCGTGCAAGAGGGCTGGCCGTTATGCGAAATGTTCGCTATGCGAATTAATTTTCCCCATAAGAAATAATGGAAATAAAATTAATCCATGCAAGACACCCAAAAGTATGAAAAAAAAATTTTTTTACCACAAAAAAATGTTAATTTTAGTACACACAAACTGAAAAAGGCATGCACAATTACATGACACTTACTTTTATTGAAGATCTGGTGATGATTGATGGGATGGGAGGAGGGGAGAGAGAGTGTTAGTGTTTAGAAGGGGAATCCCCTTCCATTAGGACTTGAGGTAGCAAGTCCTTTTCTGGGGTTACTTCCCTTCTTTTAATGCCACTAGGACCAGCTTCAGAGTCACTGGACTTCTTTCGCACAACATATCTGTCCATAGTGGCCTGTACCTCTCGTTCCTTTATGATTTGTCTAAAGTGGTTCACAACAGTGTCATTGTAACAGTCACCAGCACGGCTTGCAATAGCTGTGTGAGGGTGATTTTCATCAAAAAAGGTTTGCACTTCAAGCCATTTTGCACACATTTCCTTAATCTTTGAAGTAGGCAATTCCTTCAATTTCTCTCTCCCCTCCTTTGAACCAGTTTCCCCAGGTCTGGCCTCTTGCTCTTGAAGTTGATCTATCAGCTCATCAGTGGTTAGTTCTTCATTGTCCTCCTCCACCAACTCTTCCACATCCTCCCCACTAACCTCCAACCCCAAGGACTTCCCCAATTCCACAATTGATTCCTCAACTGGTATACTACTCCTCTCAGGGTTAGCCTCAAACCCTTCAAAATCCCTTTTGTCTACACATTCTGGCCACAGTTTCTTCCAAGCAGAGTTCAAGGTTCTCTTAGTCACTCCCTCCCAAGCCTTACCTATAAGGTTTACACAATTGAGGATATTAAAGTGATCCTTCCAAAACTCTTTTAGAGTCAATCGAGTGTCTGTGGTCACTTCAAAGCACTTTTGAAACAGAGCTTTTGTGTACAGTTTCTTGAAGTTGGAAATGACCTGCTGGTCCATGGGCTGCAGGAGAGGAGTGGTATTAGGAGGCAAAAACTTCACCTTAATGAAGCTCATGTCCCCATAAAGTCACTCTGCCACGTCTGTAGGATGACCAGGGGCATTGTCTAACACTAGGAGGCACTTAAGGTCTAATTTCTTTTCAGTTAGGTAATCTTTCACATTGGGGGCAAATGCATGGTGTAACCAGTTATAGAAAAATTCCCTAGTGACCCATGCCTTACTGTTTGCCCTCCACAGCACACACAAATTATCCTTGAGGACATTCTTTTGCCTGAACGCTCTGGGAGTTTCAGAGTGATACACTAATAAAGGCTTAACTTTGCAATCACCACTAGCATTGGCACACATCAACAAAGTAAGCCTGTCTTTCATAGGCTTATGTCCTGGGAGTGCCTTTTCCTCCTGAGTAATGTAGGTCCTGCTTGGCATTTTCTTCCAGAACAGGCCTGTTTCATCACAATTAAACACTTGTTCAGGTTCCAGTCCTTCAGTTTCTATGTACTCCTTGAATTCATGCACATATTTTTCAGCCGCTTTGTGGTCCGAACTGGCAGCCTCACCATGCCGTATCACACTATGGATGCCACTACGCTTCTTAAATCTCTCAAACCAACCTTTGCTGGCCTTAAATTCACTCACATCATCACTAGTTGCAGGCATTTTTTTAATTAAATCGTCATGCAACTTCCTAGCCTTTTCACATATGATCGCTTGAGAGACGCTATCTCCTGCTAGCTGTTTTTCATTTATCCACACCAATAAGAGTCTCTCAACATCTTCCATCACTTGCGATCTTTGTTTCGAAAACACAGTTAAACCTTTGGCAACAACAGCTTCCTTGATTGCCGTTTTCTTGCCCACAATAGAAGAGATGGTTGATTTTGGTTTCTTGTACAACCTGACCAGGTCGGTGATACGTACTCCACTTTCATACTTATCAATGATCTCTTTCTTCATTTCAATGGGTATTCTTACCATTTGAGGTGTAGGGTTGGCACTAGAAGCTTTCTTGGGGCCCATGGTCACTTATTTTCCAGAAACAGCACCGAAAACACTGTAATAATACGAAATATTCCGAGTGTATGCTTGAATGTTACCGCGGAGGCTGGCTGGTAAACAATGGCACGGGCGGCACATGTGAGGCTGGCTGAGGGCGCACATTGGACGCGTCTCGGACGAAGGCCGCTGAGCGGGTTTTTGTCCACTATGCGGGGCAAAATTTTAGCGAACAAAGCGTCCGCTATGCGGATTGTTCGCTATGCAAGGCGTTCGCTATGCGGGGGTCCACTGTATATATGTATATGTATATGTATATATATATGTGTATATATATGTATATATGTATGTATATATATATGTATATATATATGTATATATATATGTATATATATATGTATATATATAAATGGTAGACAATCTTTTGCTGAAGGTAATAAAACAAAAAGTATGAAATTTGACAGAAAACTGACAAAATTATGCTTTCGCAAATTTTGCTGTCAGCAATATCCATGCATTAGCAATTTTGTCCAATGTGAGTCCAGTGGAACCAAGTCTTAGCTATTTTGCTAGTTTGTCTTCCATTTTATCGATTGAGCACAAGAAATCGCCCAATCAACTCTGTCAACTACCCAATAAAGTTATCAGTAATCGGTAATTTGGCCAATTCCACGCAAATTTCAAATTATTCCAATTTCAAAACAGGGTCCAGAATAAACAATGCAGACATTCCTGGCACTAAAATAGCATTTTCTCTGTTCATTAGTTATGTTTCCAGGCTTTACACATGAATTCCATTTTGATTTTTTCACACAAAAAAATAGAAGATTTACTATTATGCAATATTGTAATAGTAACTGTATAAATAATATCAGCACATTTGTGAATGCATATTAGACCCACCAGTTGACATGTATTGGATGCATGATGTGATTTGTTTACTCTTGAACATCGGCAAAAATCGAACATTTCCGCTAATTTGAGCTCAATTTCAAACTATTTTCAGTCCTAAAACTAATTACAATCATCTCTTTTTCTGTAATATATCTTCCATTCTATCAACTGAGACCAAGAAACAGAGAATACAATCATAAAAACCACATGAAAATACACTGCAAACTTGCCGTTTTACACCAAAAACACAATTGCAGATTTTTTCTCATTATGCACTGCATGCTGCAGGATTTCCTTTTTTTATATGGTGCATACTTACTGCATCGACCCATTCTCTCACATCTAGCCCCACATTTACCACTCACGGCTTATCTGAGTGAGCTGAGCTCAACACATAGTACTATGGCACAGTCAGTGAAAGGGTTAAAAGACACTTTCTATATATATACACGTATCTGAAAATAAAACAAAAAAATAAGCCTGTTAATACAGCATTATTAACACTAACCTTGTTACTGCTCTGAAGCGTTCTTGTCCTGCTGTGTCCCATATCTGTAACTTAATCTTTTGTCCCGCTACTTCAATGATTCGAGTACCAAATTCTACACCAATTGTGTGTGGACAATCTGCCATAACTGGGAAAAATATGATCATCACATGAGAGCCCTATCAATTACTGAAACTGCTTTCTCAAAGTATTTTAAATTTAAGAATAATTTGCAAAGACTCCTGAACTAAACGTTCAGGATTCTTTAAGGTAAGCCACCAACAAAAAATTTAGCAGTTAAAGAAAATTAATATAGACAAGTTGTTAATGTGGCATGTTGTCATGATGCAACTTTCAGTTAGAAAATTTGTTAATTATGCAATACTGTGTGTTAGTGTTAAATACTGCACATAAAAAAAATCTGTTGTGTGTTTAAGTTTTGCCAGTTGTAAGGTGAGAATGTTTCAATGTGTTGACAACTGCATACTTATAGACCACATATAAGTTACATAGAGATACAAATTTTAAACCTATGTTTTCATTATTCATGACTGCAGGATGTATATGCAGTCACTCATGTTTTTAATTTATATAGTACAAAATTTCCCCATTCTTCTCAAATCAGTTGCCTAACACTAAGAAAGTAGAATTAGAAAAAATTGTATGTTAAAATTGTATGAAATTATAAATTATTAAAAAAAAAAAAAAAAAAAAAAAAAAGTATAACAGTACATAGTCCCTTTATTTTAATAAATAAAAAGTTCTAGCAATAAATGGAATTTTGAACTCTGCTTGTACAGACCTAATAAGAACTTTATAGGAAAAATTAAGGTGCAGGTATTAGGAATTTACTAGAAGCATTATAAACTTCCATAATTCAGTACTTTTCTTTCCTAGTCACCATGCATGAATTCAATTTTTGGCATCTCTCAGACTTATAGCAAAGGTATACATACGTACATTTCTTTTCTGTGAACTGGTGGAGAAGACATGACTTCCCCACACCCATGTCACCAATGATGATGTATTTGAAGATATACGAATAATTGTACGGACCCGCAGACATTGTAACCCTGGAATATGAAAGGTTTCTAAACAGGATGGCAGCTAAACCGCACCTCAATACATTGAACATGCTTAACCCTTTCAGGGTCGACAGGCCCTCTCAGAGACTTGTTCTCAGGGTCGGCCAAATCCCCCCCCCCCCCCAAAAAAAAAAAAAAAAAAAAAAAAAAAAAAAAAAAAAAAAAAATCTATTGAAAAGATAGAGAATCTTTTCCCGATCATAATGACACCAAAAGTATGAAATTTGATGGAAAACTTACGGAATTATGCTCTCGCGAAGTTAGCGGTCTCGACGATGTTTACGCATCGGCGATTTTGCCCACTTTGAGCCCTATTTTCGGCCAATTCCAGTGTACTTGTCGACAAAAATCATAACTATTTCGCTAGAACTCCATTTTTTCTATCGAATGAGTACAAGAAACCACCCATTTACCGATTTCAACTATCCAATACAGTGGTCAGAATTTAGAAATTTTGCCAATTTCACACAAATTTCAAAAGACGCCAATTTCCGAATAGGGTCCAGAATAAACAAAAGACATTCCTGGCACATTTCCTCTGTTCATTACTCAGTGCTGCAGGATTTTTTTTATACCATGCACACTGACCACATAGACCCATTCTTTCATATGTAGGCCTACCAGCTTTCTCTCACTAGATTTGAGAGAGCTAGAATTTAGGCATACTAGTACGTCAAAAACCCTGGTGCATAAGCCGTACTAGTACGGCTGAAACCCTGAAAGGGTTAAGCATCCCAGAGCGATAAAATGCATATACAGTTCACTCATTACTTACCTTAAAATATTTGTAGTCTTAATGTAGGGTCAGGGGTGAGTAAATGAGATAAAACGAATAAATGAAAGAGGGAGAGAATGAGTACATGAGGGAGGACAGGCGCAGAGTTATGTAAACCAGGCAAAAGTAAGTTTTGTAAACAAAGTGTACACGTCTGGTTTGTGTACAAGTTACATTGTGTACAAGTTGTCTCTAAATTGATACGGTAGAATAAATAAAGAATAACACTCCCATTCTCATGTAACACCATTTTTAGAAGAAATGACGCTCTGAGTGAAGGCAATGGAAATAAGTCACTCTGTCTGACTTTTTTGAGTTATCCTAAGTTCTCTACACATATGTTGTTATGTATGATAATCTATATAACTGTATTTGTGTATACCTGAATGAACTTACATGCATACAAAAGGAATAATTTTCTACAGTTACCCCCAGAAACACTTTTCTCTTATGTTAGACTAAAGAAAATGTTATTCTTGCCATCACTTGTACAAGTTATCTGGCTACCACATCTCATATTTATGTTTATTTATTCTATTGTGGGGTGTATTTATCATCTTTATATGTTATGTATCGTGTTTATTATATAATTTTGAAAAAAATATCATGGATTAACCCTTTGTTTTCGACGTATAAATACGTCTTACGAGCCAATGTTTCTGACGTATATATACTCAATAATTCTAGTGGCTTCAAATCAAGCGGGAGAAAGCTGGTAGGCCCACATGTGAGAGAATGGGTCTGTGTGGTCAGTGTGCACCACATAAAAAAAATCCTGCGGCACACATTGCGTAATGAGAAAAAAAACTGATCGTTTTTTTGGAATAAAACGCTGACTTTGAGGTGTATTTTCGTATGGTATTTATTGTTGTATTCGCGTTTTCATGGTCTTAGGTGATAAAATGGAAAACATATTAGAGAAATAGAGATGATTTTCATTACTTTGACGATGAAAACGACCTCGAAACTGAGCTCAAAGTAGCGGAAATGTTCGATTTTTACCAATGTTCAGGAGTAAATAAATCACACCACACGTCCAATACATGTCAACTGGGGAGTCTAATATTCTTTCACTAGTGCACTGATATTATTTATACCATTTTTACAATAATGCAGTAGTCTGCATAACAGTAAATTTTGTATTTTTTTGTATGAATAAAAAATCAAAATAGAAAGCAATAATAATATAAGAGGGGCCTAGAGATGTGACTAATGAACAGAGCATATGTTATTTTAGTGCTACAAATGTCTACCTTGTTTATTCTGGACCCTATTTTGAAATTGGCATCTTTTTTAGTTTGCATGAAATTGGCCAAATTGCCAATTTCTGACCACCATATTGGTTAGTCCAAATTAGTAAATGGGAGGTTTCTTGTACTCAGCTGATAGATAAAATGGAGTTTAAAGAAATAGCTATGAGTTTGGTCAACTGGAACAATGGAATTGGCTGAAAATAGGGCTCAAAGTCGGCGAAATCGCCGATACGCATATGTCGCCGAGACCACTAAATTCGCGGGAGCATAATTCCATGAGTTTTCGACCAAATTTCGAACTTTTGGTGTCATTACCATCGGGAAAAGATTCTCTATCATTTCATAAGAAAAAATAATTTTTTTTTTTTCAAAAATTGAGCGACATAGAATGACAGTTTCAGAGAGGGGCCTGAAACAGTCAAAGGGTTAATGAAAATGTGCATATTAACGTAATATATGACATTTAATGAGACTCGGTGATTATTATTATTATTATTTCTAATATGGCGTCATTTGTGCCAGTCATCTGGCTACCACATCTCATATTTACGTTTATTTATTCTACTGTGGGGTGTATTTATCATCCTTATATGTTATGCATCGTGTTTATTATATAATTTTGAAAAAATATCACAGATGTATTAATGAAAATGTGTATATTAACGTAATATACGACATTTAAATGAGACTTGGTGATTATTATTATCATTACTAATATGACTTCTCGAGATGTAAGACACTCTTACTGATTTTAATGTGTACCTGCACGCCAGCACAGTATGCAAGTTTATTTAGGTACAGGTATACATAAGTATAATTATCAGGGTATATATAAAATATGAAATAACTTTTAAAAACACTTGAAACTTTGGAGTTTCCAGACATAATGGAGAGACTTAGTGCTTACGGATCTCACAGAGAATGTAAACAAACCGGGTTGGGCGCGGTGACCGTACTAGAAAGTCAGGTGGGGGAGCCATATAGCGAGTTTTGGTCATAATTTGAAATGACCGCATTAGCGGAACACCGTAAAGCGAAATGCCATAAAGCAGGGCCCTACTGTATTAATAATTACAACTCTGACCATATCTTCCCAGTCTTGCCCTTCTGAGGTCTTATTATAAAAAAAAAAAAAAAGGAATGTTTCTGAGGCTAACTGCACTAGATTACTAGTTTCATAAGGAAAACACTGAAACAAAAGTGATTTTCTTGTGCTTCTCTATGAATTTATGTTTTAATTCAATGGACATCATCATTCTTTTCTTCTCAGCATTGTCCTCTGCACTTGCTTTCTTAGGACCCATGGTTAGAAAAAAGAAATTTGGCAAAATAACTGTGCAAAAAGCACAAAACGCTGGGATGCTGGGCAGATGTTGTGGCGTTCACTGCATCAACTAGTGGCAGTGTATCTGAAGCTCACTCATAACTCAGGTTTTGGCTCAACTCAAAGCAAAAAATCGACCGAGCGATGGCTCATAACTCGGAAAACTCCTAAGTTGGGTCCGTTGTAAGTCAAGGTACCACAGTACTATCAAAATTAACTAATGCCTTCCAATACAGAGTGGCACACCCCTAATTTCTATAGAGACTGCTATGTGTTAATTTTGCAGAAATTATTATAATTAGCATCTGTATGACTCACGAAATCGTAATGACACGATTGCAAACAAGCCATACCACGGGCGGGATTGAACCCGCGGTCAGAGTGTCTCAAAACTCCAGACCATCGCATTAGCCACTGGACCAGCTAGCCACAATAAGATTTGTCCAACTAGGTATATTTCTACACCATAGGAAGGTTAGCATAGGCACCACTGTGACCACAAATACAAGTTTTTACAGACGAATCTCCAGCTAGCATGGCCGTGACAAACTCTAGCTCAAGTCCCCTCAATGCCGTCAACATGACTCACAAAATTGTAATGACACGATTGCAAACAAACCATACCACGGGCGGGATTGAACCTGCGGTCAGAGAGTCTCAAAACTCCAGACCGTCGCGTTAGCCACTGGACCAGCTAGCCACAATAAGATTCGTCCAACTAGGTATATTTCTACACCATAGGAAGGTTAGCATAGGCACCACTGTGACCACAAATAAGTTGGACAAATCTTATTGTGGCTAGCTGGTCCGGTGGCTAACGCGACGGTCTGGAGTTTTGAGACTCTCTGACCGCAGGTTCAATCCCGCCTGTAGTATGGTTTGTTTGCAATCGTGTCATTACGATTTGGTGAGTTATGTTGACGGCATTGAGGGGACTTGAGCTAGATTTCGTCACGGCCACGCTAGCTGGAGATTCGTCTGTAAAAACTTGCATTTGTGGTCACAGTGGTGCCTATGCTAACCTTCCTATGGTGTAGAAATATACCTAGTAGGACGAATCTTATTGTGGCTAGCTGGTCCAGTGGCTAACGCGACGGTCTGGAGTTTTGAGACTCTGACCGCGGGTTCAATCCCGCCCATGGTATGGTTTATTAGCACCTGTAATTACTTATAATCAATATGATTATGAGTACACTCCTGATATTCAAATTCTAGCAGCTCATGATACATGGGCGAGTCTCCTTAAACCCGCTGCCCCTGTTCACCTTGCAGTAAATAGGTATACTACCTAGGTTTAAGTAGATCACAGTAATTCTCCTCCTGGGTGATGATCAAAGGCTTGGCTATAGGAACTTCAAACTGAGCTACATAATCTCCCAATCACCAAAGTTGAAGCTGGCCGATCTAGCCCACAGAGATGATATCCAAGCACTGTATGTATATCAAAACTAACCTTCACTGCCAGGACCTCCAACACCCTAAACAATGCCAATATTACTGGCTCTTTGGCCACCTGGCATAATGTTGCAGATCATAGACAGAATGTCCAATCTGTCGAGAATCACATCATGATAGTGTACATTCTGTGATCAACCTCCTACATAATATTTGCAGAGAAATATCTTGCATATTCCCATCCATGCTCAGTTTTCTTTCAAGAAAGTATAGTATGCTGTTTAAAGGAAAAAGATCAGTCATACAATATGGCAGTGACCCAGCTTCATTTCCAAGACATACCACAGATATCTTACCCTAGAACTGCCTGACACCCTCAGTGCCTCCTAAAAGAAACCTCTAACACAGTCACCCCTTGTGTTCAACTCTAATGAAGTCCTCATCTTTTATGTTCATACTTCTTTGCCTTCTGTCATCTTCCATACCTCTCAGCTCTCACACTTCTTCAGCTGTTCCAGCAACATTTTGACATGCTGTAAGATAAAGAAAAAAAAAGAAGAAAAAGACCAAGCAGTCTCCATAACTCTCAACCAAACTATTCTGAGCTGTACAGTGCACTAACCAGGAGAAGAAAAAGAAAATGTTCTTCCAGGAGATGTCACAAGTGGGGTGTTTTAAGGATCTGCATTTGCCCCAATAATGTTTTTAATTGTACACAAGTGACTTACCAGAAGGAATACAAAACTACATGAATATGTTTGCAGATTTTGATTCATTACAGTGGACCCTCGACCAATGATATTAATCCGTTCCTGAGAGCTCATCGTTAGTCGAAATTATCGTCAGTCAAGTTAATTTTCCCCATAAGAAATAATGGAAATCAAATTAATCCGTTCCTGACACCCCAAAGTATTGAAAAAAAAAAATTTTACCACATGAAATATTAATTTTAATACACACAAACTGAAGAAGACATGTACAATTACATGACACTTACCTTTATTGAAGATCTGGTGATGATTGATGGGATGGGAGGAGGGGAGAGTGTGAATGGTGTTAGTGTTTGGAAGGGGAATCCCTTTCCATTAGGACTTGAGGTGTCAAGTCCTTTTCCGGGGTTACTTCCCTTCTTTTAATGCCACTAGGACCAGCTTGAAAGTCATTGGGCCTCTGTCGCACAACATATCTGTCTATAGAACTCTGTACCTCCTGTTCCTTTAAGACTTTCCTAAAATTGGCCATAACATTGTCAGTGTACAGGTTGCCAACATGGCTTGCAGTAGCTGTGTCAGGGTGATTTTCATCAAAAAAGGTTTGCACTTTAACCCTTTCAGGGTCTGTCCCGTAGATCTACGGCTTTACGTTCAGGGTCCAAACCGTAGATCTACGTCATGAGCTCAGCTCACTCTGATAAACTGTGAGTGGTACATTTGGGCCTAGATATGGGAGAATACATCTATGTGGTATGTGTGCACCACATAAAACAGATCCTGCAGCACACTGTGTATAATGAGAGAAAAAAAACTGAAATCATGATTTTTCAATTAAAACAGCGACTTTGCAGTGTTTTTTCATATGTTTTTTATAGTTGTATTTGCGATTTCTTGGTCTCATTTGATAGAATGGAAGACATATTACAGAAACAGAGATGGTTTTGATTGGTTTTAGCACTGGAAATGGCTTGAAACTGAGCTCAAAGTAGCAGAAATGTTAAATTTTTGCCGATATTCAAGAGTAAACAAACGACCTCACACGTCTAATACATGCCAGCTGGTGGGTCTAATATGCATTCACAAATATGGTGATGATATTTATACAATTATTACAGTATTGCATAATAGTAAATCTTCTGGTTTTTGGTGTGAATAAAAATTCATTATGTGAATAAAAAATAAAAATGGAATTTATTTGTAAAGCCTCAAAACATAACTAATGAACAGAGGAAATGTTAGTTTAGTTCCAGGAATACCTACATTGTTTATTCTGGACCCTATTTTGAAATTGGAATATTTTGAACTTTGTGTTAAATTGGCCAAATTAACAATTTCCGATCACTTTAATTTGTAGTTGAAACAGTTGACTTGGCGATTTCTTGTGCTCAATCGATAGAATAGAAGTAATACTAGTGAAATAGCTAAGAATTTGGTTGACTGGAATAATGTAATTGGCCTAAAATGGGAGTCAAAGTCAGCAAAATCGCTGATTTGTAAATATCGCTGACACATCAAAATTCGCAAGAGCATAATTTCGTCAATTTTCCATCAAATTTCGTACTTTTTGTTTTATTACCTTCACAAAAAGATTCTCTACCATTTCATAAGAAAAAATAATTTTTTTTTTTTTTTTAAATTCTTGGACACTGGGGCACCACTTCAGATTTGGGCCTTGGACCCTGAAGGGGTTAAGCCACATTGCACACATTTCCTTAATCTTTGAAGTAGGCAACTTCCTCAATTTCTCTATCCCCTCCTCCGGAGCAGTTTCCTCAGGTCTGGCCTCTTGCTGTTGAAGATGATCTTGCAGCTCATCAGTGGTTAGTTCATCATTGTCGTCCTCCACCAACTAACTCCCCACTAACCTCCAACCCCTTAGCAATGATCTCTTTCTTCATATCCATAGTAATTCTCACCGTTTTTGCTGTAGGGTTGGCACTAGAAGCTTTCTTGGGGCCCATGGTGACTTATTTTGCAGGTGCAATCACTAAAAACGCTGTGATAATATGAAATGTTCCGATTGTATGTTTGGATGGGACCGCGGTGGCTGGCTGGCTTGTAAACACTGGCCGCAAGTGGACGCGTCTCGAACGGAACGAATCGCGTTGGTCGAGTTTTTTAGCGCTAGTCGAGGAAAAATTTTTGCGTTAAAATGTATCGCTAGTCAGATTTAACGTTAGATGATGCCATCGTTGGTCGAGGGTCCACTGTATATTAACCCCTTGACTATCGCAACCCCCAATCCTGAGGTGTCTCCTGGTGTCGCAAAATTTAAAAAAAAAAAAAATAACTTTTTCTTATGAAATGATAGAGAATTTTTTCCCGATTGTGATGACACCAAGAAAATGAAATTTGATAGAAAACTGACAGAATTACGGTCTCACAAAGTTAGCGACCTCGGCGATATTTACAAATCGGCGATTTCGCGCACTTTGAGCCCTATTTTCGGTTAATTCCATTGGTCCAGTTGACCAAACTCATAGCTATTTCTTTAGAACTCCATTTTTTCTATCGATTGAGTACAAGAAACTGCCAATTTACCAATTTCAACTACCCAATAACATGGTCAGAAATTTGCAATTTGGCCAATTTCACGAAAATTAAAAAATATGACAATTTCAAAATAATATCCAGAATGAACAATGCAGACATTCCTGGCTCTAAAATAACATTTTCTTTGTTCATCAGTCATGTCTCCAGGCCCCTCTGATATTACTCTTGCTTTCTATTTTGAATTTTTATTCAAACAAAAAATAGAAGATTTACTATTATGGAGACTACTGCAATAATTGTATAAATAACATCAACCCATTCATGACTGCATATTAGAATGGCTAGTTGGACATTTATTGGACAATGACATCATTTGTTTACTTTTGAACATGGGCAAAAATCAAACATTTCCCCTACTTTGAGCTCCATTTCCAGGTTCTTTTTATAGTAAAATCAATCAAAATCACCTCTATTTCTATAATATGTTTTCCATTCTATCAAATGAGACCAAGAAAATGAGAATACAACCATAAATACTATACGAAAATAGACCACAAAGTCAGCATTTTAATTAAAAAAAAAACGGTCGGAGTTTTTTTTTTCTAATTATGCACTGCATGCTCCAGGATTTTTTTTATATGGTGCACACTGACCACACAGACCCATTCTCTCACATGTGGGCCTACCAGCTTTCTCCTCCTTGATTTGAAGCCTCTAGAATTTATGAGTATATACACGTCAAACACGGTACCTTGTAAGACGTATATATACGGCCGCGATAGTCAAAGGGTTAAAAGCCCCTTTGCAGATCATTATCAAGTAGTGATGGGATTATCCCAAATTTTGCCAAGAGAACCATCAAATTTTGCGGATACCCACTGAAACTGATAGATACCACCAAAATTTGCTGATGCCCAAAGATATCAATACTCAGTTTCAAGCCAGCACTGATACCATCAAAAATAGCCGATACCCACCGATACTTTGTCACCCCACTTTTAAAAAAAACCCTCATTGTTGCAACCCCCATAATTAACCCTTTCAGGGTCGAGAGGTCCTCTCCTCAGGGTCGAAAAATTTTCGGGGGGGGGGGGGGAATTTTTCTTATGAAACAATAGAGAATCTTTTCCTGATCATAGTGACACCAAAAGTATGAAATTTGATGGAAAACTTATGGAATTATGCTCTCGCAAAGTTAGCAGTCTCAACGATGCTTACGCATCGGCGATTTCACCCACTTTGAGCCCTATTTTCAGCCAATTCCTCTGTACTAGTTGACAAAATCCTTTATTTCACTAGAACTCCATTCTTTCTATCGAATGAGTACAAGAAACCACCCATTTACCAATTTCAACTATTCAATAAAGTGGTTAGAAATTGGCAATTTTGCCAATTTCACACAAATTTCAAATGATGCCAATTTCCAAATAGGGTCCAGAATAAACAAGACAGACATTCCTGGCACTAAAATAACAAGTTCTCTGTTCGTTAGTCACGTCCCCAGGCCCCTCTTACATTCCTTTTGCTTTTCACTTCGAATTTTTCTCACAAAAACTCGAAGATTTACTGTTATGCAGACTAGTGCATTAGTGTAGAAATGGTATAAATAATATCAGCGCACTTGTGAAAGAATATTAGACTCACCAGTTGACGTGTATTGGACACTTGGCATGATTTGTTTACTTCTGAACTTTGGTAAAAATCGAACCTTTCTGCTACTTTGAGCTCAATTTCAAGCTGTACTTTTTTTCTTTGTAAAACCAATCAAAATCATCTCAATTTCTGTAATATGTCTTCCATTCTATAAAACGAGACCAAGAAAACTAGAATACAACAATAAATACCATACGAAAATACAGTGCAAAGTTGCTGTTTTAATCCAAAAACACGTTCAAAGTTTTTTTTTTCTCATTACGCACTGTGTGCTGCAGGATTTTTTTTATACTGCGCACACTGACCACAAAGACCCATTCTTTCATATGTAGGCCTACCAACTTTCTCTCGCTAGATTTGAAGGCGCTAGAATTTAGGTGTTCTAGTACATCAATAACTGTGGTGCGTAAGCCGCACTAGTACGTCGGAAACCCTGAAAGGGTTAAATGCAAGAAAGTGCCTATTCATTTATCAAAATTACCCTATAAAACAACCATAAGTTAATCAATACTTTGGCTAATTTTACACAAAATTCATTAAATTCAAATTTATAGACAAAGTCCAAGACAAACTCTATAGGCAGTTCAACCACTAATACGACTAAGAAATATTGGCCATGGTTTAGGCTGTTCCAATATTCAAGACCACCTAATAAAAATATAAAACAGACCAGGGAAGGGGGGCAGCAGAGGCCTGGTCGTGGACCAGGCCACGGGGGCGTTGATCCCCGGAATACCCTTCAGGTAGACCCTTCCTTAGGAAAATCACCAAAAAATAAATACTTTTTTTCTGCCACTCTGAAACCTATTTCAAGCCATATCTGTTATAAAGTGACCAAAATGATATCTCCATTTCACTAATGTGTCTTCCGTTCTATCAATTACTACTAAGAAACAGCCAATTAGCTGTTCTCATCATGCACTACATGGGACAGTTTTTTATACTGTGCACACCCACAGCACAGACCCATTCTCTCATTCCTAGGCCAAAATTTACCAATCACAGCATAACTGACGGCATTACAATTAGGATGTAGATCTACACAAGTAACAGTGAAAGGGTTAAGTGACAATGCCCCACCAGATATTAAATTAAAGATTATGAGGCACTACAGCATAAAACTGAAGTTGACAAATTTCTAAACTCCTGAAAACAAATGGAATATTGTTCTGACATACCAGAAGTAGGGATCATGTTGCTCACATGTGATGTCAGAATCAAATTCAACACTGCTGTAGTTGCAGTTGTATCTAAGTGCTTTAGTTAAGGTTTGGTTGAGAATGCAAGTGTTAGGCTACATTATTTCCATCATACTGTCCTTGGGACAATCATGTATACTTCTTTCTGCTGTTCAAATGGTATATACAATTAACATCCCTAAACATTGGTATTATTATAATTAAAAATTATTGCATTTTCTCCTGATTTAGTATAAGCATTATTCAGGTGACAAACTATTTCAACATTAATTCTAATTATGAATAAGAATGTACGAAATACTTACTTATACTTGTTTATTAGACTGATTTACGTATATATATGTATATCTTTGTTAGTTAAAATCTTGACGAGGAGCTGCCGAGCTCTGAAGACCTTATTATTTGCGTAACATGCCCTCAAACAACCAGAAAAAACAAATACTTCATATATTACCATCCCAAACAACAAAATAATATACTTAAGCGTTATTTGGAATAATATAGCAGATGAGGAGAGGAGAACCGAGTGAGTAATAAGTGTGAGTGTGACTTTGTTTTGGTTGTGGTTTGTGACAGTTGTGAGGGGCCGCCCACCTGGGCGTCCCCGCCCACCTCCACCCCCACACACACTCACACTCACACTCACACACACCCTCACATCCTCTTATACACACTCCACTCACCAATATCTATGATCTCAAGGAGGTAAATCGATAGTCCAGCCTAATTCATAACAATCAAGTCTTCTGCAATATGGCGATTAGTAAACTTGTCATGGCGGGGGTAATCGATAAGCCTTTGTTCTCCACTCCGCATTACATTCTGTATATGTGCCACAGACCTAGACGAATAAATTATGCAATAATATTTACGTTTTATTTCGTGGGAAAAATGACGGGTATAGAGAAAGTGTGGGTGATAATGGAGGGTGTGATGATAGCATTACTCTAGCCAGGACGCGCCTCAACAGCTGATTGCTGGGATGATTCACTTACATCTCAATACTTGAAAAATGTATTTATTGGAAATACAATCTATGTGGGGAGTTTAGGACATTATACAGCATCTCTACACGCTCTCTGTATGCTGCAAGTTCGCATGTATGTATATGTTTTTAATTTACTTTGACATAAACTGTAATAAAATATATTACAAGTTTTGTGTTGAACTAAATGCAAAATTTGTATAAATTTTATATTACTTTGTATCTGGGCTTTCAAATCTTGTTAGGAAACCAGGTTTTAGATGTAAGATATAATTAAATAGTGTGATCAGAGGTTGCACAAGTTATATACGTAAGTCACAAATGACTCTCCTTAAGGCATTTGACGATATTAGTTCTCCGATTTGAAAAAAAAAATATCTTTTTACACCTGTTACTCGAGTTATACATTTGCATGCATTTTGAAAAACTATTAAACTTTTGGCATCGTCTTTCAGGTCTTTTATTTTTGCCTTGGGTTCCTCAACAAATAATAAGCTTGCATTTTTTGGGGGTTGCATCATCATTACTCATTAATTTGTAGAAAATACTACACTAAAGTTTCACTGTCATCATAGGTAAGATTGCCAGATTAAAAGTTCTGAGAAGGACTTGTGTATGGCTGGTCCATCCCCAGTCATATCTCTCAAGATTGCTTCCTCTATATAGTAGTATTCATGTGGTGTAGGACTTAATGATGCTAAATATTTAGCAGTTATATATGATGAATATAAAACAATTGGAGAACAAGAGAATGTATGAAGGATCACAAGAATATATTACTAGAATATTGTGACATTGCAATAATAAATGTAGTGATACTGTATGTATACTTTACTATATAAGAATATACACCATAATGATGTATGCTAAATAAATGGAACATGATTACTTCACTAAATGGGGAAATAACTCAATAAATGAATATTAACATAACTGCCCTATATCTTAGGCTCACCTCCCTGTAGACAGTGATCTACCTATCTGCTTATTATTACCCTAGTTAGTGAATATCTGAAGCTTCATAATCTGATTCCAGACTAAAAATAAAAGAGTGTACCTTGCAAAGTGTGTAGAAGATGCAAGATATCAATCTGCCAGGATTCAGCATTGTCTGAAGAAATGATATGGTTATTTACAAATCATATGGCCTCTGGGAAGAAGCTGGATTCTGTGGAGAAAGTTCTTAAATAGCTGAGCATGAAGCATGGGTGTCAGTCTTATGGTCCTTGAACCCAGCTGTTACTGATGGAGATGATGTACACATTCAGAAATCCACTTGCCAGAGAAGTAGGAACAGTGTTCATTTGTGATAAGCAGAGTGTCAAGCAATGGGAGGAACTCTTGATAAAGAAAAACTTTGGTTGTCATACTCTGTAAAGTCAAGAACCATCAAGTTAGAGGGCCTCAGAGAGCAGTGAGGAATATATATCAATTGCAATACTGTGATGGAAATATCCAATCATAGAAAAAAAAAATTGAAGATATGCAAAATGCTGTCAGGTCCATAGGCATTGTTTGTCATACATTATAAAAGATATGGTAAGGGGGATACAGTACAAAGGTGGGGAAACCTTTGATACTTTTTGGCAAGACAAAGACCAATGTTTCAAGTCCCTCCAATAATCCACAAAGGACCCACATATTGGATACCTGGAGGTGACAAGACTGGTGAATTGCTGAGACATTTAGTTGTTCTGGAGAATGAAGGTAGAGGGTAAATCTTTCACTTCAGAAAATCAGTGCTGTCCCCAAGAGACTGAAAAAGAGGGTTGAAGTAAGGAAGTGAGTGTGACAAAATTAATTTTATTAACAAATGCATAAAACCAGTAAGGGTGGCGAATTTGAGAAGTCTACAAGTTTGTTGTAAAGGTAAATTAATAGTAGTAATGAATTATGAGATGACCCCAGCATATTAATGTAATGAGAAAGATTTACAATTCTTACCAGACTAAGAGGACAGCAACTTGATTGGAAACATGTAGAGCAGCTCATCAGTCAGATGATTAGGTATCTATCAGCAGAATAAATATTGGTTCATGTGAACTAATCCCAGTAGATACACTGCAGAGTATCCTTGCAGAGTATCCTGATGGTCTTACATACTTTTGTTGTGTGTTGGATATGAGCATTAAATTTTAGTTTGTTGTTCATGATTGGGCCCAGGAATTTTTTTTTTTTTTTGGCCTCATTGATTATAATGTCTAATTGAAGACAGTTTATTCTCATAAATTGTAGTTTTTTTTTTTTTTTTAATATTAAGGATGAGTGTGTTGGTAATCATCCAAAGATGAACCTTTTTTTTAGCTCACTGTTAGCTCTGGTGCTTATTCATAAAGGGTCTAAGCCAGATATAAAGATTGTGTCATCAGTAAAAAATTCAGGTTTCAGATGCTGGAGGCATTAGGTAGGCCAGTGATAATATATAGATGGGAAAAGAGGATTGCCCAGAATACTACCTTGGGGGACACCTAAATTTGCTAGTAAAGTACTAGAAGATATGTCATTAATGGCTACTTGCTGTTGTCTGTCACTGAGGGGTGACTGAAAATATACTTAAGTGTTCCCTCTGAGTCTGTAATGAGGAGAGTATTGTGGTCAATAATATCAAAAGTCTTTCTCAGATCAGTAAAATGTCTGATAGGAAACTCATTTTTTTCTGTGATGAATAAACTGTGTTGAACATTTTTATTACATATTTTTCAAGATCTGAATTCAAATTGACAAGGAATGAACATACTGTGCTTGGTTAAGCATGTGTACAGCTGCTTGTAGATTACTTTTGCAGATAATACTGTATTGGTAGATTAGAAGTTGGTCTATAGTTATTAACATCATTTGGTTCATCATATTTGTGAAATGGTTTTGAGTACATCTGGAAATTTTTGTTTCTAAAGTGACTTAAGTTAATCTTAAGTTAATTTTAAGCCTGCCCATAAATAAATACCGATTGTACAGCAATGCAAGCTACCATACGACCTGTTTTTGTAATACTCATTTGTGCTTAATTGTTATCTGTTTACAATAATGTTTTACCACTGAATACTTCATTGCTTAGTTAATCTTAAGTTAATTTTAAGCCTGCCCGTAATGCTATGCATTCAAGTGGCTTTGGCATGCTGCACTTAACTGTATACTTTTGTACTTCTCTGTATCATGTTCAAATTAATAAATAAATAAAAAATATAAATGAAAAGTATTGCAACACCTACATCTGTAGATAAAAAAAGACATTTTAGTTGTGCTACCAGCTGTATTTTTAAACAGTTTTATTATTGAAACCATTTCTGCAAAGGTGATAAGAGCAAAGTAGAATGAATCACAATACAGTGGTACCTCGAATTTTGAACAGCTCCCAACTCGAACAATTATGAAAGTGTATTTTTGTAAGTACTTTTGTAAGTGTATTTTTGGGGGTCTGAAACGGACTAGTCGAATTTACATAATTCCTTATGGGAACAAATTCGTTCAGTAACGGTACCACTGTAATTGCCTACCAGATAGTTGTTGTTTTTTGAGTGTTGCTTGAGAGGGTTTAATTTAAGAACATAAGAAAGAAGAAACACTGCAGCAGGACTACTGGCCCATGGGAGGCAGCTCCAATTCTCTCACCAGCTTAAGCCAGTGCTTTGACCTAGTCAAATCAGTCACATTCACTTAAGGGGGGTGCACGGCATCCGACCTAGTAGCACAAGCTAGTAAGGTCCAACTCGCACCCACTCATGTATTTATCCAACCTATTTTTAAAACTACACAACGTCTTAGCTTCTATAACAGTAGTCGGGAGTTTGCTCCCCTCATCCACAACTCTATTACCAAACCAGTACTTTCCTATATTCTTCCTGAATCTGAATTTTTCCAATATAAAACCATTGCTGTGAGTCCTGTCTATTTATTTATTTATTTATGTATTTATTTATTTAGTAATTTAAGCATACATACAGAGGTACAAAAAATACAGGTAAGAGCAGCATGCCAAAGCCACTTATATGCATAGCATTACGGGCTGGCTTAAAATTAACTTAAGATTAACTAAGCAATGATGAAATCAGTGATAAAACATTATTGTAAACAGATAACTATAAAGCACAAATGAGTATTACAAAGACAGGTCATATGGTTGCATGCATTGCTGTACATTCAGTCGAATGGAGTATTCTGTTAGGTATTGTATTTAAAAAAATAACAAAGTTAGATTGGGTCCTAGGTTTAACATTTGTGTGATATAATTGTGAGTAACATATAGGATATACAATTTATAAGGTTCAGTTATTCAGTATTTATTTGGTTTTGAGTGAGTAAGTGATCTTTGAGAAGAGACTTGAATTTATAAACAGGTAATGTTTCTTTTATATTTACAGGTAATGAATTCCAGATTTTAGGGCCTTTTATGTGCATTGAGTTTTTGCATAGCGTGAGATGGACACGAGGAACATCAAAGAGTGATCTGTGCCTTGTGTTATGGTCATGTGTTCTGTTGAGGTTGGCAAGGAGATGTTTGAGGGGAGGGTTAATATCAGAGTTAAGTGTTCTATGTATGTAATAGGTGCAGTAATAAGTATGGATGTTTTGTATGGTGAGTAGGTTGAGTGTTTTGAATATTGGTGGAGTGTGCTGCCTGTAGTGAGAATTTGTTATTCTAACTGCAGCCTTTTGTTGGGTAATTAGTGGTCTGAGATGGTTAATTGTTGTTGAGCCCCATGCACAAATTCCATAGGTGAGATAGGGGTAAATAAGAGAGTGATAAAGGGCCAGGAGGGCTGACTGTGGAACATAGTACCGTATCTTCGATAGTATGCCTACAGTCTTGGAAATTTTCTTAGAAATTTGTTGTATATGTGTATGAAATTTGAGTCTATTATCAAGGTGGATTCCTAAGAATTTTCCCTCTGTTAGCTTTGTGATATGTGATCTGTTTATCGTTATGTTAAGAGGTACATCTGTAGCTCTGTTACCAAACTGAATGAAGTAGGTTTTGTCAATGTTTAGTGTAAGTTTGTTAGTCCTCATCCAGGTAGATATTTTCTGTAATTCGGTGTTTACAGTATTAGCTAGCGTGACTGGGCTCAGGTGAGAGAAGACGTATGTAGTGTCATCTGCAAAAAGTGTGGGTTTGAGTAATTGCGAAGCATTTGGTAGGTCATTTATGTATAGGAGAAAGAGAAGAGGGCCAAGGACACTTCCCTGTGGGACACCAACTGTAATTGGTTGAGCGGAAGAGCTTGCCCCATTTGCATACACATATTGGCTTCTGTTGCTGAGGTATGACTTGAGGTAGTTGAGGGAGTGCCCTCTAATACCATTGTGTGACAATTTTACGTGGAGCAAGTCATGGTCAACTGTATCAAAAGCTTTACGTAAGTCAATGAAGATCCCCAGTGGGACTTCTTTTTTCTCTATTGCAGTGTATATATGTTCTAGCATGTGTATAATAGCATCATTAGTATTTTTATTAGGCCTGAATCCAAATTGGCAGGGGTTGAGAATGTTTTGGGAGATGAGGTAGGAGTAGATTCGTTTATGAATTAATTTTTTGAAGATTTTTGAGAGAGGGTGTAAATTGGATATTGGCCTATAGTTATTCAACTCTGTTTGGTCTCCTCCTTTATGGATCGGGGTGACCCTTGCTATTTTGAGAGCTGTAGGGAAGGTGGAGGATTCAGTGGATTTGTTAAAGAGTGTTGCAATGATTGGTGATAGTACTTGTGACACTTTTTTGTATATAAAGGGTGGTAAGGTATTTAAATCTCCTGCCTTGTTTTTTAGTGTGTTGATAATAAGGGAGACTTCGTATGGGTTAGTCGGAGCTAGGAACAGTGTGTTCGGGTAGTTGCCAGTGAGGTAGTCATTTGGTGGGGTATCTGAGCTTGGGATTTTATTGGCAAGGTTTTGTCCTATAGTGGAGAAGAAATCATTGAGTCTGTTTGCTGTTTCTGTTGGTGGGAGTTGGGGTTCATCTGATTTTGCTAATTTTGTTTCGCTATTTCGTGATATCTTTTTTGTTCCCAGAATTTCTGATAGGGTCTTCCAGGTCTTTTTTATATCACCTCGTAAGTTGGATAATCTGTTCTCATAATACAGTTTTTTTGCCCTTCTTATCAGGCTGGTTAGGATTGACGAGTAACGTTTTGTTTGGTCTCTGGTTAAGTGACCCATTCTGTACTGTTTTTCATATCGGTGTTTTGTATTTGGATTTGAGAATGCTGGGTGTTAGCCAGGGACTGTTCAGTCTCTTAGCTGTCATCTGTTTAGTTTTTTTAGGGCAGTGCTTGTTATAGAGGTATTGGGTCTGTTTTAGAAAATTATTAAAACATTCGTCAATATCTGTATAGATTTCTAGCTCAGTGTGCCAGTCAATGTTTGTTACTGCTGTTGTGAAGTTATTAATGGCTGCCTCATTGTGAAGTCTGAAGGTGACTTTAGTAGTGTCTTGGGGTATTTTGCCAAGAGTTGTTATGAGGAAAGTAGGGTAGTGGTCTGTGGTATTATCTGTAATTATGCCTGATTTTAAAGGGGATATGGTGTTGGTCCAGATGTGGTCAAGTAGGGAAACACTAGTCTCCGTAACTCTTGTAGGTTTTGTTACTGTTGGTAGCAACATGCAGTTACTCATTGTGTTTGTGAATTCAGTAACATGTGGGTCCTGGTCTTGCAGGAGATTTATATTGAAGTCACCTGAGAGTAGTAAGTGATCTTTGTTCATGCGTGCATCAGTTATCATACTTCCTAGGTTTTGACTAAATTGGCTAATGTTTGATTGTGGAACTCTGTAGATGTTTATCACTGTGAGAGGTTTTTGTAGGTATTTGGATTTGAATTTAGCTATTATATATTCCCCATGTTCATCCCTTGTGCAAGTATTAGTGATACATTCTAGTTGGTCTGAATAGTATATAGCTGTGCCACCCACCCCCTTGTTGGTCTGGCCTACAGTTGTGTATGGCTGTGTAACCAGGAATGGCATAGACATCTGTAGTATCAGGCTTTAGCCAGGTTTCAGTTAGTGTAATGATGGACATATTGGCATGCAAGGAATTTAGTAATGCTAGGAGGTCATCGTAATGCTTGCTTAAAGATCTGATATTGTAGTTAAAGATAGTTATGTTGTTGTTGGCTCTGAGAAGTGCCTTTGATTGTTCTGCTGTGTAGTAATTACAGTAACTGTTTGAATCATTTAAGTCATTAAATAAGAGGTTGGTATCAGGATCAATGCTTGTAATCATAAGATTTGTAGTGAATCTATAGTTAGAATTAAGTATAAAACAAAGTAAATATTCTAAAGCTAAAAAAATAGCACCTGAATTATTTAACAAATGTAAAAATAATGAGCTAATGTAGTTTTTTAAAGCTAAAATAAAGGAGACAATATAAAAGGGACTAAAATAATTTGTGGTGAACAAATAAAGTGATGATCAAATAATGGAGCTTGGGAATATGATAGTAGGTAGGGCTTTAAAGTTAGAATTATAATATAAAATTATAATATAAAAGGGACTAATATAAGTTGTGGTGAACAATAAAGTGGTAATCAAATAATTGCACTAAGGTCTAATATAATGACTTTTGTGGAGTCTATGTTTTGAGCTAGAATGAGCTATAGTACAACTAGATTTAATCTAATAATATAACAATACAAATTAAAAATAGCACCAGTCTCTCACTAGTAATTGCAATATGGTCTAATATAATGAATTTCGTATTGACTATAGTACAACTGAGTTTAATCTAATAATATAAAAAAGGCACAAGACTCTCAATTGTAATTGCACTAAGGTGTTATATAAGTTGTTTACAAGAATTAGAGTATAACTAGATTTAAATTGACAAGATAAAATATACAAGTTAAGGTAGCAAAAGAATATAAAAAGTAGAAAAAAAAAATATACGAGGTAGTTGGTACTAGTTAGCAAAAGATAGTTAAGGGCCTTGAACAATAATATAATTGAAATATACACTAATTGCACACACAATATAGTCACTAAGATATGAAAACAATCTTAGAGTAGGAATTATAATATAAACTTATAATATAAAAATACAAATTGAAATGGTACTTGCAATTGCACTAGAGTCTGGTATAGGTTGTTGACAAGATCAGGAGTATAACTAGATTTAAATTGTCAAAATATAATTCACAATTAAAGTACCAAAAGAATAATAGTAAAAAATAACAAGGGTAATGTCTTGGTTATAATATGATAGTAAGATGGTAGACAGGTACACAGGTACAAAGGATAATATAAAGGTTGGAGTTGAATATACAAACTTGAAAATTTGGCAACAAAATGTTATGGGAAGTATAAAATAATGTTTAATGTACAAAAGTAAAATTGACTGGTAGTAAATATGGTGTTTAATAAAATTTTAGTAAGTAATAATGATTACAAAAAAGTGAAAAAGTAATGTTTATTTCATTCAATATTGCACTGGTAGTTATAGTAGAGGTTATTTGGCAGTTCAAGGTAATTAAGAGTACTCTAAGATAGTAAATGTGGTATAAAACAGGTAAAGGTAATTAGACAAGTACAGTGGACCCCCGCTTAACGATTTTAATCCGTGCAAGAGGGCTCATCGTTATGCGAAATAATCGTTATGCGAATGAATTTTCCCCATAAGAAATAATGGAAATAAAATTAATCCGTGCAAGACGCCCAAAAGTATGAAAAAAATTTTTTTTTACCACATGAAATGTTAATTTTAATACACACAAACTGAAAAAGGCATGCACAATTACATGACACTTACTTTTATTGAAGATCTGGTGATGATTGATGGGATGGGAGGAGGGGAGAGCATTATCTTCTTACTGTTTAGAAGGGGAATCCCCTTCCATTAGGACTTGAGGTAGCAAGTCCTTTTCTGGGGTTACTTCCCTTCTTCTTTTAATGCCACTAGGACCAGCTTGAGAGTCACTGGACCTCTGTCGCACAACAAATCTGTCCATAGAGCTCTGTACCTCCCGTTCCTTCAAGACTTTCCTAAAATGGGCCATAACATTGTCATTGAAATAGTCACAAGCACGGCTTGCAACAGCTGTGTCAGGGTGATTTTCATCTATAAAGGTTTGCAGTTCAACCCACTCTGCACACATTTCCTTAATCTTTGAAGTAGGCACAATGGATTCCACAACTGGCATAGGCTTCTCAGGGTTAGCCCCAAACCCTTCAAAATCTTTCTTAATTTCCATACTAATTCTCACCCTTTTTACCACAGGGTTGGCACTAAAAGCTTTCTTGGGGCCCATGGTCACTTATTTTCCAGAAACAGCACCGAAAATACTGTAATAATACGAAATATTCCGAGTGTATGCTTGGATGTTACCGCGGAGGCTGGCTGGTAAACAATGGGACGGAGCGGCACATGTGAGGCTGGCTGAGGGCACATTGGACGCGTCTCGGACGAAAATCGGTATGCGGGTTTTTAATCGGTATGCACGGCAAAAATTTTGCGATAAAAGTAATCGTTATGCGGAAAAATCGCTATGCGATGCCATCGTTATGCGGGGGTCCACTGTAATGGTTATTAAATGTCAAAAATGTTAAGAGTAAATTGAAATTATAGTAAAAATGATAATTATTAATTTTAGTAAGTAATATCAATTGATAGTATTTAAAAAAATATGAGGTAATAATATGGACAGAGAAAGTATCAATTGAGCTAATGTTTAAGCAAACAATAGTAAATAAGAAAATTACATAAGGTGACTTATGCTTACTAGTAAAATCACAAACTGAGGTAGTTGATTATTTAATTACTAAGAGATTGTACAATGAAATTTGAACAATAATGGAGCAAAACATTCACTACACTACGTAGGCTTTTAGGTTGGACATTGTTTAGTTATTCTCTGTAAGATTAGTATCCCTGAGAAATCGTGATAGATCATTCTCATTCGTTATTGTGTACAGTTGACCTACATTTGTTTTCCTAACAAGAATTTTCCCATCCCGTGTGAAGCATTGGTGTATTGTGTCATTATTCTCCCGCTTAAGTTTTCTGACTCTATAAAGGAGGTTCTGACGTTTTTTGGTAAGACACTCGTTTATGTATACCTCTTTCTTTACTTTAATAGATGCAATAATTAAGTCTTTTTTCCTGTCATGTGAGTGGAATCTAAGCATAACACTTTTTCTACCATGGGATCCTAGTAACCTGGCTTCTTTTATTTCTGACTCTGGTACAATAACACTTGTTTGGTCCTTTATGATCTGCAGAGTAATTTCTTTACTGTTTGTTTGGTTCATATCACTGGGAAAAAGTGGACTGTTAACTATTACTCCGTCCGATAGTTTATCTTGCTCAGTTTTATCTTCTTGGAGAGCAAAGTAGTCACTGAACTGGTTATCTAAGTTGTTCTTCCATTCTTTTACTGCTTCTTCAACCTTTGTATTAAGAGATATTATTTGTTGGGTATGGCTATCTATGACTGCTTGGATGGTCTTGTCACAGTTAGTCATTCCTGGTGTTGATAACTTTTGTTCAAGACTGAGGATTTTGTTCTCGAGTTATTTTTAGCACATTGTTTACATCCCCTTTATTAATTCCTGTTTTCAACTTATACACCTCAATCATATCCCCCATAATTCTATGCCTTTCTAGAGAGTGCAGATTCAGGGCCCTCAGTCTGTCCTCACAGGGAATATTTCTCATACTTTGTCATCTTCCTTTGTACATTTTCCAGTGCATTTATATCCATTCTGTAATATGGTGACCAAAACTGTGCAGCGTAATCTAAATGAGGCCTAACCAAAGATATATAGATTTGAAGAACAACCTGAGGACTTCTATTATTAATACTTTTTGCTATGAAGCCAAGGATTCTGTTACCTTTATTGCAAACACTAATGCACTGTTGTCTTGGTTTCAGATTACTGCTAACCAGAACTCCTAAATCCTTTTCGCAATCTGTAATGTTAAGATCTACATTATTTAGTTTATGTGGGGCATGGTTATTTTCCTGTCCATCATTTCGAACTTTGCATTTGTCTATATTAAACTGCATCTGCCACTTCTCCGACCACTGCATCAGTCTATTCAAATCATCCTGGAGTGCTTTAATGTCCTCATTAGAATGAATTGGACAGCCTATTTTGGTATTATCAGTAAATTTGCTTATGTCGCTATTTATTCCCTCATCTATGTTGTTTATGTAAATTGTGAACAAAAGGGGGCCCAACACTGACCCCTGTGGAACACCGCTTGTGACGTGCCCCCATTCTGATTTCTCCCCATTTATGCAAACTCTCTGCTGCTTGTTTATCAACCATGCCTCTACCCAGGTAAAAATTTCTCCTCCTATTCCGTGTGCCTAAGTTTTCTCAACAGCCTCTGATGTGGAACTCTATTGAAAGCCTTATTGAAGTCCATGTACACAATATCATATACTATTTGCTTTAGAGAATTTTTTTTTATCCCTAATTTATGAGTAGTATTAGCAGAAATGAGGGAGAGAGGGAAAGGAAGGAAAAAAGAAGAGGGGGAGAAAAAACGAGGCAATGATTTTATTTTATATTTATTATCACACTGGCTGATTCCCACCAAGGCAGGGTGGCCCGAAAAAGAAAAACTTTCACCATTTTATACAGTATTTTTTTCCAACAAAATTGTTTTGTGTAATATGATGAGATAGGAGACCAAGGATATCCCCCATGATCACCTTAATGTAAGTGAACCATATCTAGTTTTCTTGAGTCATCCATGAGATTGAAGTTCAATATAGTATCGTATTTCAGATATGTAGCGATTCACTATGACTCCAATGAAAAGTCTTCAAGAATGGGCTGCTGACTGCATTGCCCAGCATCTTCTGCACAGTACATGTGTAACTCAGCTAGCTACTTCTGCATTCAGAGGTCAGATTGGATCCACTCAAAAACAGATCATCTCACAGAGTCTGGTAAGAAACACTTTGCAGTTGATTGTTCATGAGTTTCTCCACTTAAGTGGTTTTGATGAATTTCTATACACTGGTGTGGGTATCAAGACACCTTGGTATGGGTATTGAGACATCCCCGCATGTTTATTGAGACACCCTGGTATGGGTATCGAGGCACTTGATATGGGTATCCAGGCACCTGGCATGGGTATCCAGGCACCCTGGATATTACATGTGTTAAAGTAATTAAATTAACACTCAGCTTCACAATATTAAGGGGTATGCATGCACACATGCTATAGTAAGTCATGTTTGCTAGACAGCATTTCTTTGCTAGTGTTTGAAAATTTTTGCAACTTGTGAGTTCTTAGTTTATATAAAACACCTATGTAGTAATTGCAAAGAAGCAATGCAAGATACAAAATAACCATGGGGGGAGTTGTATGATAGCTCTAGGCCTTTTGTTTTGCAATCAACACATCAGGAGCTTGCAATGTTGCACAAATAGAGCAGGAAATCCAGGAAGACCCATTCATGGAAGCCAGCTCTGGAGAGAGCTGTTCCCATGAATGGATCTTCCTGGATTTCCTTCTCTTTCTGTGCAACATTGCAAGCTCCTGATTGTGTTGATTGTAACACAAAAGGCCTAGAGCTATCATTCAACTCACCTTGTGGTTATTTTGTATAAAACACTTCATAAGATGTTTGAAAATAGTGGTTTGCATTAATATCAAGAATTCACAAAAGTTCACCGAGGAAGAATTTATTCAGATTAATATCCCGTAAGGTTAATAATTTAGCACTGTATCATAGACTGTCATAGTTACTCTAATTTCACATTGCTGTGCCTTTAGCAGTGATGTGCTGTATATACACTAGTTCTATTTCGACAATTGGCATTTGACATTAAAGAGTAAATAAGTGTTTATATGAGAAAGTTCACAGATGACAGCATGCATTCGCTGAGGAGAAGCCAAAAAATCAGTTGACTACAAAAACATAGCCATAATCTACAGTTCCTCCATATCTCCCAAATCTTGCTAGACACTGCAGTGTATATTTGGCTAATAAAATGAGGGAAAATGTATGGGCAAGTCTCCTCCTGTCTGCTGTCCCTGTTATACTATATTAGCAAGAAAGCAGCAATGTTTTTAAAGAGATGGTGGCATGCTGTTTCCTCGCTGACTTTGGCTTTGGTTCAGCAAAAGCGGGTGGTGTTTTCTTTTCCACTAAACATGGCCTTATTAGCCTCCATATCTAGACCATGGAAAAATGAAAGTTACATAGACAATTCAGATAGGAACTGAAGAGTTGAACATTGAAATTTGGTGAGGAAATGCGGCTTTTGTTTTAACCAGTGTTAATATGTTGACAGCAGTTAACACTGCCTCATATACTTTTTATATTAATATATTTTACTTTAGCTTTATCAAATGCATTTATCTTTTGTATTTGTTTATTTGGTATAAGTGTGGTGTGTCTTCATGTGTTTGGTATAATTTGGTAGGAATTTTTTTTTTTTTTTTCAACAAGTCGGCCGTCTCCCACCGAGGCAGGGTGACCCAAAAAGAAAGAAAATCCCCAAAAAGAAAATACTTTCATCATCATTCAACACTTTCACCTCACTCACACAATCATGTTTTTGCAGAGGTGCTCAGAACACAACAGTTTAGAAGCATATATGTATAAAGATACACAACATATCCCTCCAAACTGCTAATATCCCGAAACCCCTCCTTTAGAGTGCAGGCATTGTACTTCCCATTTCCAGGACTCAAGTCCGGCTATATAAAAATAACTGGTTTCCCTGAATCCCTTCACTAAATATTACCCTGCTCACACTCAACAGATCGTCAGGTCCCAAATACCATTCATCTCCATTCACTCCTATCGAACACACTCATGCACGCCTGCTGGAAGTCCAAGCCAATCTCCCACAAAACCTCCCTTACCCCTTCCTTCCAACCTTTTCGAGGACGACCCCTACCCCGCCTTCCTTCTCCTACAGATTTAAATGCTCTCCATGTCATTCTACTTTGATCCATTCTCTCTAAATGACCAAACTACCTCAACAACCCATCTTCAGCCCTCTGACTAATACTTTTATTAACTCCACACCTAATTTCCACACTCCTGATTTTCTGCATAATATTTACACTACACATTGTCCTTAGACAGGACATCTCCACTGCCTCCAACCGCCTCCTTGCTGCTGCATTCACAACCCAAGCTTCACATCCATATAAGTGTTGGTACTACTATACTTTCATACATTCCCTTCTTTGCCTCCATAGATAACGTTTTTTGACTCCACATTTTTCCCTCATCAATTCTATGATTAACCTCATCCTTCATAAATCCATCCACTGACACGTCAACTCCTAAGTACAGTGGACCCCCGCATAGCGACTTTAATCCGTGCAAGAGGGCTGATTGTTATGCGAAATGATCGGTATGCGAATGAATTTTCCCCATAAGAAATAATGGAAATCAAATTAATCCGTGCAAGACACCCAAAAGTATGAAAAAAAAAATTTTACCACATGAAATATACATTTTCCTACACACAAAGAGAAGGATACATGCACAATAGTAGAGTAGTACATGCACAATATATATTGTGCATGTACTACTCTACTAAATGAAGAATAAATGACACTTACCTTTATTGAAGATGCAGCAATGACTGATGAGACAGTGTGTCCTGGGAGTGCCTTTTCCTCCTGAGTACTGTAGGTCCTGTTTGGCATTTTCTTCCAGAACAGGCCTTATCACACTGTGTATGCCACTATGATTCTTAAATCTCTCAAACCAACCTTTGCTGGCTTTAAATTCACCAATATGAGCACTAGTTCCAGGCATTTTTCCCTGTTCACCTGGGTGTTAGTCGACTGGTGTTGGTTGCATCCTGGGAGACAAGATTAAGGACCCCAATGGAAATAAGTTAGACAGTCTTCGATGACACTGACTTTTTTGGGTTATCCTGGGTGGCAAATCCTCTGGGGTTAATTGTTTCTTGGTATTCTCAATAAGCCACACCAACAACGGTGCTACAGCAGCAGCAGCAGCAGCTGACAGTGCTACAGCAGCAGCAGCAGCTGACAGTGCTACAGCAGCAGCAGCAGCAGCTGACAGTGCTACAGCAGCAGCAGACGGTACTACAGCAGCAGCAGACGGTACTACAGCAGCAGCAGCAGCTGACGGTGGTACAACAGCAGCAGCAGCTGACAGTGCTACAGCAGCAGCAGACGATGCTACAGCAGCAGCAGACGATGCTACAGCAGCAGCAGACGGTACTACAGCAGCAGCAGCAGCTGTACCACCAATAGTAGCGATGGTTGATTGGGGTTTATTATACAACCTGGCCAGCTCGGAGACACGCACTCCACTTTCATACTTATCAATGATCTCTTTCTTCATCTCTATAGTAATTCTCACCCTTATTTGCTGTAGGGTTGGCACTAGAAGCTTTCTTGGGGCCCATGGTCACTTATTTTCCAGATAAATCACCAAAAACACTGTACAGTGGACCCCCGCATACCGATGGCATCACATAGCGATTAATCCGCATACCGCTTGCTTTAATCGCCAAAATTTTGCCTCACATACCTCTTAAAAACCCGCTCACCGATTTTCGTCCGAGACGCGTCCAATGTGCGGCCTGAGCCACGCTCACATGTTCCGCCGGTGGCATTGTTTACCAGCCAGCCTCCGCGGTAACATCCAAGCATACAATCGGAATATTTCGTATTATTACAGTGTTTTCGGTGCTTTTTCTGGAAAATAAGTGACCATGGACCCCAAGAAAGCTTCTAGTGCCAACCCTACAGCAATAAGGGTGAGAACTATAATAGAGATGAAGAAAAAGATCATTGATAAGTATGAAAGTGGAGTGCGTGTCTCCGAGCTGGCCAGGTTGTATAATAAACCCCAATCAACCATCGCTACTATTGTTGGTACAGCTGCTGCTGCTGCTGCACTGTCAGCTGCTGCTGCTGCTGCACTGTCAGCTGCTGCTGCTGCTGCTGCACTGTCAGCTGCTGCTGCTGCTGCACTGTCAGCTGCTGCTGCTGCTGTAGCATCGTCTGCTGCTGCTGTAACATCGTCTGTTGCTGCTGTAGCATCGTCTGTTGCTGCTGTACCACCGTCAGCTGCTGCTGCTGCTGTAGCATCGTCTGCTGCTGCTGTAACATCATCTGTTGCTGCTGTACCACCGTCAGCTGCTGCTGCTGCTGTAGCATCGTCTGCTGCTGCTGTAACATCGTCTGTTGCTGCTGTACCACCGTCAGCTGCTGCTGCTGCTGTAGCATCGTCTGCTGCTGCTGTAACATCGTCTGTTGCTGCTGTAGCATCGTCTGTTGCTGCTGCTGCTGTAGCATCGTCTGCTGCTGCTGTAGCATCGTCTGTTGCTGCTGTACCACCGTCAGCTGCTGCTGCTGCTGCTGTAGCACCGTTGTTGGTGTGGCTTATTGAGAATACCAAGAAACAATTAACGCCAGAGGATTTGCCACCCAGGATAACCCAAAAAAGTCAGTGTCATCGAAGACTGTCTAACTTATTTCCATTGGGGTCCTTAATCTTGTCTCCCAGGATGCAACCCACACAAGTCGACTAACACCCAGGTGAACAGGGAAAAATGCCTGGAACTAGTGCTCATATTGGTGAATTTAAAGCCAGCAAAGGTTGGTTTGAGAGATTTAAGAATCGTAGTGACATACACAGTGTGATAAGGCATGTTCTGGAAGAAAATGCCAAACAGGACCTACAGTACTCAGGAGGAAAAGGCACTCCCAGGACACAGTGTCTCATCAGTCATTGCTGCATCTTCAATAAAGGTAAGTGTCATTTATTCTTCATTTAGTAGACTAGTACATGCACAATATATACTGTGCATGTACTACTCTACTATTGTGCATGTATCCTTCTCTTTGTGTGTGGGAAAATGTATATTTCATGTGGTAAAAATTTTTTTTTTTCATACTTTTGGGTGTCTTGCACGGATTAATTTTATTTCCATTATTTCTTATGGGGAAAATTCATTCACATACCGATTATTTCGCATAACAATTACCCCTCTTGCACGGATTAAAATCGTTATGCGGGGGTCCACTGTAATAATACGAAATGTTCCGATTGTATGCTTGGATGTTACCGCGGAGGCTGGCTGGTAAACAATGCCACCGGCGACACATGTGAGGCTGACTAAGGGCGCACATTGGACGCGTCTCGGACGAAGAGCGGTGAGCGGGTTTTTGGGCGGTATGCGAGGCAAAATTTTTGCGATAAAAGCGAGCGGTATGCGGATTGAACGGTATGTGATGCGTACGGTATGCGGGGGTCCACTGTACAGTGGACCCCCGGTATTCGATATTAATCCGTTCCTGAGAGCTCATCGAATACCGATAATATCGAAAACCGAATCAATTTTCCTCATAAAAAATAATGGAAATCAAATTAATCCGTGCAAGACACCCAAAAGTATGAAAAAAAAAAATTTACTACATGGAATATTAAGTTTAATGCAATAGAATAATAACAAAATAATTGACACTTACCTTTAATGAAGATCTGGTGATGATTGATGGGATGGGAGGAGGGGAGAGGTGTTAGTGTTTAGAAGGGGAATCCCCTTCCATTAGGACTTGAGGTAGCCAGTCCTTTTCTGGGGTTACTTCCCTTCTTCTTTTAATGCCACTAGGACCAGCTTGAGAGTCACTGGACTTCTGTCGCACAACATAACTGGCAGCCTCACCATGCCTAATTACACTATGTATGCCACTACGATTCTTAAATCTTTCAAACCAACCTTTGCTGGCCTTAAATTCACTCCACTCACATCACCACTAGTTGCAGGCAATTTCTTAACCAAATCGTCATGCAACTGCCTAGCCTTTTCACAAATGATCGCTTGAGAGATGCTATCTCCTGCTATCTGTTTTTCATTTATCCACACCAATAACAATCTCTCAACATTTTCTAACACTTGCGGTCGCTGTTTCGTAATCACAGTTGCACCTTTTGCAAGAACAGCTTCCTTGATTGCCGTTTTCCTGGTCACTATAGTAGAGATGGTTTATTGGAGTTTATTATACAACCTGACCAGCTCCTACACACGCACTCCACTTTCGTACTTTGCAATTATCTCTTTCTTCATTTCACAAGTCATTAGCGACTTTTTTCTCGAAGGGTTGGCACTAGAAGCTTTCTTGGGGCCCATGGTGACTTATTTTGCAGAAACAAGCACCAAACACAGTGATAATATGGATAATATGGAATGTACTGAATGTATCCTTAGATGCGCACACACTGGCTGGCTTGTAAACACTGGTACACACGGGGGAGTTCAGGCCACACGTGGACAGGTCTCGTACGAATCGTATCGAATACTGGGTTTTCAATCGAATACCGAGGAAAATTTTTTGCGTTAAAATGCATCGAAAACCGGATTTATCGAATACCGGGGGTCCACTGTATCTGAAAACATTCACTTCTTCCATACTCCTCCTCCCCAATTTGATATCCAATTTTTCTTTATCTAAATCATTTGATACCCTCATCACCTTACTCTTTTCTATGTTCACTTTCAACTTTCTACCTTTACACACTCTCCCAAACTCATCCACTAACCTTTGCAATTTTTCTTTAGAATCTCCCATAAGCACAGTATCATCAGCAAAAAGCAACTGTGTCAATTCCCATTTTGTATTTGATTCCCCATAATTTAATCCACCCCTCTCCCGAACACCCTAGCATTTACTTCTTTTACAACCCCCATCTATAAATATGCTAAACAACCATGGTGACATTACACATCCCTGTCTAAGACCTACTTTTACCGGGAAGTAGTCTCCCTCTCTTCTACACACCCTAACCTGAGCCTCACTATCCTCATAAAAACTCTTTACAGCATTTAGTAACTTACCACCATATACTTGCAACTTCTGCCACATTGCTCCCCTATACACTCTATCATATGCCTTTTCTAAATCCATAAATGCAATAAAAACTTCCCTACCTTTATCTAAATACTGTTCACATGTATGTTTCAATGTAAACACTTGATCTACACATCCCCTACCCACTCTGAAACCTCCTTGCTCATCTGCAATCCTACATTCTGTCTTACCTCTAATTCTTTCAATTATAACCCTACCGTACACTTTTCCTGGTATACTCAGTAACCTTATTCCTCTATAATTTTTACAATCTCTTTTGTCCCCCTTCCCTTTATATAAAGGGACTATACATGCTTTCTGCCAATCCCTAGGTACCTTCCCCTCTTTCATACATTTATTAAACAAAAGTACCAACCACTCCGACACTATATCCCCCTGCTTTTATCATTTCTGTCATGATCCCATCAGTTCCAGCTGCTTTACCCCCTTTCATTCTACGTAATGCCTCACGTACCTCCCCCACACTTACATTCTGCTCTTCTTCACTCCTAAAAGATGGTATACCTCCCTGGCCAGTGCATGAAATTACTGCCTCCCGTTCTTCCTCAACATTTAAAAGTTCCTCAAAATATTCTTGCCATCTACTTTTAGGAGTCAAGAAGAGCAGAATGTAAGTGTGGGGGAGGTACGTGAGGCATTACGTAGAATGAAAGGGGGTAAAGCAGCTGGAACTGATGGGATCATGACAAATGTTAAAAGCAGGGGGATATAGTGTCGGAGTGGTTGGTACTTTTGTTTAATAAATGTATGAAAGAAGGGAAGGTACCTAGGGATTGGCAGATCCCTAGGTACCTTCCCCTCTTTCATACATTTATTAAACAAAAGTACCAACCACTCCGACACTATATCCTCCCTGCTTTTAACATTTCTGTCATGATCCCATCAGTTCCAGCTGCTTTACCCCCTTTCATTCTACGTAATGCCTCATGTACCTCCCCCACACTTACATTCTGCTCTTCTTCACTCCTAAAAGATGGTATACCTCCCTGTCCAGTGCATGAAATTACCGCCTCCCTTTCTTCCTCGACATTTAAAAGTTCCTCAAAATATTCTCGCCATCTACCTAATACCTCCCTCTCCCCATCTACTAACTCCCCTACTCCGTTTTTAACTGGCAAATCCATACATCCCCTAGGCTTTCTTAACTTGGGAAGCGAGGGTATTGAGCGGCAGAAGGGGAGAGGGATGATCAGTAGGTTACAGAAAACAGCGGGGCAGGGGATAGTGCGGGGGTAGAAGGTAGCAAGAGATTGAGGTAGAAAGAGCTGAAGGTATCAGAGTTTGTGAAGTAAGGCAGTTGCTGTCAAAAAGTCAGTGAGAGAGTCTGGATGAAAGGTGGGTCCATCAGCGAGAAGGGAAGGTAAAGAGAGAGCAGCGGAGCGAAGACGACGATGGAGGTAAATTCTGCGTGCTCGTTGATAAAGTGGGCAGTCTAACAGAATGTGGCTGACTGATAATGGAACCTTACAATTCTCACAGAGGAGCAGGGCGCCTCTCCATGAGATTTATTCATACAAAAATTACAAAATTTACTGTTATGCAGACAACTGCATTATTGTAAAAATGGTATAAATACTATCAGTGCGCTAGTGAAAGAATATTAGACTCCCCAGTTGACGTGTATTGGACGTGTGGTGTGATTTGCTTACTCCTGAACATTGGTAAAAATCGAACATTTTTGCTACTTTGAGCTCAATTTCAAGGTCGTTTTCATCGTGAAACTAATCAAAATCATCTCTTTTTCTGTAATATGTTTTCCATTTTATCACACGAGACCATGAAAACGAGAATACAACGATAAATACTATACGAAAATACACCTCAAAGTCGGCGTTTTAATCCAAAAAAAAATGGCCAGTTTTTTTTTTCTCCTTATGCACTGCGTGCTGCAGGATTTTTTTTTATGTAGTGCACACTAACCACACAGACCCATTCTCTCACATGTGGGCCTACCAGCTTTCTCCTGCTTGATTTGATGCCGCTAGAATTTATGTCTATTAACCCTTTCAGGGTCCAAGGCCAAAATCTGAAGTCACGCACCAGTGTCCAAGAAATTTTGAAAAAAAAAAATTATTTTTTCTTACAGAATTAAAGAGCATATTTTTGTGAAGGTAATAAAACAAAAAAAATAAGAATCTGATCAGTACTTACCGAGATACAGTGCCAAGAAGTTTATAGAAAATGATGTGGTGGTGGCAACATCGACGAATTCCACATACGCGTATTATATTATTTTGTTGTTTTAGTTGTTTTTTCTTTTCTTTTCCAATTTTTTTCTATTCCTACTAACATTTGGGGCCTGAGAGACCAATACTGTATATAATTGATATATATAAACTCACTGTATTGAACACAATAACCGCACTAAAGTTATTATCATATTATTGTTTACCACTGTTTTTTATTACAATAAACATGCACAAATATTGTATAATACTAATGTTCTGTCATATATTTACATATTTACAATCACTGGACATGGTTTTAGAACTGCTGGAGCTTGTGGAACTCCTTGAAACAAGGCACCATGCACAGAGGCACCTTACATTCCTCACACATAAACCGAGTGTCTTTGCGTCTTTGTTGCCGTCATTTTGTTTGTGCACAGACAATGCATCTCTTCTGAGCAAATTTCTTTTGAGTTGAAGGAAGCTGTATTATGAAATGATCACCTTCTCTTCTCAAACGCTTGGGTATATCCTGAGGAATTCGAGGACCATGTTGTATTGCAGGTGTTGTTACCTGGTACTTCATTATGAGTTGTCTGACAACAGACAAACAAAATTCACCATACGGTGGTCTGTTACCAGTCTTTATTTGGTACATATTATATGCATTGAGCATTGAAATGTCCATGAGATGGAAGAAAAGTTTCATGTACCACTTGTAACTCTTACGAACACAGTCAACAAAACCAATCTGCATGTCACACTTGTCAACCAAGCGCATGTTTTGTGTATAATCAATCACTGACACTGGTTTTTGAATACGTTCATTAGTCACTCGATCAACTTTGCCACTGTCTTGCATTTCATTACGGTGAATGGTTGTCAACAATGTGACATCTCGTTTGTCATGCCACTGTAATGCCATGATGTCATTGGCAGTAAACACCTGCACGTCATCACCAAAACAGTCAAAGGGTTAAAAAAAATCTGTCAGTTTATTGTAAACATTTTTCTATCATAATATCTGATAGCATTGCTGCCATTGCTCAGCTATAGCAGTACTTCAATATTAAGCAGAGGTGCAAAAGCAAGGATTAAAATTATTAGGCTTTTAGCTGAGAGTTAATTTGGCCTTGTGTGTACTGTTTGTTTTCTGTGTTTTGGAATTTCTTTACTGCCTACATTATAAAATGGGTCAATTTCAGCTTTTTTTTAAAGTTTGAAAATAACACTTGTATTTATACTTTCTCCTGTTAGGGTTCATAATAGAAGATTTTGGATTGCTGATTATAAAGTTCCAAAAGACTTGGCTTAGGGGAAGAGTGCAGACATGTTTGAATACCATAAATGTGTTGGTAAAAATGGTATATGATACTGACAAGTAGTTGGAAAAAAATATGAAAGTCCTTGAACATTTTATTGGAAACATTTTTGTACTGGGACTTTGGTCACATTTGGATTGACTAAGGTCCAAGGGCTGTAGTGTTTCAAAAAAAAAAAATTTTTTTTCATTTAGTGTTTTTTCAATAAATATATTTTCTGGATTTCCAGTCTTTAGTGTTTATTGGCTTATTTCCAACCATGTCCTTTTTAACATGGTAGATACTGTATTTAAAAAGTCCATTGTTAGTAGTTTTTGTTTTGATTTTTTTTTTTTTTTAACTCATTGTCTGTCTTCCACCAAGGCAGGGTAACCCCAAAAAGAAATGTAAAGTTTTTCTTTTACATTTGGTAATTTATTCAGGAAAAGGGGTTACTAGCCCTTTGCTTCTGGCATTTTAATCCACTCTCACAACACGCATGGCTTACAGAGGAAGGATTCTTTTCCATTTTCCCATGGAATGTTTTGAATTTGGTGCAAGAAAAATATCTTTGCTTTCTTCAAATTTCACCAATGATATTTTGCTCTTTCTCCTGTTTTTATGATGCTTTTTATTTTTTGCTCTTTCTCCTGTTTTTATGATGCTTTTTATTTTAGTTTGGTATTTTGATTGTTGTTTTATCAAAATTAGCTAATATAATATTGTTTAAGATTTCAGGGATGTTTTGCTACTTCTACTTACATTTAGGTCACACTACACATGCAATTTTTTTTTTTTTTTTTTTTAATAACAAGTCAGCCGTCTACCACCGAGGCAGGGGGACCCAAAAAGAAAGAAAATCCCTAAAAAGAAAATACTTTCATCATTCAACACTTTCACCTCACACACAATCACTGTTTTTGCAGAGGTGCTCAGAATACAACAGTTTAGAGGTATATACGTATAAAGATACACAACATATCCCTCCAAACTGCCAATATCCCAAACCCCTCCTTCAAAGTGCAGGCACTGTACTTCCCATGCATGTACAAGCATATATATACACACCCCTCTGGGTTTTCTTCTATTTTCTTAATAGTTCTTTTTCTTGTTTATTTCATCTTATCTCCATGGGGAAATGGAACAGAATTCTTCCTCCGTAGGCCATGGATATTGTAAGAGGCGACTGATATGCCGGGAGCAAGGGGCTAGTAACCCCTTCCCCTGTATAAATTACTAAATTTAAAAAGAGAAACTTTCGCTTTTCTTTTTGGGCCACCCTGCCTCGGTGGGATATGGCTGGTTTGTTGAAAGAATACAGTGGTACCTCGGGATACGAACAGCTCAAAACTCGAACAGTTATGTAGTTATATTTTTGGGGGTCTGAAACTGATTAATCTAATTTGCATTATTCCTTATGGGAACAAATTCGTTTGGTATCGGCACTCGAACAGCCTTCTGGAATGAAATAAATTTGTATCCCGAGGGACCACTGTATTGTTTAAATATTTTTTTATTTATTATCACACTGGCCGATTCCCACCAAAGCAGGGTGGCCCGAAAAAGAAAAACTTTCACCATCATTCACTCCATCACTGTCTTGCCAGAAGGGTGCTTTACACTACAGTTTTTAAACTGCAACATTAGCACCCCTCCTTCAGAGTGCAGGCACTGTACTTCCCATCTCCAGGACTCAAGTCCGGCCTGCCGGTTTCCCTGAACCCCTTCATAAATGTTACTTTGCTCACACTCCAACAGCACGTCAAGTATTAAAAACCATTTGTCTCCATTCACTCCTATCAAACACGCTCACGCATGCCTGCTGGAAGTCCAAGCCCCTCGCACACAAAACCTCCTTTACCCCCTCCCTCCAACCTTTCCTAGGCCGACCCCTACCCCGCCTTCCTTCCACTACAGACTGATACACTCTTGAAGTCACTCTGTTTCGCTCCATTCTCTCTACATGTCCGAACCACCTCAACAACCCTTCCTCAGCCCTCTGAACAACAGTTTTGGTAATCCCGCACCTCCTCCTAACTTCCAAACTACGAATTCTCTGCATTATATTCACACCACACATTGCCCTCAGACATGACATCTCCACTGCCTCCAGCCTTCTCCTCGCTGCAACATTCATCACCCATGCTTCACACCCATATAAGAGCGTTGGTGAAACTATACTCTCATACATTCCCCTCTTTGCCTCCAAGGACAAAGTTCTTTGTCTCCACAGACTCCTAAGTGCACCACTCACCCTTTTCCCCTCATCAATTCTATGATTCACCTCATCTTTCATAGACCCATCCGCTGACATGTCCACTCCCAAATATCTGAATACATTCACCTCCTCCATACTATCTCCCTCCAATTTGATATTCAATCTTTCATCACCTAATCTTTTTGTTATCCTCATAACCTTACTCTTTCCTGTATTCACTTTTAATTTTCTTCTTTTGCACACCCTACCAAATTCATCCACCAATCTCTGCAACTTCTCTTCAGAATCTCCCAAGAGCACAGTGTCATCAGCAAAGAGCATCTGTGACAACTCCCACTTTATGTGTGATTCTTTATCTTTTAACTCCACGCCTTTTGCCAAGACCCTCGCATTTACTTCTCTTACAACCCCATCTATAAATATATTAAACAACCATGGTGACATCACACATCCTTGTCTAAGGCCTACTTTTACTGGGAAATAATTTCTCTCTGTCCTACATACTCTTAACTTGAGCCTCACTATCCTCGTAAAAACTCTTCACTGCTTTCAGTAACCTACCTCCTACACCATACACCTGCAACATCTGCCACATTGCCCCTCCTATCCACCCTGTCATACGCCTTTTCCACTAATTTTAAATAGTCTTGTGAGTTTCATTTATGAGCGAAAATATGAAATATTAATTGAAGCAGGTTTTAACATGTTTGCCTTTTTTTTTCAGAGAGATCTCAAGCTACATTTGTCAAGCTTTGAGTGCACAACATCTACCAGCATAAGTAATCCTGCATCTCGGCTCTTGAAACAGAGAATTGCCTCTGTAGCAGATTATATATCATGTCAGTCTCAGGTGAACTTCCTGAAGGCATCGATACTAAAGCTCTTACTCTTGGAAGAGTTTGTTTTAAGTACTGGTGTTGAGTGGGAGGGCAGAAATATGTCATGGGGGGACAATGAAGATTTTGTATTTGAATATTCCACTTCTGATGTAGCATACCTAAATGCCTTTATTAGAGTTTTACAGACATTTGGACCTTTTCCTGTTGAGAAAGTTGTAATTTCATTTGATTTTCAGGATACTGATGATATGAAATCAGTCCTGCAGGCACTTTTTAATAGTTGTACTAAAATAAAAAGTATCCACCTAGCAGGGAAATGTGTTCACCTTATTGCACTGAGCAAACTCAAGTGCTTTTCCAAGCAGTTGGAAGAACTAGTGATGATAGACTCATTTGGAGCTCTAACCAAAGATGTATTTTGTGTATCTCTGCTAGGCAGACCTTGGATAGAATACATATCTAGTCATGATGGTAGAAATAGTTGTCTGGAGCCTCAGTTTCCCGCTTTAAGGCATTTATGGTATCAAAGACAAAATTCACATAAAAGCTGGAATGATAGTTTGATAAAAACAGCAATCTTGACATACTATCCAAACCTCAAAACTTTAAATTGGCGTGTAAATGACTTCAACCATAATTATGCTCTTACCAAAATACCGGGGTTAAGTGGTAAGCAATATAATTTAGAAAGCTTGATGTTAACTACTGTGGATCTCTCAGACTCTCACAGGAATTCAGTAACTGATCGATTAATTTGCAGTGTAGATGTTGGGTATTTACCTCAGTCATTTCCTGGTCTCCAAGATGTATCTCTAGTTTTTGCTAGAGCCACAGACTGCCAGTGCTCACGCTCAGAGCTGAGGAGTCCTTGTAAGACCAGAGCAACTCAGATTATAGAGACACTGACCAATGTGCTAAATGAATGTAGTAAAATAGAATCTCTCACTGCTGTTGGTGATATTGTACATTTAGAATCTATTTTGCATCCAGTTCTAAGTCTTCATGGACACCGATTAAAATCATTGGGTTTAAGGCTGCATTCTACAGCAACAACAACACAGCAGCATATTATATCAATTACTTCTCTGTGTCCTCACCTAGAAAACATTACTGTTACAGGAAGTGCCTCTTATGGAGGTGCTGTGTTAGGATCCCACACAAATTACAAATGGCCAAAAGTGAAGAACTTACAGTTGATGCTCAATGCTATGCAGCCAGAAAATATTGAGTTAATACGGATGTTTTTGTCTGCTTGCTGTTTTGTGGAAAGTTTATGCATCAGTATATTAGCCATTGAAAATCTTGGTGTAATAATTAATGAACATAAAGCTAATAATATAGTGGTGCTGATTTTACCTGCACTTGAAAATATATCAGATGCCGATATTGACGATCATGTATGTGTAATCCTTAAGAACTGCCCGAAACTGCGCTATATTTACGTGCCTAGAAAATTAAAGAGGTGGAGACATTTACAAGAAAAGTTATGGAATCGTGGTATTGCTGTGAAGTTTACCGACCTTCTAGCTAGTGGATTTTAGACAAAAAGTTTATGAATTTATTATACAATGAATATATTTATTTTTTACATGTCTCTGACATTTCTCTGAATAACGTAATTTTTGTTGTTGTTGGGGGAGGGGGGTTATAATTTTATTATTAAACAGATAATTATTACATTAAATATTTTCAAAGTTATAACTAAAAAAATTATTTGTAGTTCCTCTGTAAGTACAGTAGGACTCCTGTATCTGGGGGGGATACGTTCCGAGGACCTGCCGTGGATGCTGAAACTGCAGATAGTAGCAATTATAAAGTTTAACCCTTAAATGGTCCAAACGTATATATACGTTTTTTCAACATCTGAAAGTATGTAAAAAATGTAGATGATCTTTTTTGTTTTACATTTGAAAACGTGTAAAAAAAACTTTTATCTACATTTTTTTTTTGTTATTGAAAATATGTAAAAAAAAAGTAGATTTACTTTTGTAGCACTACGAATTTGAACGTAGATCTGTTTGGACCGTTTAAGGGTTAATAGATAAATTATGCACAATAAGTGGGGAAGTATCACTTTTTCACTGATGGGAAGCACTTCACAGCTTCTCTACTTTTGCACTTTGGGGCCATTATTATGCAAAATTAAAAGTTATCCACAGTAAACTGTGGATGACTGAAATCGCAGATACGAAATCAGTGGATACGGGGGTTCTACTGTATGTATATGTTTATTTTGCACGATTTTAGGATAAGCATTCATGTGATCAGGCACCAGGATTTTATAAATCAAATTTTCTACAATTTTTACTCCATTCAAGTTTAAGACCAAGTCCTGACTTGTGTGGTCTGCAAACCTTACCAGAAATCTTAGTTACCTTATGTTATGTCTTATCTATTGTGTGTGTGGGTGGTGTTGATAGTTAAAACTTTCGGAGTTTTTAAAAGCAGAAACAGAAAAGAGGAAGGCAATGAAAGTAACAAAAAATGTGCATTATGCAATGAAAAATTGGATATCAGATTGGAAGAAGTAAGTATGTATTTAAATATTTAAGAGTAGACATGTTGGTAGATGGACTTCTGAAAGATAAGGTGAACCACATTACAGACGAAGGTAAAAAGGTGGGTGGAGTGTTGAGGCATCTGTCGAGAGGAAGACGTGTTTCTATGGAGGCAAAAAAAGAGGAATGTGCCAGAGTATAGAGGTATGAACCCTTTTATATGAATGTCAGGTATGGGTTTTAAATGTTGCGATGAGGCGCATGGAGGCAGCGGAGATGATGTGTGGCATGAATAATATGCAAAGAACTCAGAGCATACAAAAGGTATTATTTGTGGGACAGGTGGTTTGGGCATTTAAAGAGTATATAGCAGAATAGGATGACCAAGATTTATGTCTGATGTATGAAAGGAAGGATGGATAGGAGTTATCCCAAGAAAGGGGTGAAGGCCATTTTGTTTTAAGTGGTAGAGGCTTGAACATTCAGCAGGTATGTTAGATTGCAGTGAGTGGAGACAAATGGATATAGGAATTTGGTGCAGTTTGAATGTGAGTAAAGTAACATTTGTGAAGGGATTCAGAGAAACCAGTTAACTAGACAAATCCTGGAGGCTGAAAGCAGTAACTCCATTCTATAGAAGGGTTGTATTGTTAAAGTTTGGAGGGTCATTTGAATTGTGAAGTTAACTCACCGCTGATAAGACGGCTATTGAATGAATAATGGTGAATGTTTCCTCTTTATGGTTGGGGGGGTCAGTCTGCCTTGGTGGAAGATGTCCAGTCTGGTAAAAAAAAAAATCACAAATTTATGTGCTACATCTGGCAAAATAATTATTCGCATATGCAATGAACCACTACCATTCTGAAGATTATGGGTGGAAGACAGTTTGCCACAAAAAAAATTCTTGTTTCAGAATCATGCAAAAATCTATGGGAAAAATAAAAATATGCCAAACAAATAAAACTGGTACATACTAAAGCCTCTAGTCAATGTCCTCTTGAATCATGTATACACATATGTACAGTACTTAAAGTTCATCTATATATAAAGTTGAATTCAAGAAAATTATACAACTACATCTTGTTGAGTTCATCAAAGTGATCTTCAAATCCTAAAATTTACAACCTTCCAAAAAACAGAAAGCAACTGGATTGATTGTATTATTGTTGAATACAAGTATGTATATAGGTACTTGCATCAAACTTCATCTAAATCTAAAAATTATTATTCTATTAATCAAAAGCTCTGATGCTTTCTTTAATATCAACTACACTTACTGTTGATCTCTTGCCTACTGACAGCAGCATGGGCTGCTTCATGTAGTTATGCCTACAACAGTATGTGACATGACATATATTGATGTAAAAATGCAATCCAAAAAGTCACAGGCTTGAACTTCTCACTTGTAAAGAACCTGTGTTAGCACAGTGTTGGTGGGTGAATGGCAGCTTTGTCTGATGCTGGTTGACCACAGCAGAAATGTCTGAAAAATATCTAACTGAAAAATACCTAACATATTCCCTGATGGAGCCATGTAATGTCAAAAAAATTGATTGGTACTTTGGTATAGCAGGTGATTGGCTCTTAAACTGCCATTTGGAAATCTGGAAAGGAAATTGGAATACAAAAAAAATGTGTAATGTTAGTACTGTGTAAAAAGTAACTATCACAGTAATTGAGTTTTACCTCTTTACTATTCATAGCAAAAAAAAACAAAAAAAAAATTATTGTAAGAATTTTGGTGACTGCACTTTCAACACTAGGGAGGAGTGGCAAATATTGTTTTCTTTGTTAGATGTAAAGCATCTGACCAGCTTGTGCTTGTCTTAGGAAACATGATTTAGGCAATCCTGATGCTGTCTCTTTGACTTGTAATGACCATCCTTTAAAGTTGAAAAAAAAATGTGAAAAACAGATTGTTTATGTATTTGGTTTGTGTCATAAGAAAATAAAAGCTGTGTTTACATTTTATTAATTTTTCCTGTGGCAACAAGTTTCCATAAGGAAGTACAGGATGTTCATAATTTTTTTTTAATGTACATCAGCTAATACATAGCTTTTATATGATGTGCTGTTAAATACAATTTTTTCTAGAATGTGCTTCACTTAAACAATCTCAGGGACTTAGCAAATTTGCAGCTCATCACTACCAGTGAGCTTGTTTCTGCATATACACTTTTAGTGTTCACTACTTATAAATGCATAAAATTTTTGCTTGTCTGATTTACACCTTTTGTTGCTTATCTTTTAGTTGCATAATAATAATATTGAAAATAATAATTCATTCTTGTGTAAAACCTATAAGAGATACAGATTTTAAAGATGAAGATGAAGATTTTATTTCTTTGTAAATGTTACAATGTGTAATTACAATATTGGTTTGCTAGGCACAAAGAAAGCCACTATAATACTGAGCCATTTCGGGCAGACTAATCCTAGTACGTAATAACTAAAGTGGTACCCCGAGTTTCGTACAGTTCCCAACTCAAACAATTATGTAAATGTATTATTGTAAGTGTATTTTTGGGGGTCTGAAACAGACTAATCTAATTTAAAGTATGTATTCCTTATGGAAAATATAGTCGGACTTGAGTCCTGGAAATGGGAAGTACAATGCCTGCACTTTAAAGGAGGGGTTTGGGATATTGGCAGTTTGGAGGGATATGTTGTGTATCTTTATATGTGTATGCTTCTAGACTGTTGTATTCTGAGCACCTCTGCAAAAACAGTGATAATGTGCGAGTGTGGTGAAAGTGTTGAATGATGATGAAAGTATTTTCTTTTTGGGGATTTTCTTTCTTTTTTGGGTCACCCTGCCTCGGTGGGAGACGGCCGACTTGTTGAAAAAAAAAAAAAATTCCTTATGGGAACAAATTTGTTCGGTAACAGCACTCGAACAGCCTACTGGAATGAATTATGTCCGAAACTCAGGGTACCACTGTACTTAAATCTAGACAAGATAAGAGTGGTTAACTTTTATTAAAATCTTGAGTTAATACATAGTAATGTGAGGTAGTCAAGGTGGAGGTTTATAAGAATAATAATCTTCAAGTTGCACATAAAAACTATTACAATTAACCCTTAAACTGTCCAAACGTAGATCTACGTTTTTTCAACATTTGAAAGTATGTAAAAAAAGTAGATCTTCTTTTCTTTTTTTTACATTTGAAAACGTGTAAAAAAACTTTGATCTATTTTTTTTTGTTATATTTGAAAATATGTAAAAAAACGTAGATCTACTTTTGGAGCACTACGCATGTGAACGTAAATTTGGACAGTTTAAGGGTTAATAGTTCAAGCAGTAATATTTCATGGATTGGCAGATGTTTAATAGACTTGGTCATTTAATATAATATAATAACTGATTAGAAGTTGTTTTGGTTGGTTTGGTTAGTATTTAAGCAAAGTCCTAAATTTATAAGTAGTCAGGGGATCCTTTACCAGTTCAGGTAGTGAATTCCAGATCTTCAGGGCCCTTTATGTGCACTGCATTTTTGCATTGTGAGAGATTGACATGAGGGACGTTAAAGAGTGCCTTATGCCTTGTATTGTGACTGTGCGTTCTGTTGTAGCTATCAAGGAGAAGTTTAAGTGGAGGGTTTATACTGGAGTTTATTTTATTTTATTTTTTTATCAACACATTGGCCGATCCCCACCAAGGCAGGGTGGCCCAAAAAAGAAAAACTTTCATCATCCTTCACTCCATCACTGTCTTGCCAGAGGGGTGCTTTACACTACAGTTTATAAAACTGCAACATAACACCCCTCCTTCAGAGTGTGGACAGTGTACTTCCCATCTCCAGGACTCAAGTCCAGCCTGCCAGTTTCCCTGAATCCCTTCATAAATGTTACTTTGCTCACACTCCAACAGCATGCCAAGTACTAAAAACCATTTGTCTCCATTCACTCCTATCAAATACGCTCACGCATGCTTGCTGGAAGTCCAAGCCCCTCACACACAAAACCTCCTTTACCCCCTCCCTCCAACCTTTCCTAGGTTGATCTCCTCCCCGCCTTCCCTCCACTACAGATTTATACACTCGAAGTCATTCTGTTTCATCCCATTCTCTCTACATGTCCGAACCACCTCCACAACCCTTCCTCAGCCCTCTGGACAACAGTTTTGGCAATCCCACACCTCCTAACTTCCAAACTACGAATTCTCTGCGTTATATTCACACCACACATTGCCCGCAGACATGACATCTCCAGCCTTCTCCTCACTGCCACATCACCCATGCTTCACACCCATATAAGAGCGTTGGTAAAACTATACTCTCGTACATTCCCCTCTTTGCTTCCAAGGACAAAGTTCTTTGTCTCCACAGACTCCTAAGTGCACCACTCACCCTTTTCCCCTCATCACTTCTATGATTCACCTCATCTTTCATAGACCCATCTGCTGACAGGTCCACTCCCAAATATCTGAATGCATTCACCTCCTCCATACTCTCTCCCTACAATTTGATATTCAATCTTTCGTCACCTAATCTTTAACTCCGCACCTCTTGCCAAGACCCCTCGCATTCACTTCTCTTACAACCCCATCTATAAATATATTGAACAACCATGGTGACATCACACATCTTTGTCTAAGGCCTACTGTTACTGGGAAATAATCTCCCTATTTCCTACATACTCTAACCTGAGCCTCGCTATCCTCATAAAATCTCTTCACCGCTCTCAGTAATCTACCTCCTATACCATACGCCTGGAACATCTGCCACATTGCCCGACTATCCACCCTGTCATACGCTTTTTCCAAATCCACAAGTCCCACAAAAACCTCTTTACCCTTATCTAAATACTGTTCACCTATGTTTCACTGTAAACACTTGGTCTACACAATCCCTACCTTTCCTAAAGCCTCCTTGTTCATCTGCTATCCTACTCTCTGTCTTACTCTTAATTCTTTCACTAATAACTCTACCATACACTCTACCAGGTATACTCAACAGACTTATTCCCCTATAATTTCTGCACTCTGTTTTGTCCCCTTAGCCTTTATACAAAGGAACTGCATGCTCTCTGCCAATCCCTAGGAACCTTACCTTCTTACATACATTTATTAAATAATAGCACAAGTTCAAGCTTTTGAAAAAGTGGTGGGGGTGCTGTCTAGCACAGGAGTTGGTAATCATCTGCACAGCAGCTTATTAGGTTATTAAAGGTTTAAGGTGGTTGGCTGTGGTTGATCCCCAGGCACAAATACCATAGGTGACAGTGTTATTTGTGGTACATAGTGTCGTATCTCAGAAAGGATGCCTACTGATTTGGAAATTTTCTTGGATATATCCTGAATGTGGGAATGAAACCTAAGATTACAGTCAAGGAGAAGACCTAGAGATTTACCCTCAGTGTGTCTTGAAATAGGAGAACCATTTATCGATACATTAAGTTGGATATTTAAGGCTCTGTTTCCAAACAGCATAACATGTTTTGTCTATGTTGAGAGTGAGTTTGTTGGTCATCATCCAAGTCCATATATATTTTTAGCAGCTTGTTGTTTACGGTGTTTCTCAGTATAGCTGGGTTTGAGTGGGAGTAGACATAAGTAGTGTCATCTGCCTATAGAACTGGTTTAGGGACTTGGGATGCATTGGGGAGATCATTTATGTAGACGAGACAGAGGAGTGGGCCTCGGGCACTCTGACAGCTACAGGCTGGATAGTGGAGTTGACTCCATTTGCGTATACACACTAGTGCCTATCATTAAGATAAGATTTTAGGTAATCGGGGGACTGTTCTCTTAATGCTGAAATGATTTAGTTTTAGGTGCAGGAGATTGTGGTCCACCGTATCAGTGCTTTCTGTAGGTCAGTGAAGAGCCCCAGAGGATATTCAGTTTTATCGAGGGCTGTATAGTGTATACGGCTGGCCCTCCACTTTCGCGAGTTCCGCTTTTGCGAGCTTCGAACATTCGTGAATGTCCAGCTGCCCAATCATATTTACCAAACAAATGCGGGGAAAAAAGTAAACGAAAGCACAGTGCGCTCTATCAACTCTATTCAACTGTCATCAGTAACTGCATGGCTATCATCACCATCATCACTGTTATCATCACAAGTCTTCAGAGTTCATCTGCCTAACCTTACGAGTGGTGAGTGTTTTGTTTGTTCATTCTTTTTTTGTCTGCATTATGCCGGGTAGCAGCCGTTAGCATGATGTCACAGCCTACCGCCATGCTCCACAGTGACTCCTCAGTGCTCACATGGCTGCTGTGGCGAGAGGAAGTGTTGCACTTTTGTCTCATCTGCCCCATCTTCTGTCCGGTGTTCCCTTTGGTTTTGGGGCTATGCATATTTGATTATGGGTAAAAGGAAGTCTTTAACATCTGAAACTATAGCTCAAATCATGGGGCTTCACAAAGCTGGGCACCAGATGAAAGAAATAGTGGAGAATGTTGGTGTGTGTGAGCGTTCAGTGATGAACTGGGTGCAATGTTTCGGGGCTGGTGGCGGTGTTGAGTTACCGTCCGCCAAACCTCAGCCTGGCCCGTAAGAACTGTTAACAGATGTGTGTCAGAACTGGGCTACAGTAGTCACCGCCAGGCTAAGAAACCGATCCTCTCCAAGCCACAGAAAAAATGTAGCCTGGATTATGCAAAGAAATATCTTCACTGGAATCCTCTGGAATCCTCAACAGTGGTCTCAAGTACAGTGGACCCCCGGTTTTCGGCCAATTTGGAAATTGAGCACTTTTTTCGCCGATATTTACCCCCGGATTTCGTGCATCCGCTCGGAAATCACTGGTACCAGACAGGTTCACCTGGGCCGCTCATACGTTCATGACTCACTTTTGGGCACGTTAAATGTCTTATTTTAGGTTAATATAGAAATTTCCGTTAACCTATATGATATTTTCTTCAAAATTATAGAAGAAACACATTACATAGCATATAAATATGCCTTTGTTATTCGTTCACTAGGAGTGTAACTAGTTGTAATGCCATAGTTATAATACTAACACGTAATAATATACTCTTGGGCACATTGAATGTCTTATTTTTGGTTAATATGTATAAACATTTTCATTAATCCATCTATGTAGTATTTTCTTTAAAATTATGTAAGAAACATGTTATATAGCATATAAACTTGCAATGTTACTTACCCTGAACACTGATAAAACCTATTTCATTCAGTTTGGAAACAAAGCTGCAAATGATCCAATTAACATAACGCTAAATGGATCATCAGTCACAAGACTCACAGAGTGAAAATTCCTAGGTATCCACCTTGACAGTAGCCTTGAGTTCCGGATACACACACAACAAATCACCAAGAAAATCTCCAAGACTGTAGGCATACTATCAAAGATAAGGTACTACGTTCCACAATCAACTCTCCTGGCACTGTACCATTCACACATATACCCTTATCTTACATATGGAATCTGTGCATGGGGATCAACATCCAATCACCTAAAACCCCTAATAACCCAGCAAAAGGCAGCAGTAAGAATGATGATAAATTCCCACTCCCGCCAGCATACTCCACCAATTTTCAAAAGTCTGAATCTGCTCACCATTAAGAACATCCATACTTATTCATGTGCCTACTACATACACAGAACAATACATGCAAATATAAACCCCCCACTCAAACTTTTCCTCACCAACCTAAACAGGACACATGACCACAACACAAGACACAGATCTCTTTTTGATATAACTGGTGCCCATATCACACTGTGTAAAAACTATGCACATAAAGGGCCCCAAAATATGGAATTCATTACCAGAAGATATTTAAGTAACCCAGTCTAAAAATCAATTTAAGACTTCTCAAAAACCACTTAATCACCCTAGACTAAATGCTAAATACTCAGTACACACTTATTCACCTATGTACTCCCACATCATAAGTGAAAGAATCACATTGAACCTTATATCCATTGTTGACACAAATATAATTGAATCATTGTTTTCACGAAAAGCATTTTCGAATATAAATATGTCTTCGTATTATACAAATTTTGATTCATTTATAATTAATATTCTGATGTACAACTATGAAATAATTACTGTGGAAAATTGCATTTATCTGAATGTAACTAATTATGTACATAACAATTATGTGATAACAAAGATAATTATTATTTATCAATGTTACATAGACAAGTAGGAATTTGGGACACCTAGGTCGCAAAAAATGTCCCCCTTCGATACCTACCACTGTCATAACCACAAGTTGCTCTGGACCTATTAATTAAATGAAATATACATACACCAGGAATACTGGTAAATATATAAATTTGTGGACTGTATATTAAAAATAATAAATGGTTATATATATACACAATTACATAACAGAAGGAAAATATATCTTAATTTCACTCACCAATTTGACTGGATATTACAGTGTATCATACTCAGAAAACCTCACTCTAACTAAATCTATGAAAATAATGCTGACCAGAATTACACACAAATCTAGAGAGCTTATCTGAGGTTCCTGGAGCTGTCTTGTCCAGTCGCCTGATATCTCAAGTTATGCAGGAATGCACATCCACCAATTTCGCCTCCTATTTGAGAGGTGTCAACACAATTTTAACCTCTAGAGCACGAAAAATTCTTCCCCAATCACCGTTTCTAATACAAATTCAAAACCCAAGATGGCGAGTCTCGTCTGTGCAGAAGCAGGCTTTCCATTTTCTATGACATAAATATTATTAAATACAGTATGGCCATCTATTTACATATAAATACTGAATTTCTGGAAAATATATACAGTATTTTCCACGCTGCGGCCGGGCGGAGTTCGTTGCTAAACGACTCAAATTGCTCATTTGGCAATGGTGGAGGACCTGGGTACATATAGGATCTGGCATCCACACGGCGACATATTGCACAAGATTTAATCACCCTTTTTACACTTTGCCGTCCTTGTGGAATCCAGAAAGTTTCCCTAATACAATTTAAGGTATCTTGTACCCCACCATGCATTACATTTTTATGGGCATTTAGAACAATTAAATTTGTTAGATGATGAGTTTTGGGCAGTAAGATAGGGTGTTTAACATAATCACCCAATTCAGCATTTTGTAACCTACCTCTGCACCTAATTACATTGTTCTCTAAATACAGCCCCAATTTCTCTATTATGGAACCTTTCACAATTTTACTTTCCATCATCAATTTAATCTCATTTCCATAGATTTCCTCCTGTACCCTCTTTATCTAATATTCAAGAGGATGTGAAAACTTATATGATATATTCATCTTGTTTAGAAATTTAAACACCAACTTAGTTACATTGATTAGTTTGGGTAAAGAAGAATACCTATTTATTTCAATGGATAAAGAAGGACAAACTATTGGAGCGGTGGTCACAGTAACTTCAACAGGAGCAATATACACCTTTTGTACAGGCCAATTAGCTTTATTTACCAACCAGCTCGGTCCTTTAAACCATGATACAGCATTTACAAATTTAGCATAAGGTAAACCTCGAGACAAGAAATCAGCTGGATTCTCCTCACCAGGTATATGATTAAATGTTAACATATGCTGACCCAAACTATTATACTTCTCTTGCATCTGATTAATTTCAGCGACTCTGTTTTGTACGTACACAATTTTACTGTTTCCATTATGAATCCATTGTAAGGATACCTCATTATCAGACCAAATTACAGTGTCGCTAATATTTATCTCCTGCAACTTATTTCTTATATAATTAGCTAATTGGACACCTACATAAATGGCTGTTAATTCCAACTGAGGTAAGGTACATGATTTAATTGGAGACACTTTAGCCTTAGACATAACAAGAGAAATAACACTATTACATTGAAGATAAGCAACTGCTCCATATGCCAAATCTGAAGCATCACAAAAAATGTGGAGTACATTTTTCCCATTTGGACTGGCCACCTGGCATGGGAACTTCAACACTGGAATTTTTTCATAATCACCAATTAATTCATCCCACCTGTTAATGAATTCCTCGGGTAGAATTTCATCCCAAGCACATTTAAGTTTCCATGCTTCCTGAATTAATAATTTCCCTCTTATAGTAAGGGGTGACACTAAACCTAGTGGATTAAAACATTTGGAAACTTCAGCAAGCAAAACTCTCTTAGTTAATTTATTGGGCATACTGTAATTATTAGGTTTTAACATTAACAAATCTCTCTCAGTATCCCAATTTAAACCCAATACATTACTACATTTTGGCACTTCATCTCCAGGGTAATCTTTACTTATTTTGTCCTTCAATTTGGACAAATTACTATTCCATTCTCTCAGAGGCATATTTGCACTTTGCATTATTTTATTAGCCTCTCCAGAAGTCATTAACAGTTCCTCTTCAGTTGACGTCACACCCAGGAAATTGTCCACATAAAATTGTTTGCTCATTACTTTACTCAATGGACTTCCCGTACATTTAAGGTGTGCATTTATCGTCGCTTGAAGTAGGAACGGACTGGATGTAGCACCAAATAATATGCTCCTAAAGCGAAAGGTTTTCAGAGGGCTAAGTGGGTCAATAGGATTCTCAGGCCATAAGAAGCGGGTACAATCCCGGTCAGCCTCTTGTAAACCCACTCTTAGGAAAGCTTTACTTATGTCAGCTGTAAAGGCATAATTTTTCATCCTGCAATTTAAAAAGATACAGTGGACCCTCGACCAGCGATGGCATCGATTAACAATAAATCTGACTAGCGATACATTTTATCACAAAAATTTTGCCTCGATTAGCGCTAAAAAACTCGACCAACACTATTCGTTCCATCTGAGACGCGTCCACTTCTGGCCAGTGTTTACAAGCCAGCCAGCCACCGCGGTCGCTTCCAAGCATACAATCGGAACATTTCATATTATCACAGCCTTTTTAGTGATTGCACCTGCAAAATAAGTCACCATGGGCCCCAAGAAAGCTTCTAGTGCCAACCCTACAGCAAAACGGGTGAGAATTACTATGGATATGAAGAAAGAGATCATTGCTAAGTATGAAAGTGGAGTGCATGTCTCCGAGCTGGCCAGGCTGTACACAAAACCCCAATCAACCATCGCTACTATTGTGGCCAAGAAAACGGCAATCAAGGAAGCTGTTCTTGCCAAAGGTGCAACTATGTTTTCGAAACTGAGATCGCAAGTGATAGAAGATGTTGAGAGACTGTTATTGGTATGGATAAACGAAAAACAGATAGCAGGAGATAGCATCTCTCAAGCGATCATATGTGTAAAGGCTAGGAAGTTGCATGACGATTTAATTAGAAAAATGCCAGCAACTAGTGGTGATGTGAGTGAATTTAAGGCCAGCAAAGGTTGGTTTGAGAGATTTAAGAATCGTAGTGGCATACATAGTGTGATAAGGCATGGTGAGGCTGCCAGTTTGGACCAAAAAGCAGCTGAAAAATATGTGCAAGAATTCAAGGAGTACATAGACAGTGAAGGACTGAAACCTGAACAAGTGTTTAATGGTGACACTGACAATGTTGTGAAACACTTTAGGAATGTCATAAAGGAACGGGAGGTACAGGCCTCTATGGGCAGATATGTTGTGCGACAGAGGTCCAGTGACTCTCAAGCTGGTCCTAGTGGCATTAAAAGAAGAAGGGAAGTAACCCCGAAAAAGGACTTGCCACTTCAAGTCCTAATGGAAGGGGATTCCCCTTCTAAACACTAAGACCATCAACACACTCCCCTCTTTCCATCCCATCAATCATCACCAGATCTTCAATAAAGGTAAGTGTCATGTAACTGTGCATGTCTTCTTCAGTTTGTGTGTATTAAAATTAATATTTCATGTGTTAAAAAAAATTTTTTTCAATACTTTTGGGTGTCTTGCACGGATTAATTTGATTTCCATTATTTCTTATGGGGAAAATTAACTTGACTAACGATTATTCTGACTAACGATGAGCTCTCCGGAACGGATTAATAGCGTTAGTCGAGGGTCCACTGTATCTCCTAATTTTTCCGTCAACGACGGACCTGTCATCAAACAGTCATTTAAACTAGGTACATTTTTGTTACTCCTGGCACTACAATTAAACACAATTCTCAGAGGAGTGGTCATAGAATCCTTCTTCACTCCGTGCAGTGGCAAATAGTGACCATAAATTTTGGCTTGCTCAGGAGGTACCTCTTCTATAAATTTATTAATTAACTGCTCAGCAATTATATCATTATAGGCAGTTAACAATTCTGGTGTCTTACTCAGTTCGTGGAGCTGATCCTTTAACTGCCCATATGCCATTCTGTAATTAGTGGGCAATTCTGGATGGTTCAGTCTCCACGGAAGTCGTACCCAGTACAGTGGACCCCCGGTTAACGATATTTTTTCACTCCAGAAGTATGTTCAGGTGCCAGTACTGACCGAATTTGTTCCCATAAGAAATATTGTGATGTAGATTAGTCCATTTCAGACCCCCAAACATACACGTACAAACGCACTTACATAAATACACTTACATAATTGGTCACATTTGGAGGTAATCGTTATGCGGGGGTCCACTGTATTGTCCAGATTTAAATTTTACATCTCTCAGGTATTGATCCTGAGTAAAAGAATCATCTGGACTTTCTTCATTTACATTTATTCCAATGCTGTCTAATTCCCACAATTTATGCACTGGCTCAACACCATCCTCTATGGAAGAATTATACTGGGGTACGACTTCATGAGTAAGACACACAGTTATGGTATTTGTAGTTTCCTCTAGTCATGAATTATTATTACGAGGAATCCTACCATACATTACATGGCCTCCTGCAGTCTTCAAAAGGGTGACACCACATTTCTTTACCATACCCTTTACAAAGGAGGCATAATAGTCACTACCTATCAAAATATTTATTGGGCCTACAGAATCATCACTTACACCAGAAGGTGCTAAATTTACATTACATAAGAACATAAGAACGAAGGAACACTGCAGAAGGCCTACTGGCCCATGCAAGGCAGGTCCAAGTCTCCTACCGGCTTAAGCCAATGCACCCAACCTAGTCAGGTCAGGTCACATTGACTTAAGGGAGGAACACGGCAACCGACCTGGTAGCACAAGCTATCAGGTCTAACTCACACCCACCCACATCTACTCATGTATTTATCCAACCTATTTTTAAAGCTACACAACGTTCTGGCCTCTATAACGGTATTTGGGAGTTTGTTCCACTCATCCACAACTCTATTACCAAACCAGTACTTTCCTACATCCTTCCTGAATCTGAATTTTTCCAACTTAAAACCATTGCTGCGAGTCCTGTCTAGGCTAGATATTTTCAGCACACTATTTACATCCCCTTTATTTATTCCTGTCTTCCATTTATACACCTCAATCATATCCCCCCTAATTCTACGTCTTTCTAGAGAGTGCAGTTTCAGGGCCCTTAGTCTATCCTCATAGGGAAGGTTTCTGATACATGGGATCAACTTTGTCATCCTCCTTTGTACATTTTCCAGAGAATTTATATCCATTCTGTAATACGGTGACCAAAACTGTGCAGCATAATCTAAATGAGGCCTAACCAAGGATGTATAGAGTTGAAGAACAACCTGAGGACTCCTATTATTTATGCTTCTTGATATGAAGCCAAGGATTCTATTAGCTTTATTGCGAACACTTATGCACTGTTGTCTTGGTTTTAGATTACTGCTAACCAGAACTCCTAAATCTTTTTCGCAATCCGTAATATTAAGATCTACATTATTTAGTTTATATGTGGCATGGTTATTGTCCTGTCCAACATTTAGAACTTTGCATTTGTCTATATTAAACTGCATCTGCCACTTCTCCGACCACTGCATCAGTCTATTCAAATCTTCCTGGAGTGCTCGAATGTCCTCGTCAGAATGAATTCGACGGCCTATTTTGGTGTCATCGGCAAACTTGCCGATGTCGCTCTTTATGCCCTCATCTATGTCGTTTATGTAGATTGTGAACAGCAGGGGGCCCAACACTGACCCCTGTGGAACACCGCTCGTGACGCTTCCCCACTCTGATTTCTCCCCATTTATGCAAACTCTCTGCTGCCTATTTGTCAACCATGCCTCTATCCAGGAAAAAATTTCTCCTCCTATTCCATGTGCTTTAATTTTCCTCAATAGTCTCTGATGTGGGACCCTGTCAAAAGCCTTACTGAAGTCCATATACACAATATCATATTCATTACCATGATCTACCTCCTCAAATACCTTAGTGAAAAAAGTTAATAAATTCGTAAGGCAGGAACGCCCCTTTGTAAAACCATGCTGAGATTCGTTGACTAATTTATGCTTTTCAAGGTGGCTACGAACTGCCTCGGCAATTATTGATTCCATAAATTTTCCCACTATGGAGGTTAGGCTTATTGGTCTATAGTTCGAAGCTAAGGACCTGTCACCTGTTTTGAAAATAGGTATCACATTTGCCATTTTCCACTTATCTGGCACCATGCCAGTTTGTAGTGATATGTTGAAAAGATTAGCCAAAGGTGTGCTAAGCTCCTCTTTACATTCCTTTAGAACCCTTGCATACAGTTCATCAGGGCCTGGGGATTTGTTAGGTTTTAATTTATCTATTTGCCTAAGGACCATGTCACTTGTGACCCTAATAGTGCACAGTTTATTATCGTCCTGTTCTACATAATTTATCATTACTGGAATATCGCTGGTATCCTCCTGTGTAAAAACTGAGAGGAAGTATGTGTTAAAAATTCTACACATTTCCTTATCACTGTCAGTGAGCTGACCCGAGGAACTTTTGAGTGGGCCTATCTTGTCCCTGATCTTACTTCTGTATACCTGAAAGAATCCTTTTGGGTTAGTCTTCGATTCTCTTGCAACTTTAACCTCATAATCTCTTTTTGCTTTTCTAATTCCCTTTTTTATTTCTCTCTTTAACTGAATATATCGATTTCTCAATTGCCCCTCTTCTCTTTTGATTTGCCTATATATGCCTCTCTTTTGACCAATCAGATATTTTAATCTATTGTTCATCCATTTAGGATCATTTTTGTTTGATCTGATTTCCCTATTTGGAACATAATTTGACTGAGCAGCTAGAACTATGCCCTGGAAAGCATCATATCGGCAACCATCACCACCTACCTGACCCTTAGTCAGGTCATTCCAGTTCAGCCCACCTAAGTAATTTTTCAGTCCTATGAAATCAGCCAAGCGAAAGTCAGGGACGGAGACTTGATTGCCATTATTAGGGGAATTCCATGATATATTAAAACTGAGTGATTTGTGATCACTTTCCCCAAGCTCATCATTAACCTCAAGATTATTAATTAGTGTTTCCCTACTGGCAAGAACCAAGTCAAGGAGGTTATTTCCCCTAGTTGGCTCTGTCACAAACTGTTTTAAAAAACAATCCTGGATCGTATCAAGAAAGTCACCTGACTCTAAATTTCCTGTCAAATTGCTCCAGTCAATCTGTCTATAGTTGAAATCTCCCATTAGCACAACATTTTCGTATGTAGATGCCTTACGAATTTCGTCCCATAGAAGTTTACTGCACTCCCTATCAAGATTTGGGGCCCTGTAAATCACACCCAAAATTAGTTTTTCTCGGCCCTCGAGAAGCTGTAACCAAACAGATTCAGTGGCTGACGCTTCTAATTTAATATCTTGTCTAACACAACAATTTAAATTGTCTCTGACATACATCGCTACTCCACCACCTTTCCTGTTGACCCTGTCAGTGTGGAATAATTTATAGCCTTGTATGTGACATTCAGAGGGCATCTCTCTATCTTTCAGATTAAGCCAGGTCTCTGTTATAGCAATAATATCTATGTTTCCTGCACTTGCAATTAATCTTAGCTCATCTATCTTATTTCTTACACTCCTGCTATTAGTATAGTAAACCTTAAGGGAGCTAGTCCCTTGCTGCCCTCTGCTGTCCCCCTTTGTTTGCTGACCTGATCTATTGTCTTTATTTATAACTTCATGCTGAATGCCTTTTATACATTTACTGTTTCCAACCCAAGTGTTGCAACCTGCTTGTTTCCCACACACACCCATACCTCTATCTTCCATCAGTTTAAAATCATAGGCATTTCACCAATGGCCTTCTCAATCGAGTCTGCAAGTGCTACCACCCCAGCCCCAGAGAGATGTACCCCATCCCTTGCATACATATCATGTTTGCCATAAAAGTTGTTCCAGTTGTCAATGAATGGGATTGCAAGTTCCTTGCAGTATCTGTCTAGCCAGCAATTTACACCAATTGCCCTAGACAACCATTCATTTCCTACTCCCCTTCTAGGCAAGATGCTACATATGATTGGGATCCCTCCCTTAGACTTAATGAAATCTATAGCTGACCTGTACTTATCTAGCAGCTCTTCTCTCCTACCCTTCCCAATATCATTTCCACCAGCACTGAGACAGATAATGGGCTTGTTCCCATTACCTGACGTGATATTATCCAGCCTGTTGACAATGTCCCCAACACCAGCTCCAGGGAAGCACACTCTGTCTCTCATCTTCTTATTCCTATTACAAAAAGCACGGTCAATATATCTTACCTGAGAGTCACCAACCACAAGAATGCGCTTACCTCCATTAGCAGGGGCAGTAGTACCCTTACCTTCACTGGCCACTGAAGTACATTCATCCTGAAGAACAGAGAAGCGATTTCCTACCTTCAGATCTTCACTCTTAACTTTCCTTACTCTGATGCGCCTTCCATTACTGTGAACCACTCGCCACTTGTAGCAGGTGCTGGACTGCACCTCACTGCTGGTAGCCGTTGCTACCTCCCCAGCTACAGCCTCCTCACAGCGAGAGACAGACTGCACCTCACTGCTAGAAGCCTCATTCCCCACAACTCCAGCCACCTCACACTCTCTCCCAGACCCATTGAGGTGGACCTTCAGCCTCCTAATCTCCTCCTGGAGAAGCAAGACCTCCTCCTTCAACTCTCCAACCTCAATTTTTAAAACACTGCAGAAGCAAGCCATGCTTTGTAACCGTCCACACTAATCCCCAAAGCAGCTCAGGGTCTGTGACCTCACGTGACGACTGACCAGAGAGTCTTTCTGTAGCTTTACTAAGCCCTACTGTAGATATTTTCTCTGGAAGTCTATCTACAATTACTGCATTAACACGTTTTTTCTCATTGCCCAACCTGACAGTTACATAAACAGTGTCATACAATTGAGCCCTTTTATCCGAGAGAAAACCAGATAATTTTAAAGTTGTGGGATCTCCCATCTGTACTTTCATACCATCAAGACTTTTACGTTTAATGAAAGTACGTTGGGATCCTTGGTCTAATAATGCAGTTACATTTTTTGATTTATGCCTTTTATCATCAATTTTTACCTGTAACACAGGTAAGGCTACTTCAGTAAAACCATCATTATTAACATTAGCAGCAATTTTTACATTAGCTACTGTTGTGTCAGGATTGTCAACATTATCATTATTATCAACATTATCATATAGACCCTTACACATGACTATATGGTGTCTTCCTTTGTGACATTGATAACAGTTGTTTAATTTGGCATAGCAATCCTTTACATTGTGATTACCTAAACATCTGATACATCTGTCAAGTTCCTCCAATCTTTCAACTTTATCATTCCATGAATTGTATGCATTGCAATTCTTAGAAAAATGAGTACCCTTGCAGAAAAGACAATCTCTCTTTTCTCTGACTGGTTTCTTATTAACTGGGATACTCTTAGGAGGGTACTTGTTCTTCTTACCTTGTGGAGAATCATTATTTCTGATTCTTGCTACTTGATATGCACCTATGCAACTATTTTTAGGAAATGAATTTTGATTATTACCATTGGGATAATTTTTCCCTTTGTGAAACTTGACAGATACTTCAGAGTTATTATGTGTTGCATCTTTAAAATTAGTTAGTTGGCTGGTCTGCAACTGAACAATTAATTCTTGTAGACCTAGTCTTATTTCCTCCAGACCAAAATAACCCTTGTGATATTTATTCGAGTTCCATTCAATTGTTTTACAGCTTAATTTATTCTGTACCATGGCACTCAATAACCAGTCTGATTCCTTCAGATTATATTTATTACTTAAAGTTTTGAGAGTGCTCTCCAGTTTAACTCTAAACTGTTGTAAACCTTTGTAAGTGTGATCTGGAGATTTTAAATTAACAATAATATTCACTAGATCCAACCTACTTTGTTCTATATTACCGTAACGCTGTATAGCCCTTGTGGCTTAGTGCTTCTTTTTGATTATAATAATAATAATATATTACCATAAGTGACTTTCAACAAGTCAACTGCTTCCTTGTAAGAGTCATTTACATTGGGAAAAGCTTGTATGAGTATGTGAGCATCTCCTCTTACCTGTCCTTTGAGGTAAAATAATTTAGTTACACAGGCTAGGTCACTCCTGTCATGCACAGCTGCTTTAAAAATTGACCAAAATTCCTCCCAATTTTCTCCAGGATTAAACACAGGCAAACACAATTCTGGGAGTTTTGGCAAAGACATGTTATTTGTTGGAGCAGACTGACCAACTGCCTGGTTTACACATTTTAATTTATTCAAGGCCTTTACTAAGCCCTACTGTAGATATTTTCTCTGGAAGTCTATCTACAATTACTGCATTAACACGTTTTTTCTCATTGCCCAACCTGACAGTTACATAAACAGTGTCATACAATTGAGCCCTTTTATCCGAGAGAAAACCAGATAATTTTAAAGTTGTGGGATCTCCCATCTGTACTTTCATACCATCAAGACTTTTACGTTTAATGAAAGTACGTTGGGATCCTTGGTCTAATAATGCAGTTACATTTTTTGATTTATGCCTTTTATCATCAATTTTTACCTGTAACACAGGTAAGGCTACTTCAGTAAAACCATCATTATTAACATTAGCAGCAATTTTTACATTAGCTACTGTTGTGTCAGGATTGTCAACATTATCATTATTATCAACATTATCATATAGACCCTTACACATGACTATATGGTGTCTTCCTTTGTGACATTGATAACAGTTGTTTAATTTGGCATAGCAATCCTTTACATTGTGATTACCTAAACATCTGATACATCTGTCAAGTTCCTCCAATCTTTCAACTTTATCATTCCATGAATTGTATGCATTGCAATTCTTAGAAAAATGAGTACCCTTGCAGAAAAGACAATCTCTCTTTTCTCTGACTGGTTTCTTATTAACTGGGATACTCTTAGGAGGGTACTTGTTCTTCTTACCTTGTGGAGAATCATTATTTCTGATTCTTGCTACTTGATATGCACCTATGCAACTATTTTTAGGAAATGAATTTTGATTATTACCATTGGGATAATTTTTCCCTTTGTGAAACTTGACAGATACTTCAGAGTTATTATGTGTTGCATCTTTAAAATTAGTTAGTTGGCTGGTCTGCAACTGAACAATTAATTCTTGTAGACCTAGTCTTATTTCCTTCAGACCAAAATAACCCTTGTGATATTTATTCGAGTTCCATTCAATTGTTTTACAGCTTAATTTATTCTGTACCATGGCACTCAATAACCAGTCTGATTCCTTCAGATTATATTTATTACTTAAAGTTTTGAGAGTGCTCTCCAGTTTAACTCTAAACTGTTGTAAACCTTTGTAAGTGTGATCTGGAGATTTTAAATTAACAATAATATTCACTAGATCCAACCTACTTTGTTCTATATTACCGTAACGCTGTATAGCCCTTGTGGCTTAGTGCTTCTTTTTGATTATAATAATAATAATATATTACCATAAGTGACTTTCAACAAGTCAACTGCTTCCTTGTAAGAGTCATTTACATTGGGAAAAGCTTGTATGAGTATGTGAGCATCTCCTCTTACCTGTCCTTTGAGGTAAAATAATTTAGTTACACAGGCTAGGTCACTCCTGTCATGCACAGCTGCTTTAAAAATTGACCAAAATTCCTCCCAATTTTCTCCAGGATTAAACACAGGCAAACACAATTCTGGGAGTTTTGGCAAAGACATGTTATTTGTTGGAGCAGACTGACCAACTGCCTGGTTTACACATTTTAATTTATTCAAGGCCTGACTTTCACAAGAAAGAATCTTTTCCTCTAATTCATGAGATCTATTTCAGTCTCATCTACACAGTTTACTAATAAATCTCCTTCATATTTGTTGTAATATAATTTGTATGAATCATATCTCTTACCTAAAGCATCTAAATACAATTTTAAATCATCAGTATTCAGTTTCTTGATTCATTAATTCCAAGCACTTATTATATGCCTTGGTTACATGAACTTTCTTAGCCTGTAGTGATGCTTTCTTTACTCTATATTCCATATGTTTGTCTTTATTAATTTCCTCATTTTCAGCCATGATGCAATGTATTAAATTCAACCCAATTAATAACGCAGATTACAACTCACAACACTGACACAACCTACCTTTGAATAAATCCCAGCTACTTGAGCTCAGCAATTACATGTAAAAAATTGTAATATAAATTTTAAATGTACATTAATACAAACTTGGCTCATCAAAATTAATATTATACAAATTAATAAATCCTTGCCAGAATTTGGCATAGCAAAATTAATATTATACACAATATAATCTTTATCCACACTTGTCTTATCAATTACACATACACTGATATAAGTCTTGGCCAGAATTGTCTTTATCAAATTAGTATTATACAAATTAATATAAACTTAGCCAGACTTGAGCTTAGCTTATCAAAATTAATATTGTAATTATTATAATCCACTACACATTAAGTAAATTTGTAAACTTAACATCCACCTCCTTCTGTTATTTCACATATAATTATTAAGTAATTAACTAATTAATGACTTCACTAATTACATCCGGTTCGAAGGACCAACGGGCAAATTAAATGCGGAAAATTGCATTTATCAGAATGTAACTAATTATGTACATAACAGTAAATGATAACAAAGATAATTATTATTTATCAATGTTACATAGACAAGTAGGAATTTGGGACACCTAGGTCGCAAAAAATGTCCCCCTTCGATACCTACCACTGTCATAACCACAAGTTGCTCTGGACCTATTAATTAAATGAAATATACATACACCAGGAATACTGGTAAATATATAAATTTGTGGACTGTATATTAAAAATAATAAATGGTTATATATATACACAATTACATAACAGAAGGAAAATATATCTTAATATAACTCACCAATTTGACTGGATATTACTGTGTATCATACTCAGAAAACCTCACTCTAACTAAATCTATGAAAATAATGCTGGCCAGAATTACACACAAATCTAGAGAGCTTATCTGAGGTTCATGGAGCTGTCTTGTCCAGTCGCCTGATATCTCGAGTTATGCAGGAATACACATCCACCAATTTCGCCTCCTATTTGAGAGGTGTCAACACAATTTTAACCTCTAGAGCACGAAAAATTCTTCCCCATTCACCGTTTCTAATACAAATTCAAAACCCAAGATGGCGAGTCTCGTCTGCGCAGATGCAGGCTTTCCGTTTTCTATGACATAAATATTATTAAATACAGTATGGCCATCTATTTACATATAAATACTGAATTTCTGGAAAATATATACAGTATTTTCCACAATTACTATCCTACTGTACAACTATGATATACCTGGAGTTTACCTGGAGAGAGTTCCGGGGGTCAACGCCCCTGCGGCCCGGTCTGTGACCAGGCCTCCTGGTGGATCAGAGCCTGATCAACCAGGCTGTTACTGCTGGCTGCATGCAAACCAACGTACGAGCCACAGCCCAGCTGGTCAGGAACCGACTTTAGGTGCTTGTCCAGTGCCAGCTTGAAGACTGCCAGGGGTCTGTTGGTAATCCCCCTTATGTATGCTGGGAGGCAGTTGAACAGTCTCGGGCCCCTGACACTTATTGTATGGTCTCTTAACGTGCTAGTGACACCCCTGCTTTTCATTGGGGGGATGTTGCATCGTCTGCCAAGTCTTTTGACTGGCTAGGCAATTCCTCAGACCTAAGCCCTATTCAGAACCTCTGGTTAATAGTGAAACAAAGTTTATTGGGCAAGGATATCAGTTCCATCCCGTGGCTGGAGGCTGCTCTGTATGAGGCATAGAATAATATACCTCCCCAAACTCTCGAGAATTTGAGGAATTGTTAAATGTTCATGAAGATAGGGAAACTGTGATTTTGTGTACAGGGCAAGGAGGAATAACATCTTGTAGGAGTGAGGAAGAGCCAGTTGTGAGTTTGTAAAGCAGTGGGTAGAATGAAAGGGGGTAAGTTAACTGAGATTGATGGGATAAAGATAGAAATGTTAAAATCAGGTGGGGTGGGGATATAGTCTTGGAGTGGTTGGTGCTATTATTTAATAAATGTATGGAAGAGGTTAATTAAGGCACCTAGGGATTGGCAGAGAGCATGCATAGTTCATTTGTATAAAGGCAAAGGGAGCAAAAGAGAGTGCTTATTTACAGTGGAATATCAGAGGCCTCAGTGGTAATCGTAGTTATTTTTATTATAATCAAGGGGGAAGCGCTAAACCCGGAGGATTATACAGCACCTGGGGGGGATGTGGAAGGCATTCAGGCTTAATTCGGGGAACTGGAGCACAGATCCAATTCCCTAAATCAAGAGCCCCTCACCAACATCAAGGAACCTTCCTTGAGGTGGGGGGTAATCGTGGTGAGCTTCAGGTGTTGCTCTCTCAATTTTCCCATTTGCGTCTGTTTACAAGAACCTAAATTACGTTCTGCTGTTATCCATCCCGTCTCGGGCTATGTTTTATTGCATTCATCTGATCCTTATCCCAATGGACTTTTAACAAGAGTGAACTTCTTGTGCGAGCCGGAATACCATACCATCAGATCTTCATTCATGCTTGCTGCATTACACAGCAGCCCACATCTAACTGAACAAGTGGTATGTAGTATGTTCTTTGTATCTCTCTCCTTCTCGTGCATTATTTATCCCAGATGTTGCATTTCTTGTTCTTTACTGCCACCTATTTTGATATTAGGTGATGTTAATGCTCATCATTTCCTCTGGGGGGTGGGGTCTCACTGTGACTCTCATGGTGATCAGTTAGAGGCTCTTCTCACTTCTGTTCCCCTCCATGTTTTAAATACTGGTGCTCCCACCCATTTTAACCCTCGCACTGAATCTCTCTCTTGTATTGATCTCTCTATTTGTTCTGCATCAACCGCACTTGACTTTACCTGGTCTTTGCTCCCAGATTTTCATGACAGCGATCATTTTCCTATCCTCCTTACTTCCCATTCATATTTTCACCCTCCTCGAAACCCACGTCGGCAATTTGAATGAGTGAATTGGGATCTGTACTTGCGCCAAACTGCTTTTAGTGAGGACCCTTCTACGTTCTCTAGGTTAGGTAAGATTCGTCAGGAAGCAGAAGTGTTATCTGATGCGGATCTTAGTCAGATGGTGACCTGCCATTGGAACCTTTGGTCATCTGACCGAGGTCTTCCGTTGGCTTACTGGTCTGCCCCTTGAAAAATTTTGGTTATAGTTATAACCATCTGTTTAGTCCTCTACTGATAAGCTGTTACACTTATTTTCCACCTCAGTTTTGACAGCAGCTTCACATTCTATACCTCAAACCTCGAGCAAGCATTCTCAGAAATGCATGCCTTGGTGGTTTCCTGCTTGTGCTCATGCAGTACAGTGTCTCCTTGATTTTATATGGGCGAGAGCGGTCTCCCGACCTGTCATCTGTAAAGTTAAACGCACTTGCTGGCAAGATTATGCTTCTACCATTACTTCTGATTCCTCAATGAGTGCAGTTTGAAAAAAAGTGCGGAAACTGAGTGGAAAATTCTTTTCAGACCCAGCTCCCATTCTCCAGGTTGCCAGTGTCAGAGTTGCAAACCCTCTTGACGTTGCCACGGAAATCAGGAATCATCTTGTCCATATCTCTAAAGGGCTCCGTCTATACCCCTCGTTTCTTTCCTCCAAGCCTGCCGGAGAGTTACTGCCTTTAGACTTTTCTTCTAGCAGAGAAGAGCCCTATAATGTGCCTTTTACATTTCTAGAACTAGAGTCCACACTTTCTGCTTGCCGATTATCGGCAGCTGGGCCTCATAGCATTCATATTCGCATGTATCAGCATTTGCATCTGTCAGCCCTTACAGTCCTCTTGTGTCTTTTCAATCTTATTTGGTCTCGAGGAGTTCTTCCCCAGCTGTGGAAATCTGCCATAGTTCTACCTTTTCGTAAACAAGGTACGTACTTCAGGACATGATGCCTCACACTATTGTCCCATTGCTCTTACCAGTGCAGTTTGCAAGGTGATGGAACATCTGGTAAATAGACGTTTGATGTGGAATTTAGAGACACACAATAGTCTCTCCCCTCGTCAATATGGCTTTCATGGCTTTCGTAAGGGCTGCTCTACTCTTGACCCCTTACTCTGTTGAGATACTTATGTCTGTAATGACTTTGCTAGTAACCACTCCATTATAGCAGTCATTTTTGATCTTGAAAACGCATATGACACTACTTGGAGGTATAACATCTTGGCCCAAGCTCACTCCTTAGGCCTCCAAGGCAATCTGCCATTTTTTCTTGCAAACTTCTTACCTGAGACATTTCTGTGTTTGGGTTAATAATTTGCTTTCCCCAGACTTTGTCCAAGCCGGTGTTCCTCAGGGATGTATCCTTAGCACCACCCTTTTTCTCCTTGCTATAAATGATCTGGCATCTATTCTCCCATCTAATATTTGGTTATCATTCTATGTTGATGATTTTGCTATAGCTTGTGTAGGCGCTGATTATCACTTAGTAGCAGCCTCACTCCAGAATGCTGTCAACAGTGTTTCCCATTTGGTCACTACTCATGGGTTTAAATTTTCTAGCGCTAAAACACAAACAATTACTTTCACCAGACGTTCAATCGTCCCTGATACTCCATTGTACCTGTATGGCTTGTGAATCCCAGAATGTGGTATGGTCAGATTTCTCGGCCTACTGTTTGATCGCCGGTTCTCTTAGAAACCTCACATTACCTCCCTGAAAGCAACTTGCCATAGCCGGCTGAATCTCCTTAAAACCTCGCTCATCTTTCATGCGGGGATGGGGCAAATCGTCGAACCCTCCTTCGACTACATTGAACCCTAATTTTATCGAAGTTAGATTATGGTGCCCAGATATATTCTGTGGCCTCTCCTGCAACTCTTCTAAACTCGATCCCATCCATCATCAGGGATTGCGTTCATGTCTATGTGCTTTTCACTCCAAACCTGTCGAGAGCCTCTGTGCAGAAGCAAATGTCCCATCCTTGAACGATTGTCGTGATGCTCATTGCCTCCACTATTTTGTCCGTTCTCATGACCTTCACAATTCTTCTACTTACAGAATAGTAACAAACGTTAACAGAAGTCAATCATTTGTTCGCCGCCCCTGTTTACCCTGTCCCTTCTCTCTTCATCTTCAGTGTCTTATCTTCTCTTCAGTTGCCCCCTTTATATGTTCATCTAGCATCTAACTTTTCACTTCCTCCTTGGGAAGTTCCGACAGTGTCTGTTCTTCTCCACTGCCGTGCACAAAAGACCAAATACCTACCTGGAGTTTACCTGGAGAGAGTTCCGGGGGTCAACGCCCCCGCGGCCCGGTCTGTGACCAGGCCTCCTGGTGGATCAGAGCCTGATCAACCAGGCTGTTACTGCTGGCTGCACGCAAACCACCGTACCAGGCACAGCCCGGCTGGTCAGGTACCGACTTTAGGTGCTTGTCCAGTGCCAGCTTGAAGACTGCCAGGGATCTGTTGGTAATCCCCCTTATGTATGCTGGGAGGCAGTTGAACAGTCTCGGGCCCCTGACACTTATTGTATGGTCTCTTAACGTGCTAGTGACACCCCTGCTTTTCATTGGGGGGATGTTGCATCATCTGCCAAGTCTTTTGCTTTCGTAGTGAGTGATTTTCGTGTGCACGTTCAGTACTAGTCCCTCTAGAATTTTCCAGGTGTATATAATCACGCATCTCTCCCATCTGCATTCCAGGGAATACAGGTTCAGGAACCTCAAGCGCTCCCAGTAATTGAGGTGTTTTATCTCCGTTATGCGCGCCGTGAAGGTTCTCTGTACATTTTCTAGGTCAGCAATTTCACCTGCCTTGAAAGGTGCTGTTAGTGTGCAGCAATATTCCAGCCTAGACAGAACAAGTGACCTGAAGAGTGTCATCATGGGCTTGGCCTCCCTAGTTTTGAAGGTTCTCATTATCCATCCTGTCATTTTTCTAGCAGATGCGATTGATACAATGTTATGGTTCTTGAAGGTGAGATCCTCCGACATGATCACTCCCAGGTCTTTGACGTTGGTGTTTCGCTCTATTTTGTGGCCAGAATTTGTTTTGTACTCTGATGAAGATTTAATTTCCTCGTGTTTACCATATCTGAGTAATTGAAATTTCTCATCGTTGGAGCCTTGCAGTGTCTGCAATGGAAGACACTGTCATGCAGAGTCGGGTGTCATCTGCAATGGAAGACACGGTGCTGTGGCTGACATCCTTGTCTACGTCAGATATGAGGATGAGGAACAAGATAGGAGCGAGTACTGTGCCTTGTGGAACAGAGCTTTTCACCGTAGCTGCCTCGGACTTTACTCTGTTGACTACTACTCTCTGTGTTCTGTTAGTGAGGAAATTATAGATCCATCGACAAACTTTTCCTGTTATTCCTTTAGCACGCATTTTGTGCGCTATTACGCCATGGTCACACTTGTCGAAGGCTTTTGCAAAGTTGCTTCTCGCTCTCTTTTTCTTAATTACTTCCGATTTCATTCTCATGCTGTTGCAGTGTACAATGATGGTTCTAAATCCTCTGATGGTGTTGGGTTTGCAGCAGTGTTTCCTGACACTGATGCGAGGTCATTTATTAGACTCGGCTATCATTTTTTACAGCTGAATTGTATGCCATTCTCATTGCAAGTATCCGTATCGCATCTATGCCTACTTCAAAGTTTGTAATCGTCTCAGACTCCTTTAGTGCTTTGCAAGCCATAAAAAATTGATTCACCTCATCCCCTAGTTCTTCTTATACAGCTTTGGTTACACCGCGTTACTAGCAAAAATAAAGAAATTGTTTTCTGTTGGGTCCCTGGGCATGTTGATTTTCAGGGCAATGAGCACGCAGACTCTGCTGTGCAGTCTGCAGTACATGGCTTTCCAGTTTTATATAGAGGTGTTCCATTCTCTGACTATTTTGCTGTAATCTCTATCCACCTTCGCAACCGTTGGATTACCAATAGACCCCTGGCTGTCAAGAAGGCACTGGACAGGCACGTAAAATAAGTACCTGACCAGCCGGGCTGAGGTTTGTACGTCAGTTTGCGTGAGGCCAGCAGTAACAGCCTGGTTGATCAGACCCTGATCCACCATGAGGCCTGGTCTCAGACCGGGCCGTGAGGGCGTTGACTTCCGAAACCCTCTCCAAGTATACTCCAGGTACTGGATGTCACTACCACCCGGCTGTGGCTGGGTTACAGTTATCTCTGGAAGTTTACGTTAGCATCACCAGCTGATGTAGACATAACTAAATGTCAACTTTGCCAAATAGACTATTGCCACACTTTGCGTCATTATGTACTGGAATGTGATAAAATTAATAAATTCAGAGACAACTCGCTCACAAATGTTCAAGAAATGTCAAAGTGTTTTATTCAAGTGACATTAAAACAACATTTCTGGAAAAATACTTTGACTTGCTTGTTGTAAATGACTAATAACCATTTAAACTTTTTTAAATTCAGCCATACTTTGCTCAAATATAGGGTAATATAAATAATAAAGAACCACATTTAAGCTACATTATATTTTTGTGACTTAATTCACGTCTTCATAAATAACTCATTACGATTGTAACCAAATGTTAATAATTCATTACCAGTGTAACTTGTTTAGCTATTAAAACTTTGTGGTCCAATTCTTGAACCCATTAGTTCGGTATTGTGCCTTTTCTTTTGTTATAATAAACTAAACCAACGAATAACCCACACAGATTTCGTACATATTTTGTGAATGCGTATCGTTAGCAGATTTAGATTATATTAAATGTATGTATATTTAAAGAAATCAAAAGGTACAAACACTTATACACTCATTGGCCACTTTATTAGGTACTCCCCAGAACAGTCTGATTAAACCATACCACGGGCGGGGATAGAACCCGCGATCAGAGAGGTGTTAGAAACATTCTTAAGAAATCCTGGTCCATTTTGACATGACAGCATCACACAGCTTCCGCAGATGTCGGCTGCACATTCATGCTGCAAACCTCCTGTTCCACCACATCTCAAAGGTTTACACCAAATTTTGACCCTATCATCTGCATGTAGCAGCAGAAATCACGAGTTGATTCGTTAGACCGGGCGTTGTTTTTTTCATCTTCAACTGTTCAGTTTTGATGAGAATTAAACACATGTACAACATGGTGCATGTGTGTCTAAATTTCATCTTGTCCCCGTTTTGGTGAGCCCGTGCCGACTGTAGCCTCAGTTTCCTCTTCTTAGGTGACAAGAGTAGAACCCGGTGTGGTATTCTGCTACTTCACTCTGCCACTTCAATGTTCGCCGTGTTGTGTTTTTGGAGACACTTTAATGTTTACCACTGATGTAACGTATGATTATCTGAGCTACTGTCAGCTTGAACCAGCCTGACCATTCTCCTCTGACACTTTTCATTATCAAGGTGTTATCACCAACAACTGCTGCTCATTGGATGTATTAGTGTTTTTCACGCCATTATCACTCTAGACTGAAAATCTCAGATCAGCAGTTTCTGAGATAATCAAGCCACCCCGTCTAGCACAGATAATCATTCTACGATCAAAATCACGTAGATCACTTTTCTTTCCCATTCTATGTTCGGTCTGAACAACTGAACCTCTTAACCATGTCTACATGCTTTTTTGGCTCTGAGGTGCTGCCACGTGATTGGCCGATCAGATATTTATATTGAGCAGGTGTACCTAATAAAACGGCCACTTACAAAAACCACAAGTACACTACCCACGAGGTAGGCCTATGTTCAGAATTTATAATAAATATGATTTTTCTTCTTAACTCTGTGGACTATTTCACAGTTCGTCCTTTAGAACATTGTGGTCACGATTTTCAAACAGAGGGAGATCACTCCAGAAGACCATTTGCTCCTCCTTTAGTGGGCCATCTTTACTTTCCATTTCTGGGTCGATCTGGAGGTAGTAGAAAGAGCCAGGAATATAGGGCTCCCACCATGCTCCCCATGGAGAAACATCCTCAGGCCATCCTTCCAACAGCGGCGTTGGGTCACTGTCAAATATAAAAATTACGGAGAATCAGGGCTGGAAAAATTCAGTAACCAACAGATAAGAAATGGGGCTAAACTACGTCTAGGTTTCGTAATTTGATAATGGTGAAGAGGTATGTGTAGTTTGCAAACACACATTGTGCTTTAGTTTAACATTACAGTACTTTACCATGATGTACTGTCCATTGTATGGATACATCATGTACTCATGCACACCTACTCGTGCTAAACTACCACATAAAATTATTTATATAACTTTAAACATAAGAGACTGCATCATAGATTCTCCCAAGGTTTGGCTATGGTTTTAAGAGATAAGACATTCTTAAGCAACTACTGACCTGCCCTTGATAAAGTTGGTCCAGAGCATGATCATGTGCGTGGAGACCCGGGAGGAGGAGTCAGAATTAAAGTCTTGCTTATAAAGAATGTCGAGTTTGCTGGAGGGAAAGAGGTAGAGCAGCTCATCAAGGAAACTCACACCCCAGCCATGGGCGCCCCGTGTGTTCTGGAACCTCGGGTTGGACAGTCCTCCACCTGTATGCTCACGCCAACACAAATATTATTTGCTTCTCTTCACTCCTTATATTGTATATAAAGTCAGCCCCATAATTATGTGATTAGTTTTGCTGATGATATAATGATTCACACCACCGGATTCTCCAACACCCAAAACATTCTTAATCATGTACTAGCCTCGTGTCAGGACCTGGGGTTGATAATCTCTACTGATAAAACAAAGATACTCAATAGGCGTCCTCCTCGACAGAGAGGCACAGTTCGTCAGATCCAATTGCATGATGGGTCTCTTCTAGAATATGTAAGCAGATACAGGTATCTAGGCTTTGAGGTTCCACTACTTGGACCTGTTGTAACAAGACTTTGTCGCCAATACAAAGAACGACTAAGAGCACTTAGAGTTGTGGCAGGGCTTCACCCCAGGTATGGTGCTAATGTTAAAATTGTGAAAATGATGTATCTTGCTTATATTAGATCATTGGTTGATTATGCTGCGCCACTACTTGCTCTTGTGTCTGACTGGAAGCTTGGAGGGCTGGAAAAACTGCAGAACGAAGCAATGAGGATCATCCTAGGATGCCCTCGTACTGCCAAAATTTTAAATATGCAAAAAGAACTTGATATTCCAAGCATCAGAGATCGTGTTACTGAAAGAAATATCCTAATTGGGGTTAATATGCTCAGGCAAGCTCATTCAAACCCCTGCACAGAAGCCCTCCAAACTTTCCTCAGCACTGGTGAACACTCCTCCAGATGGATCGAAAAGACTGGAACCG